>NC_044918.1:8844184-8876689 GCF_003576645.1 Ipomoea triloba
ATATATATATATATATATATATATATATATATATATATATATATATATATAGGGTTGACTTCATATGAGACAACACCTTCCCGTGAGACAGTGCGACAACGTGAGTGCACATAGTCTACTTCACGAATGCACACAGCTTATATATAAACTGTGTGCACTCATGTATATACTATGTGCACTCACGTTGTCGCACTGTCTCACGGGAAGGTGTTGTCTCATATGAAGTCAACCCTATATATATATATATATATATATATATATATATATATATATATATATATATGTATGTATGTATATATATATATATATATATGTATGTATATCAATTGGAAAGGTTAGGCCCAATTAAATCAAATAAATTACCCGGTAGAAATAATTATCGGTCTCAAGGCTTGAACAAAATTACGGGGTGTTACACTCTACCCCCCCTTAAAAGGAGCTTCGTCCCCGAAGCTCAAAGCTCACGGGAACTTGAAACGGAACGGTTCAAAGGCATAAAAGAATCGATCGAAGGTTAAAGAAAGGATTGCTCAACCAAACTCAAACTTAAGAACACACTATATTACTAATTCTTAAACTCCTAACTTACCCAACCTATGCTCAACATGCAAAACTAAGCTAGCTCTTACCTAGGTCAAAAGGATTCCTGACAAAGACCTAACATGAGCACAAAAAATATCAACTAACCTGGGCGGCCTCCCTGCGACGAACTACCTGGAGACTGAAAAGGATCGCGATGCAGATACTCAGGTGGAACCTCAATGCCTAGCTTGGCCTCGATGAAACCCAAGCGCTGAAAGCCGCGGTCCACTCTCAAATCTAACAATGTGAACCTAGCCTCCACCATCTGATGCATCTCCTACAGCTGTAGAAGTACGGGGTCAACCGACTGCGCGGAAACCATGGGGTCATGTTGCTCCTTCCTCCGATGCTCCCAATCGATCTCATCCTCAGACTCTTCTTCCTCAGACTCCTCCTCAGAATCGTCGTCCTCCTCATCCTCGCCTGCCTGCTCGGCTTCCTGGAGCGCAATCAAACCTCTCAACCTCTTGTGGGGAATGTGGAAGCGCTCTATAAGCTCTCTACTCTCATCCGCTGGCATCCTGCTCAACTCGTGGGCTGTGACGTATTCATTCCCCCCCACCTGGAACAAACCACAGTACTGTAGACTCGGCGCATTGAAAATGCTATGAACTGGCTACCTAGCTAGCTCCTCGGTTACATTCACCATCTTCTTCTGAAAGATCCAACTCAGAATCATCCCGTAAGGTCAGTTGCGACGTTTGGCCGCCTTGCAGAACTCCATATGAGAAATCATCAAGCTGGGCAAGTTAAACTTCACCCGATGCTTCAAGAAGTACGCAAAAGTACACTCCATCCCAGCCACCTCCTTACTGTTGTTTCTATTCGGCAACAAACTTTCTCCTACAAGCAAAGTCAAAATCCTCAATTGTTATGCCGTGGACCCAGGTCCACCTTGTAAGGTGGACCTGGGTCTACATTCACATACACTATACTCTACATTCACACTTTGTAAACTCCACATTCACATACACTATACTCTACATTCACACTTTGTAAACTCCACATTCACACATTACAGGATTATATGATACTCTACATTCACACTGTGTAAACTCCACATTCACACATTACAGGATTATATGATACTCTACATTCACACTTTGTAAACTCCACATTCACACATTACAAGATTATATGTTTAGTAACTATATTACCACTGTTATGCATTCACACATTCAAAACTCTATATTCACAGGTCCTATACTCCATATTCACAACTTGAGAACTTCACATTCACACATTACAGGGCTACATGTTGCTAGAACTTCTTAACTCTATTACAGATTCACACATTCATAACTCTACATTCACGATTTCTATACTCCATATTCACAATTTGAAACCTCCACATTCACACATTTCTGGGCAACTCTACATTCACACAATCATAAATGTACATTCACGATTCCTTTACTCTACATTCACACTTTGAAACCTCTACATTCACACATTTTTGGACAACTCTATATTCAGCAATATGTTTACTAATTAAGAAAAAAAAAAAGGAGACAAAAACGGCGTAGTTTTGGACCCAGGACCACCTTGCAAGGTGGACTTGGGTCCACAGCATAATTTGCCCAAAATCCTCTGCTCTCCAGTCAAGTCATGCTTAATGGGCCTGGCATCCAATGTGATGCCCTCCTCTCGCCCCAACATATACTGTAGGTAATTCCGAAAACCCACTTCCGGAGTCTCAATCCAATAATGACGCTCATATTGATCCACACCCCCTAATGGTAAACCAAGTAGTCTAGCAAGCTTAGGAGGGTCAAAAGAAATTCTCACACCCTTACAATTGTAGTGAGAACAGGTACCTGATTAACCCTCTTAACCCTCATGTTCTGATAAAATTCATGGGCCAAATTGGGGTAGACTACGTTCTCAATCCGTAAAAATTTCTCCAACAGGCCTTGAAAATTCAACATATTCACGAGCTCAGGCTAGAAATGTAACGGGTCGAGAGCCTTACCGTCAATAATGGAGTACTGGACATTCCCTTGACTCCCACATTCACCAGCCTGATTTCTACTGGGCATTTTGAGGCTGTTATCCACTGGACTACTTGCTATAGTGGGAATGAACAAGAAGCAGAGAAACAAAGTGCTGCGGTGATTTTCGGCTACGGATGCTCACGACTTGGCTGCTTCGTCAACAGAGGGAACTCACGGAGAACGCTGGACTGCTGATCGCTGCTACGGGGAAGAAAGATGGAAGAAACTAGGCCGACAGATCAAAAGATAGGGTTTTAATCTAGGTGGAGAAAAAGGAAAATACGCATATGCCCTTGGCCTTGCGGAACTCCTCAACGGAAGCACACACGCCGCTAGCTTATTTCTTTCCTTTGGCGGAACCCTCTCGCGGAACACCTCTATCCGTTTCCCTCTTCCGCATGCACACGTGGTGTACTCCCGCAGAGTGCACTGCTCCGCTCCCTTCATCTGCACCGCTATGCTTACCCAAAACAAAATAAAAATATGATCTTGCAACTTAGGACTAACGATTAAGCGTGGTTGGATGGTCCAGTCACCTTGCCACTTTCCCTTTGGCGCAAGTTTGAGCCCTGGTGCTAGCGTGAACATCCCTTTTTGCTTCGACCTCTACTTCTTCTACTTCTCCCTTTCTTTTCTTTGAACTTGACTTCATGAGCTTCTTGGTTGCGTAACACGAGACCAACTCTTCTGACTTATCACTTAAACGCTACTTAAACTTCTAGGCTAGGCGTAACGTCACTTAAAGGTTCAACTAACTATATGCACCCTAGAAAATATCTCCAAAAGCACCTACATGCCATACAGTTAGAGATTAAGCTAAAGGGTTACCTTCATTAAGCCCGCTAGCCTCCGCCTGGGTTCGGCCCATCACAAAGATCTTCTTTTGCTGCGGCCCAGCCAGCAGCCCACGGCATCCACTCGACTTGCCCCCACTATTGCCCTCAGTCTCCTTGGAAGATCGGGTCGCTGTCTGGGCTCCCGGGGTCGCACCGGGTCTGGTCTGGGGCGATCCTCCCTTCCTGGATGTGCACTCATAAGTTCTATGTCCCCTCAGCCCGCAACTGTAGCACTCCACCAGATGTCCCTCGCAATCTCTCCCGGGATGGTCCCTTCCACACCTCCTACAGTGGAAGTGCCGCTCACGGACTCCGTCACCCCTAGGTCCTTGCCCCGAGCCAGGGCGGGATGTGCCTCCACTGTTGGCACCGCTCCTCTGAAAGCTTCCTCCCGAACCGGAGCCTCCCGGCCTATGCCTCTTGGAGTCCGACACACTACCCTCCCTGGGCCTCTTAGGTCGGTCCTGCGCTCCTCGTCGGATAGTCAGCACGCGATAGTGATCGGCCGCATTGCTGTAGGCCTCGCTCAACGTCTGGAACTTGAACACAACCAACGCCATACAAGTGTCCAAGTTTAACCCAGCTACAAATCTCTCGATCTTGCTTTCTTCCGTAGGAGCTAACGCTGGGGGGAAGCGAGCTAACTCTAGAAAGCGCTTATGGTATTCCTGCACAGTCCGAGGTCCCTGCTTGATGTGTAGGAACTCCTCTTGCATAGCTGCCTTCACATGCGTGGGGTAGAAGAGAGCGCGCATCTTGTCTTTGAAGGTCTCCCAACCGAAGTCCGGTTCCTGCCTCATCACCGGGCCTTCGTGGACCCACCAGAGATCAGCCTCCTGCTGCAAGTAAAAGCTAGCCATCTCGGCCCGCCGGCCTGGTGGACACTCCACCACTTCTAGATGGAAAAATGTGATACTTATACGCACAAATGTCTTACTTATATGCTCAAATGTAATACTAATCAGGAATAAAATTTTTATTACTTATAATGCTAAATGTAATATTTTTAAGGAAAATGTAATACTTTTACGTTTCGATTTAAAAGTATTACATTTTTCCTCAAAAGTATTATATTTTTTCTTATATGTAAGGGGAACATTACTTATTATGGAAAATTTAATACTTTTGATGTCAAATATAATTCTTTTTATCAAAATGAAAAATTATTACTATACCTTTTTTGTTCAAAAGTATTACATTTTCCCTTCTAAATGACAAAAATATTATTCATGATTACTATTACATTTAAGCATATAAATATGACATTTGCATTTTGATTCAACCTGACCCGAACCGTATCACAAATAACGATCCGTGAGACGGTCTCACACAAGTGTGACCCCTCTTGTTATATGATGAATTATGGTTCAGTTTGTATTATAGATCTTGATTAAATAAATTATGTAGGTTCAGTTTGTATTATAGATCTTGATTAAATAAATTATGTATTTACAATTAATATTATAGATCTTGATTAAATAAATTATGTATTTACAATTAAACCATTATGTGCTAGTAAATAAAGAAAGCACATAATTTATTAATTATCTACTTTCTCAACATGCTGAAGCACAAAAAGTCAACAGATGCCTCCACTGAGGCTCGAACCCACTCCTTTCCACATGGGAGTGTACACCGAATGCCGCTTGACCACAAGATCTTTGGCAACTTTATTATAATTTAATTTGCCCACAACTTGTAATTCGTGCCATTTGAAAACTACTCAAGTTATAAAAAATGCTACTGTACTTTTTCAACGGTTACATGAGTAAATTGGAATATTTTTAATTCAATAACAAAATTAGACATGTCTATAATTTAGAGATTAAGTTTATACCATGAGTATAACTTATTAGGAACCAAAAATGTTTTTTTTTCTTTTTTCTAATGTAAAATAAAACTAAAAATTTTGTGAAAAATGAAAATAGACAATTAAACTAAACTTGCCTATGATATCTTTGTTAGTTTTTTTTTTTTTCACAAAAGTAGATAGGTTTTGAAAATTTGCAATCATAACATTGACGACCTCCACTATATCAAGGGTGTGTTTGGTTCAAACATGCAATCGGAATGTGAATGAGAATAAAATACTTGGTAATTGGAATGGATTTTGCATACTTGATTGTATGGTGGAATTAGATTGATTACCAATATTAATGTTTCGTTATGTATGAAGACGATAACTATGTTTTTAAAGTGTGTTGCGTCGCCTAAGAGTTTCAAACTCTCGCGGGGAAACCCCATGTACTTAGCAGGCACACGCCTTAACCACTCGGCCAAAGCGACAATACATACCTTAAAGATTTTTAACTTAACAAGAATGGTTTGTTTAAGACCAAGTCAAGGAACAAAAAATAAAAAAGCTACATACTCTTGTAATCATGTTAGGCAAAAACTTGTGTGAGTCCGTGTCACCATGAGATGGGCCGGGTAGATGTAAAAATGTGATACTTAGATGCACAAATGTCTTACTTATATGCTCAAATGTAATACTAATCAGGAATAAAATTTTTATTACTTATAATGCTAAATGTAATATTTTTATGAGAAAATGTAACACTTTTACGTTTCGATATAAAAGTATTACATTTTTCCTCAAAAGTATTATATTTTTTCTTATATGTAAGGGGAACATTACTAATTATGGAAATTGTAATACTTTTGATGTCAAATATAATTCTTTATATCAAAATGAGAAATTATTACTATACATTTTTTGTTCAAAAGTATTACACTTTCCCTTTTAAATGACAAAAATATTATTCATGATTAGTATTACATTTATGCATATAAATATGACATTTGCATGTTGATTCAACCCGACCCGAACCGTATCACAAATAAGGATCCGTGAGACGGTCTCACACAAGTGTGACCCCTCTTGTTATATGATGAATTATGGTTCAGTTTGTATTATAGATCTTGATTAAATAAATTATGTATTTACAATTAACCCATTATGTGCTTTCAATTAATAAATTATGTGCTAATAAATAAAGAAAGCACATAATTTATTAATTACAGACACATAATATGTTAATTGTTGGCACATTATATAATATTATGTTCTTTCAATTTATTTACAAACACATAATATATTAATTGTAGACACATTATCTGAATATCATTTTAGACAATGTCCATCGTTCGCAATGCAAAATCGAGCCTGATTATAATTTTTTTTGAAAGCAGCCTAATTATAATTTAATTTGCCCACAACTTGCAATACCATTTTGAAAACTACTCATTCATCGTTTGTAACTTGTAAAAAATGCTACTATACTTTTTCAAGGTGTCCGCAAGAGGGATAGAAGTGGATCCGGCTAAAGATGTTGCCTTCAATTTTGATAGAAGGGAGTGAGGAGTTTCTTGGGCCACACCGATTTTTATAGGAGATTCATCAAAGACTTTTCCAAGCTTGCAAAGCCACTCATACACCTACTTGCCAAAGATGTTGCCTTCAATTTTGATGAATCTTGCATGGTGGCATTTGATAGACTAAAGGAGGCGCTTTTCCGTGCTCCCATCATTCAACCCCCCGACTGGACCTTGCCGTTTGAGCTAATGTGTGATGCCAGTGATTATGCGATTGGGGCGGTTTTGTGTCAGAAGAGAGACATGAGTTACTATGTGATCCATTATGCAAGCAATACGCTGGATGAAACCCAAGTAAACTGTGCAACAACTGAAAAAGAGTTCTTAGTGGTGGCGTTTGCCATGGACAAGTTTAGATCTTATTTGATGGGGAGTAAAGTGATTGTGCATACGGACCATGCGGCATTGAGGTACCTATTCCAAAAAAAGATGCCAAACCGAGATTGATTCGTTGGGTTCTTCTCCTGCAAGAATTTGATTTGGAAATTAGAGACAAGAAGGACTCGGAGAATGTGGTGGTAGATCACCTTTCAAGATTAAAGGGCCACAAGGATGAAGAATTGCCAATTGGGAACTCATTTAGAGGGGAAACACTTTTTATCTTGAGTGAGCTAGAGAAAGATTATGTGCCGTGGTTTGCCGATATTGTGAACTATCTTGTGAGCGGCTACATCCGCAAGGATTTTAACTACAACAAAAGGAAAAGATTCATGCATGATGTGAGGGATTACTTTTGAGATGAACCTCTATTGTTCAAGAGATGTGTTGATGGAATTGTGAGGAAGTGCATCCCAGAAGAGGAGTTTTTAAGTGTGTTGACCCATTGCCATTCTTCGCCCTACGGAGGGCATATAAGTGCCGACCGCACCGCATTGAAAGTTCTACAGTCCGGGTTGTTTTGGTCAAGCCTATTTGCTACAGCTAAGGAGTTTGTGCGGACATGTGAGAATTGCCAAAGAACCGGCACAATTGGAAGATAGCATGAGATGCCGCATAAAGGGATGCTTGAGGTTGAGCTCTTCGATGTATGGGGGATGGACTTCATGGGTTCATTTCCCTCCTCATTTAGAAATGAATACATCCTTGTTGCGGTAGACTATGTGTCGAAGTGGATAGAAGCAATGGCAACTCTAAGGAATGATGCAAAAATCATGCTCAAGTTTGTCAAAAGGAATATTTCCTCATGTTTCGGCATGCCCAGGGCCTTCATAACTGATAATGGAACTCATTTCTACAACAAGCTCTTGGAGAAGGTCCTACTCTAGTATGGGATTCACCACCGGCTCTCTACGCCCTACCCCTCTCAAACATGTGGGCAAGTAGACTTGGCAAACCGAGAAATCAAATCTATTTTAGAAAAAGTGGTGAGTCCCACAAGGAAGGATTGGTCTCTCAAGCTAGATAATGCATTGTGGGCTTTCAGGACCGCTTTCAAGACCCCAATTGATGTATCTCCTTTCAAGCTCGTGTTCGGGAAATCATGCCACTTGCCTGTTGAATACGAACACAAGGCTTTTGTAACCCCTCGTATTTTCCGATAAGTTTGAGGTTCGGAAAATAGGTCTTTAAGTTATAACATTTAAGAGAAGACGGTTTGATGCTCGAAATAATTTTTTTTTAAGGATTAGTTATCGATAGGCTGCGAACTACGCACCGGTCACGAACCGAGAAAATTTTAAGGATATAGATTCAGTTCGAATTTTCTAGAATTGGGATTATTAAATATCATGCGATTAAGCCTGAATTTCTAGTTAGTTCAAGAAAAATTTCAAATGGACTGTAAGGGATAAATTGTTACGGACTCTGTACCTAAATTTAGCGGGATACCGAAAAATTCCCAAAATTGGTGATTTGCGACGGGAATATTTTTACGATAATTTTGGTATTAGAATTTTCCCGAATTAAGTTATAATCCTCCGAACATTCATCTGGATTAAGCATAAACTGACCAATTAGATTTGAGATCTTGTAAGGACTCCATGGGGTGTTGACATGTGGCAAGCAAATCTAGACTAGGATTGGGCATTTAATGTACCATTTATGAGGTATGGTGGCCTTGCACTTGTTACTTGTGAATCAAGAACAAAATCACACAAAGATCACATCTCTCTCTTACTCCCCATCCCATTTTCGAATGACACTCTTGGAGAAAGAAGAAGAGATAATTTTAGTCTTCCATGGTGATCTAAGAAAGCCTTAGGCAATTTTTCAACTCCAAGAGCTCTTCTATGGGTAAGAACTTCGGTTTTGTTCGGTTCAATCCCTCCTAGGATTTAAGCTTGAACTTAAGATTTATGAAAATATTGTTATTATGGTGATATTCTTAGGGTCTTTGAATTCAAGAAAGGAGCTAGCAACTACTTTGGTTTAAAAGCTTCTATTGAGGTAAGGAATTCCCTTAAGTTGGAATTAGTCACTTGAATTTGGATAATTGATTTTGGTTGAAATATGGTGTTTTTGGAGCTTTGGGGATATTTTTGTATACATGTTCATAGCTTGGATATGCTTGTATATGTTGTATTTATGTCCATATAGGCTTATACTTGTGAAAATAGTGAAAGGAAATCAGGGTAGATTCTGGAAGCAACTTCCATGATTTATTGGGAAAAATTGGCAAGGTATTTTGACTCCATTTTTTGTAGATATGTAGTTCAACAAGTGTAGAACCTACATATAAAATTTCATAATGATCGGAGTAGTATAAGTATAGTTTTCGGAATTTTTCCCAAAACTGGACGGAGAGAAAAATATTTCGGACCAAGGGCAAAAAGGGAATTTTCTGGGTTTATTCGCGGATCAAAACGACCAAAACTTTTTATGGACATCAAGTACTATAAGTTGGGATTCTACCATAAAAATTTCAAGTGAAAAAGAGTTCGGGAACTATTTTTACCAACTCAATCTTTCGGACTGCGCCAAGCTGAAATTTTCTGAATTATGCTTAGTATGATTATGGATGTGTTAGTGATAATTGTGAGGTAGTTAGTGAGTTAATGGTGATCAGGTGATGCTAAGGACATGGATTAATGATAGAGATTAAATGATAATCTCATGATTTTTGGGTTATGGTTAGGCAATGACCTTACCTATTAGAATTTATATATATTTGGATGTACGATATCCTCAAGTTATGATCTAATGGTGTTGATCATAGTGGAAGTTGTTGAGGACGATAGTTAAGGATGTTGGTTGATTTTAAGTGTGAGATGGACATATGAAGTGTATCCAAAAAAATGTTTATGAAAACTTACGTTGAAAAACGTATGCTATTTTGATATAAAGGTTGTCAAAACCTTATTGTTTGAGAAAATGATGTTTGAAAATCCTTCAGGGGCTAAAGAGGTAGCCGATATCAAATATTGGACTCATTTGTGAAATATGTCCAAAAGAAATGATTTAAGAAAGAAAAACTGAAGGAAGGAAAAAGTTTTCAAACCCTTAGTTTCTGGAATAAGGTGGGGACCTACGGGAAGGCTTAAATGCCACGGCCCGGGGTTGGAATAAGGGTGGACCTACGGGAGGGCTGGAGTGCCATGGCCCTAGGTTGGGATAAGGAGACCTACGGGAAGGCTGGAAATGCCATGGCCCGAGGTTTGTATGATCAATTTATACTACAGAGCGAAGTCTATTCGCTGAGAAGAGATGGAGTTATGAAAAAAAGAAAGCCTCGTGCTTACTCAGGGGAAACTAAGTGAATTTTTGACTATGAAAATTATTGTTACTCTGGGCTGCGGTTCAGATTATTATGAGCATTAGAGCTGCGGTTCTATTTGCAAATGATGAAATTCTTGGAAATGAAAGTTTTGCAAACTTGTCTGAAAGGACATGAAAATGTTTTTTTTTAAACTTCTAAACTAAAAATGTTTTCAAACCTTTGTCTACTTTTAAGTGACAAATGGATTTTCTTACTTAGCCGTCGTGCTAACTACACTTCATTGTGTCCTTTATTAGATGCAGATTAGTGTGGACTCTAGTAGCCCGATGAGNGATTAAGCCTGAATTTCTAGTTAGTTCAAGAAAAATTTCAAATGGACTGTAAGGGATAAATTGTTACGGACTCTGTACCTAAATTTAGCGGGATACCGAAAAATTCCCAAAATTGGTGATTTGCGACGGGAATATTTTTACGATAATTTTGGTATTAGAATTTTCCCGAATTAAGTTATAATCCTCCGAACATTCATCTGGATTAAGCATAAACTGACCAATTAGATTTGAGATCTTGTAAGGACTCCATGGGGTGTTGACATGTGGCAAGCAAATCTAGACTAGGATTGGGCATTTAATGTACCATTTATGAGGTATGGTGGCCTTGCACTTGTTACTTGTGAATCAAGAACAAAATCACACAAAGATCACATCTCTCTCTTACTCCCCATCCCATTTTCGAATGACACTCTTGGAGAAAGAAGAAGAGATAATTTTAGTCTTCCATGGTGATCTAAGAAAGCCTTAGGCAATTTTTCAACTCCAAGAGCTCTTCTATGGGTAAGAACTTCGGTTTTGTTCGGTTCAATCCCTCCTAGGATTTAAGCTTGAACTTAAGATTTATGAAAATATTGTTATTATGGTGATATTCTTAGGGTCTTTGAATTCAAGAAAGGAGCTAGCAACTACTTTGGTTTAAAAGCTTCTATTGAGGTAAGGAATTCCCTTAAGTTGGAATTAGTCACTTGAATTTGGATAATTGATTTTGGTTGAAATATGGTGTTTTTGGAGCTTTGGGGATATTTTTGTATACATGTTCATAGCTTGGATATGCTTGTATATGTTGTATTTATGTCCATATAGGCTTATACTTGTGAAAATAGTGAAAGGAAATCAGGGTAGATTCTGGAAGCAACTTCCATGATTTATTGGGAAAAATTGGCAAGGTATTTTGACTCCATTTTTTGTAGATATGTAGTTCAACAAGTGTAGAACCTACATATAAAATTTCATAATGATCGGAGTAGTATAAGTATAGTTTTCGGAATTTTTCCCAAAACTGGACGGAGAGAAAAATATTTCGGACCAAGGGCAAAAAGGGAATTTTCTGGGTTTATTCGCGGATCAAAACGACCAAAACTTTTTATGGACATCAAGTACTATAAGTTGGGATTCTACCATAAAAATTTCAAGTGAAAAAGAGTTCGGGAACTATTTTTACCAACTCAATCTTTCGGACTGCGCCAAGCTGAAATTTTCTGAATTATGCTTAGTATGATTATGGATGTGTTAGTGATAATTGTGAGGTAGTTAGTGAGTTAATGGTGATCAGGTGATGCTAAGGACATGGATTAATGATAGAGATTAAATGATAATCTCATGATTTTTGGGTTATGGTTAGGCAATGACCTTACCTATTAGAATTTATATATATTTGGATGTACGATATCCTCAAGTTATGATCTAATGGTGTTGATCATAGTGGAAGTTGTTGAGGACGATAGTTAAGGATGTTGGTTGATTTTAAGTGTGAGATGGACATATGAAGTGTATCCAAAAAAATGTTTATGAAAACTTACGTTGAAAAACGTATGCTATTTTGATATAAAGGTTGTCAAAACCTTATTGTTTGAGAAAATGATGTTTGAAAATCCTTCAGGGGCTAAAGAGGTAGCCGATATCAAATATTGGACTCATTTGTGAAATATGTCCAAAAGAAATGATTTAAGAAAGAAAAACTGAAGGAAGGAAAAAGTTTTCAAACCCTTAGTTTCTGGAATAAGGTGGGGACCTACGGGAAGGCTTAAATGCCACGGCCCGGGGTTGGAATAAGGGTGGACCTACGGGAGGGCTGGAGTGCCATGGCCCTAGGTTGGGATAAGGAGACCTACGGGAAGGCTGGAAATGCCATGGCCCGAGGTTTGTATGATCAATTTATACTACAGAGCGAAGTCTATTCGCTGAGAAGAGATGGAGTTATGAAAAAAAGAAAGCCTCGTGCTTACTCAGGGGAAACTAAGTGAATTTTTGACTATGAAAATTATTGTTACTCTGGGCTGCGGTTCAGATTATTATGAGCATTAGAGCTGCGGTTCTATTTGCAAATGATGAAATTCTTGGAAATGAAAGTTTTGCAAACTTGTCTGAAAGGACATGAAAATGTTTTTTTTTAAACTTCTAAACTAAAAATGTTTTCAAACCTTTGTCTACTTTTAAGTGACAAATGGATTTTCTTACTTAGCCGTCGTGCTAACTACACTTCATTGTGTCCTTTATTAGATGCAGATTAGTGTGGACTCTAGTAGCCCGATGAGCTCTAAACAAGATGGAGTGGATGTCGATGTTGTAAGTTTAGCCTTAACGTTTGGGTATAGGAGAGATACCTGAGCGTGGCGGTAACACCGAGTTTTCTGCTAGTTAGACGCTTCCGCAATGTATTGTAATATTAGGATTTTGTAATAAATCCCAGATGTGAAATTGGGGTGTTACAGCTTTGGGTGGTCTCAAGGTTGAATCTAGATGACAATTTAGCAAGGGAAAAGAGGTTTCTATACTTGAATGAGCTTGAAGAGCTTAGAATGGATGCATATGAAAATGTGAAGATTTACAAGGAGAGAACTAAGTACTTCCATGATAAGAGAATTCTAAGAAGGAACTTTGAGCCGGGGAACCAAGTTTGCTTTACAATTCAAGACTCAAATTGTTTCCGAGAAAACTCAAGTCAAGATGGTCGGGCTTGTTCCAAGTGGTTGAGCATTATCCATCGGGCGCCGTTGCTATTGTTGGAAAGACCAGAGATCCCTTCATGGTCAATGGACAAAGGTTAAAACTTTTCAATGAACCGGAATCAAAGCAAAAGGAAGCCAATGCAGTTTGGGACCTCTTCTATCCACACACACTTGAGGAATTGAAAAGTCGAGTCGAGCTAGTGACGTTAAACTTAGCGCTTCATGGGAGGCACCCCATGTTATCTTTCCTTTATTGCATTTTACTTTCTTGCATTTACATTTTAAATCTTTACTTGCTTTCATTATCTTTTAGAGTTAGAACTTGTCCTCCATTCAATTTACCTTAATTGCCACATGCATAAGAAGGGAGAAATATCATTTTCAAGTGATTTGAGAGGAAGTTATTAAGTGAGAATTGCTTTTGATTGCCTTTGGGAGTGTTGGGGTAGTAAAAATTGTGTGTTCAAGCTTTGGTTTGGTGTTGGAATGATTTAAAGTTGCTATGGCTTGAATTACATGTGAAATCTAGGCTAAGGATTGAAAAGTGAAGTGGAAATTTTGTAGGAGGCACCCACGGGCACCAACATGGGCCGTGTAAGTTGCCGTTTCGTTCCGATGGATTTACAGTGAAGAACAGATTTTTGAGAAGGCACCACACAGCCCCCTACACGGGGCCGTGTAGGGGGCCGATTGGTTTCGATCGATTTATAGAACGGATGGCAGTTTCTAGAGGTTAGGCACACGGGCCCTACACAGCCTGTGTGGCCTGCCATTTTGCTCTATGTATAAAAGGGTCCTCTTTCTTCTTTCTCTCTAACCCTATCCGCCCAATACACCTCAAAACCCCATTCTCTTGTCTTTTCCTCCCTCTTTGGTGCATTAATCTCCAAGAACTCAACTCCATCTTCCATTCTTCTTGCATTTACCAAACATACAAGGTTTGAACTCTTTATTTTCAATTTCTTCTTCCATTTGAGTTTTGATTTGTCTTATTTGTGAATATATTCTATGAATCTTGGTTAATATGGATAGAATTTTTCTTCAAACATGTTTTTAGTTTCTCTTTACTCTATTTATGAGATTATGCTTCAATTTGCCATTAATAGAGTCCACACTTGCTTTTATGAGAGATTCATGAAACCCACCNATACCTGAGCGTGGCGGTAACACCGAGTTTTCTGCTAGTTAGACGCTTCCGCAATGTATTGTAATATTAGGATTTTGTAATAAATCCCAGATGTGAAAATTGGGGTGTTACAGCTTTGGGTGGTCTCAAGGTTGAATCTAGATGACAATTTAGCAAGGGAAAAGAGGTTTCTATACTTGAATGAGCTTGAAGAGCTTAGAATGGATGCATATGAAAATGTGAAGATTTACAAGGAGAGAACTAAGTACTTCCATGATAAGAGAATTCTAAGAAGGAACTTTGAGCCGGGGAACCAAGTTTGCTTTACAATTCAAGACTCAAATTGTTTCCGAGAAAACTCAAGTCAAGATGGTCGGGCTTGTTCCAAGTGGTTGAGCATTATCCATCGGGCGCCGTTGCTATTGTTGGAAAGACCAGAGATCCCTTCATGGTCAATGGACAAAGGTTAAAACTTTTCAATGAACCGGAATCAAAGCAAAAGGAAGCCAATGCAGTTTGGAACATCTTCTATCCCACATACGCTTGAGGAATTGAAAGGTCGAGTCGAGCTAGCGACGTTAAACTTAGCGCTTCATGGGAGGCACCCCATGTTATCTTTCCTTTATTGCATTTTACTTTCTTGCATTTACATTTTAAATCTTTACTTGCTTTNGGAGAGATACCTGAGCGTGGCGGTAACACCGAGTTTTCTGCTAGTTAGACGCTTCCGCAATGTATTGTAATATTAGGATTTTGTAATAAATCCCAGATGTGAAAATTGGGGTGTTACAGCTTTGGGTGGTCTCAAGGTTGAATCTAGATGACAATTTAGCAAGGGAAAAGAGGTTTCTATACTTGAATGAGCTTGAAGAGCTTAGAATGGATGCATATGAAAATGTGAAGATTTACAAGGAGAGAACTAAGTACTTCCATGATAAGAGAATTCTAAGAAGGAACTTTGAGCCGGGGAACCAAGTTTGCTTTACAATTCAAGACTCAAATTGTTTCCGAGAAAACTCAAGTCAAGATGGTCGGGCTTGTTCCAAGTGGTTGAGCATTATCCATCGGGCGCCGTTGCTATTGTTGGAAAGACCAGAGATCCCTTCATGGTCAATGGACAAAGGTTAAAACTTTTCAATGAACCGGAATCAAAGCAAAAGGAAGCCAATGCAGTTTGGGACCTCTTCTATCCCACACACACTTGAGGAATTGAAAAGTCGAGTCGAGCTAGTGACGTTAAACTTAGCGCTTCATGGGAGGCACCCCATGTTATCTTTCCTTTATTGCATTTTACTTTCTTGCATTTACATTTTAAATCTTTACTTGCTTTCATTATCTTTTAGAGTTAGAACTTGTCCTCCATTCAATTTACCTTAATTGCCACATGCATAAGAAGGGAGAAATATCATTTTCAAGTGATTTGAGAGGAAGTTATTAAGTGAGAATTGCTTTTGATTGCCTTTGGGAGTGTTGGGGGTAGTAAAAATTGTGTGTTCAAGCTTTGGTTTGGTGTTGGAATGATTTAAAGTTGCTATGGCTTGAATTACATGTGAAATCTAGGCTAAGGATTGAAAAGTGAAGTGGAAATTTTGTAGGAGGCACCCACACGGGCACCAACATGGGCCGTGTAAGTTGCCGTTTCGTTCCGATGGATTTACAGTGAAGAACAGATTTTTGAGAAGGCACCCACACAGCCCCCTACACGGGGCCGTGTAGGGGGCCGATTGGTTTCGATCGATTTATAGAACGGATGGCAGTTTCTAGAGGTTAGGCACACGGGCCCCTACACAGCCTGTGTGGCCTGCCATTTTGCTCTATGTATAAAAGGGTCCTCTTTCTTCTTTCTCTCTAACCCTATCCGCCCAATACACCTCAAAACCCCATTCTCTTGTCTTTTCCTCCCTCTTTGGTGCATTAATCTCCAAGAACTCAACTCCATCTTCCATTCTTCTTGCATTTACCAAACATACAAGGTTTGAACTCTTTATTTTCAATTTCTTCTTCCATTTGAGTTTTGATTTGTGCTTATTTGTGAATATATTCTATGAATCTTGGTTAATATGGATAAGAATTTTTTCTTCAAACATGTTTTTAGTTTCTCTTTACTCTATTTATGAGATTATGCTTCAATTTGCCATTAATAGAGTCCACACTTGCTTTTATGAGAGATTCATGAAACCCACCTTGTTCTTCATGTTCTTGTGTGTACTTTCTTGTTTTCTGTTGAGGAACTTGTTGTGAATGTTAGATTTTTTATATTTAGGGTTTAAATTTCAAATTTTTGGACCAAATCTGCAGTCGTGCGTAAACTGCATTCACGCTAGGCCATGTGCCTGGCCGTTTCGTTTTTGCTGAATTACAATGCCCAAACCAGTTTAGAGAACAGGGGCACACGGGCACCCATGCACACGGCCGTGTGTGTGGCCGTGTGACCCCCGTTCCCATATTTTCTTGCAATGTTTTGATGTTTTTGGTCCCTTTTCTCCCGCATTCCCTTTGTTTTAAATGTGAATATACCATCCTCTACTCTCATTTGTGCATATTTTCCTAACCATATCTCTCTCCACAAACTTTTTGCTTTGAGTTGTCTATTGCAGATGGTCCGAAAAAAGTCTGTTGCTAAAAAACCTTTCGAAGATGTCCCAATTTGCCAAGGGTCCGGGACCCACACTTTCACTAAGAAAGATGTCCAAACAAGATACGAACTTTTTATGCAAAACCCCAGTTTCCAGCCTTACGCCATCAACTATGGCGCACTCACGAAATTTGGGATCAGGGATGAAGTTGAAGCTCTAATTGGGAAGGATGAATGGAAATTTCTCCTAGTTGATTTTCAAGATGACATATATGCTGATTTGCTCCTGGAGGTCATGGGAACCCTCCAAGTCCACACCCAATTTGATTTGATGTCTACAAGGTCTATTTATTTCTCGGTGGAGGCCACCTCATTTCACTTCAGCCCGGATGATTTGAGCTACATTATGGGTATTGATGTTATCCAAAGGCTCACGGGGGAAGAGTTGGAGAACCATGTCCTAAATGTCCCCAATATGCAGACATTTTGGAGGGAATTAGTTGGTGGACGGTTTGTGTATAACCCATCATCAAGCAAGTCCACAAAGCTCGGAATGCCACTGAAATTAATCCAGTATGTTCTTGCACGATCTATCTGTAGCCACCATCAATCTAGTGGCGTGGCGCAAAATATGGATATGCTTTGTCTGTATTAAATTGTGAAAAAGAAAAAGAAACATTTAGGGTGGGTGCTTTCTTGTTTTTTCCAAAATCAACATTGCACCAATGTGAAAGCAATGTTCCTCGGGCCGTATGTGACCTGACTAATCCGCAACACCCAACTCACCATCATCGAAGAGATTCAGGAGCAAAAGGTTGGGCATGGTAGGACAGAGGTCGATAGGACCATTGTGCTTTAGATTTTCCTAGAGATGAAAGCTGGGACGAGATCTGAGAAGAGGGCAAGGATTTCCGAAAAAGAGCAAGAGGAAGAAGATATGGATGAAGATGTTAGAGAGGAGGCTACGACTGGCGAGGGATCATTAGAGGGCACCTTTCAACAACAGGTGTTGTCCTAGTTAGCAGCTATGCAGCTCTAGATGGGGCAAATCTATTCTCAAGTGGGGTAGATCAATTCTAGAGTGGAGAACTTAGACACAGCAGTGGGGCGCCTCGAGACTAGAGAGGAGGCTAGCGCCTACCAAGCGTGGCTGCGTGGTCAGTTCCCACCTTCGGGAGGGCCACAGTATCACTATGATCTTTCGGGCGGGCCCCAGTTCCCCTATCATCCTTCTGACTATTGATGATTGGAGGATGGTTGTTTCATTAGGGCAAGACAATTTCTAAACTCTGACTCTTTTAATTTTCTGCTTTTTAGTTTGTTTTATTCCTTTTTGCTAGACTTTCTTTTGATTATGGTTATCTTTATCTTTTGTTCACTTTGCTTTATTTCTTTGTTTTGTTTATATTTTGATGCTTGTTGGTTGAGTTGGTCATCCTCTTTTTGTGCTTACTTGTTAGTCCATTGCAGACGATGTGCAATTTTTAGTTAGGGGGGAGGTGGGGGGACCAATTCTTATTGGAAAATTGTTTTGAAAATTTAAAATTTTTGTTGAACTTTTGCTTGGATGAGTAAGTGTACATATTGATTGGGTAATTTTCTTTCGTTGCTTAAACTTGTGAACATTTCCTTTTTGTTGGTTGATGGATGATATGGTGGTACTTGTGTGCAACCTTACCTGTGATTGATGATTTGAAGTTGAACTCTTGATTGATCCAATCTCTTGCCAATAGCCTTATTAGCCTCTAATAAATGAATAACTTGACCTTGTGTGTTGTGCTTGGCTAGTGCAGGCTTATGTGAGATTCTGGTAATGGTTGTTTTGCTAGAACTTGCCCTATTACTCCCCAAGTGAAATCCTAGGAATTGCGTGATTTGAAATTATATAGGCCCTTTTTGTTTAGCCAATGCCTTATAGCCTACCCTATTAATATGTATTTATCCCTAGTTGTCCCCTTTTGAGCCTTTTGTTCATTCAATAAAGTCCTTAGTACTTGTTCCCTCTTTGTGTTAGTTTTTCTTTGTTTTTACCCTTGTTAATTCACCCATAGCCCTTAGCCAAAAATATTTCCCTTCCACCCTTGAGAGGATGTAGCATTTGTTCATTAGTAAGAAGAAATTCATGTTGGAGCCTATCTTTAATTGCATCACTCTAGATAGTTTTGTTTTAGTGTGGGGGTTTTGCTAAATAAATAGAGTTTGTGGTTATTTTGAAATAAAAAAGTGAAGGTTCCTTGAAAAGTAGAAAAGAAACAGAAAAAAGAGAAAAAGATGTTTGAAAAAAGTTGAAAAAGAAGTTGAAAATGATGAAAAGTTGAATGAAAAAAAAAAGTTGAATAAAAGCAAAAGTGGATTTACCTTTCTTGATAATTGTGTCAATCTCCACCTCTTGAGAGTGTTGTTTGTTCTTCTTTGTAGAGTGCTCCTTTGTCCTTAATCGTCAAATCTTTTCTAACTTAATTTGTGAATATGTGTGAAATTCTCTCATTTTGTTTATTTTCCATACCCCTTCTGTGTTAAACCTTTTACCTTTAGCCCCGTTACAAGCCGAATAAAGACCTATTTGATCATTTCATGCATTCCAAAGGTTGATCTAGTGGGAGTAACTGAGTAAGAAAGGCAAGCCTATGAGATCTCATCTTGAGTCATGTTTTGCATAATCTCAACTTAGCACTTGTGCACACAAGGTCCTCACCTTATCTAATAATTTTGGTGCTTGGTCATTGGCTTGAGAAAGGAACTCATCTATAAGGTCGAGATGATTCTTGAAACAGGTTGGGTTGTCACGAGTTATTTTGTGGTTTGTTTGGTTGTACAGGGAGGAAGTGTAATTAATGTTCATAGCTTGGAAAGTGACTTGTCCTTAGTCTTTGCTTGAGGACAAGCAAAAGTTTTGGTGTGAGGGAGTTGATAGCTCTATTTCTAATATAAACACCTTTTTACCCCCTATTTTATCTATTTTTGTGAGCTAAATATTAATACTTGAGTGAGATTTATTACTCGTTTGTGTGTTTTTGTGTTTATAGGTGAAATTCTCCACAACGAGTAGCAAGGGAAGCATATTGGGGTGCATTGGATCAATTTTGGTAGCATAGGATGTTGGTCCCGATAGGGTGGGAAAAGTCTAGATGGTGGGGGGGGGGGATGAATAGACTTTTCAACAATATCAAAAATTATAACAGTTTGGTTTCAACTCTAGGTAGCAAGCATAAAGCAAATAAACAACTTAGAGTTCGCAGCGGAATATCAGTACGTAAAGTGCTATAAATAAACTGATCAGATATGAAGAGATATATCGCATGCAAAGGCAAACCCAGATGATAAATAAAGAATGAATAGTAATGGGTTTGTATGAATCAGGAGGAATTCCTTACTAATAAATGTGAATAGTAAGTGAATAGTAAGGAATAGTGTGTGAATAGTGCATGAATAGTAAATAAGCTCTAGGAAATTGAAATGATCAAAACATGCACTTTGAATATGAAGACTTGTAATAAAATATGCTATGCATGCACACGTATAGTATGACTTGCAATACCCAGATGAATATATCAGTTAGTGGGTTAGTATGAGATATGCATGCAAGAATAAATATGGTGCAAGTAAAGAGACTGAGAGATTTATAGTGGTTCGGAGATGGTGTAATTATCCTACTCTACTTCTTCCTTTCACTCCAAGGAATATTTCCACTATCTTCAATCACCCAGATACAAATAGTGGATCAGTGCCCTTCTAGCACTCTGCTACTCCGAATGCTCTTTGCATACAGCCACACTCAAACCCGAATGTTTTACACCCAGCTACGTTCACGAGCGTCTTGCACCCAGCTACGCCCTTCAACCAAGTGTTTTGCACCCAGATACACTTAGTCTTCCCAAGTGTTCTGCAAAAAGTTGCACTCCTCCGAGTATGTCGCACAATGCTATACTCCCGAGCGTCTCGCACCCAGCTACGCTCCCGAGCGTCTCGCACAAAGTCACGCTCCTTCCGAGTGTCTCGCACTCAACTCGGATTTCACAAGCCGCACCTGCTACTCTCCTTTTCTTCTACTCATAGTAGATATGGTTTTTCAAAGAAAATATTTTTCTTTTCTCTCTGACTTGAATTTGTCTTATCAGCTCAATACTTGCACTCTCCAATTTTTCTTCTCTCCTTTTCTCGAAAATAATAGCTCTATATTTGCTCAGATGTTATGATGTGGAGAGGTGCTTGTCTTCAAGTCTTGCATGGGTATTTATAGCTTGAAGAAGCTATCTACCCATTGTAGATCTTCAAATCTTGATCGTCCATTTTGAATCTTGAAATAATTTGCCAACTTGTTCTGAAGCTCTTCATGGCCTTTGTCAGATGAATTTGAAAATTGGTCTTTGTCGTTTCTCAAATTGTAGGTAGCCCATTCGTCCAATTGTCTTCTCAGATCTTGAATTGAATTTCCTTATTAAGATGGCCTCCAATTTTGACTTTTCAAGTGTGAACACTTGACTTTGCAATTTCTTCTTCTGAAATGTTAAGTTGATCTCTCCAAAATATTTTCCTCCGGTGACTCTTGCTTGAGCATAAATTATATCACCGAAAAATTCACCGACACCTCCAAGTTGGTCTTCATTTACTTAATTCGAAATTTGCCTCCAAAAATTAATTTTGGATTTTAGAATTATTATCCCAAAATTAAATTTAATTTTGGCTCCAATTTCATTCCAAAAATTTAATTTTGGATAGAATTTTTGTTACCAAAAATTAAATTTCCAATTAGGAATTTTTCCTCCAAGATTTGAATTTCTCCTTGTATTTTCACGTCAACATTTGAATTTCTCCTTGTATTTTCACGTCAACATCTAGTAGATGTTCCAGTGTGTATTCTGGAAACAGAGCAGAGTATCGGCTTGCTTAAAATGAATTCCTGCTGTACTGTTCACTTTGTCATCCTGGTAGTTGTCCTCCTTCCCTTGTTGATAAAATGTTGATCCTGGGTTTCGAACCAAAAACTTTTAACTTGTGTTGTGCGCTCCTTATCCATTCTTCCATTTCATCTTTCAATAACTTTCACAGCATATAATCAATAAATAACAATATGATGAATAAGTCTGATTCTTTTCAATTTCGTATGACTTTGACTTAGATTTGGACCTTTGGAGATTGTACTCTAGACTCAAAAATAAAATAAGGGGACTAATGAAAATTACATAACTATTACATTTTATTCCTAACATAGGATCCCACTCATGGAAATATGGGAGCAGCGGAGCGCAAAACAGAGTAGGAAGCAAAGTGAAAGAAACGAAACGGGCACCCACACGGGCCGTGTCGGTGCCCGTGTGTGCCCGATTGGAAATGTTGAGCCGTGTCACCAACAAGGCCCCCTACACGGGTTGTGTAGGGGGCGTTTCGATATGTATTGTTCTGTTTTATGCATTTTTGTTAAGTTCCAAACCCTAGCTAGCTTAGACTTGTTCTCCCTCATTCCTATAGCCTTTTTTAGCTTAGAATTGCATAGATCTACACTTAGATACACATTGGAGGCGTTATTTTGCGGATTTGGAGTGGATTCCACCAACCTCTTCATCTACATTTAATAGAGAAGTTTTCATTTCCTTTCTTTCTCTCTTCTTTACATTTATTGCTATGTTTATGATTTCCTTTCTTAGATTTGCTATGTTTATGTTTCCTATGAGTGAGTAGTTACTTATTTGGGTTATATTAGGGTTTTATTGCTCCTATTGATGCTAGAAATGTAGTTATTGCATAAAGTGGATGAACAAACCCACCTAGGGTTCTTAGGTTTGAATTGGGTCTTGATTTTTCTTGTAATAGTTGATACATAGATTGTTGCGCTTGTGTTTGGAAAGTCTTTCATCACAATGAAAATTGGATGGAAGACTTGAGTCTTCCCAATTTCAAACCCATTTTCCTTCTATGAAAATAGGAGTAGATTTGGGCTTAAATATGCTTTTGTTCTTCAAGAACTTGGATTAATTCACCACGAAAGTGGAGCAATCCTTGTTCTAATCCTTGTTATTGCTAGGATTCATATGTGCAATGTCTCAACACCCTAGGTAAATTGTTCTCCCACAACATTAAGTTGTTAAAGCATCAATAGAGCAATACCCCTAATTTAACCCATCTTTTCCCTTTGAAATCTCTAGAATTAAATTTGTATTCCCTAGCATCCAAAAGCCCCAAAAATATCTTAGTTGCTAAATACTCTAAGCCAATGATTTGCTTGGATCCTTATTGGTTCCAATACCTTGGTTACTATAATCTAGGTAACCGCTCAAGTACGCGTCATAATCCCAATCCTGCGGAACGACATTACACCCACATTTTCACCATCACCCCTTTCCTACACCAGTTTTGGTAAATGTATTTTGCATATGTTTGATAGTATGGTGGAATTGGAATGATTACTAATATTAATGTTTCGTTACGTATGATCATATAATCGGAATAACGGTTTTCAAAATCAAAAAATCAAAAATCCTATAATTGAGTTTTAAAAAGTTGTTAATCAGCCAACAACCTTGTGATCTAGTGGCACCCGGTTTACACTTCCACATGGAGGGGAGTGAGTTCGGTCCTCAGTGGACCGTTGACTCTTTGTGTTTCATTAGGTACTACATTGTAACATAGTTGCGACTCATACTACAAAAAAAATAAATAAATAAAAGAGGCTAGTCTCGATTCATGTACTTTCAATTTATTTACAAGGGTATAATATATTAATTGTAGAGTAAATACCACTGGAAGTTCCCCCGACTTTGATGGCACCACCACTTTTAGTCCTCAACTTTTAAATCAACCACTTTTAGTCCCTTACTTTTTGTTTCTAGCCACCTATGGTCCTTCCTTTACAATTGGACATCTAATGTCATTTTCCCAAGGCCAATTCAGTTATTTCATAATTAATGTATTAAGTATTATGTTTCCTCATCAGAATAATTGAAAAAACCATATTCTCCACTCTCCTTTGTTAACACTAAATTTTGGATCAAATGACTAAATTGCCCTTGAGAAAATGACATTAGATGTCCAATTGTAAAGAAATGACCATAGGTGTGGCTAGAAACAAAAAGTAAGAGGACTAAAAGTGGTTGATTTAAAAGTTGAGGACTAAAAGTGGCAGTGACATCAAAGTCGGAGGACTAAAAGTGGTTGATTTAAAAGTTGAGGACTAAAAGTGACGGTGCCATCAAAGTCGGAGAACCTTCACTGGTATTTACTCATTAATTGTAAATGTCATTTTAGATGATGCCATCGTCCATAATGCAAAAAATGCTACTGTACTTTTCCAAGGGTTAAACTGGAATCTTTTTAAAGTTTAGAAGTTGGGCTATTTCTCATATAGGCAAATGAAAATAGCCCAAGTAAATAAATGTTGAATGAAAAAAATAGTAAAATTACATTATAAAAATAAATAGAAACTTACTATAGTTCCGTACAATTGATATGATTAAATTGTTTTTGAAATTAATATCAATTCATTATATTTTATTCCAACAAAATATTCTCTTTTAAAAAAAATCAAAATATTTTTATAATATATTAAGTAACTGAACTTTTTGTCAATCATATTCAACATTCAATAATTTACACTAGCTACCAAATAACCATATGTTCTTGTAATCATTTGCTGATTCAGGAGTCACAAGGCGTATGTGCAGAGTGGATTGTGGCTGCACACGAGTTTGCCTCGTCATCCAAAAAATTTTAACATCATGTTTGCGGAATGTATGGTATTGGTGGAGTGTTCACACATTTGGTTCATCCAAAAAATTTTGACATCATTTACCATTGATTCATAACTTATAAGAATAATAATGTAGTATGATTCTTCAAGCATGAAAAATATGGCACCCAAAACCGCCGCGACCATACCATCTCTTCTCCTCTCCTCTCCCAAAACCGCCGCCACTGTCGTTGTTCTTCTCCCAAAACTGCCGCGACTCATCAGATCTACGCAATCGTAGGAAGTAGAACTGCTCGAAGGACTTTTGAGCGTGGATCGAACACGCGGCCTTCAGATCTTCAGCCTTTTGTGAAAGAAAGATCATAGCAAACCCAACAATGCATTAAAAAAAAAAAAAAAAAAAAGGCTCATTTGTTTATGTTTTCCAATTTCCAGTAACAATGGAAGAATGAATTTTGCAACATAGGACCACACTTGCAAGAAACACAAAGGTAATAAGCTCATTTGTTTATATATAAACAAATCTTGATTGTAATTGTAAATACAATCCGCCATATTCATCTAGAGGAGCATCATACTCATAGTTAGTTCATCCATGGAACTTTAAACTAGAGACCAGGCCATATAAGTAGGACCAAGAAATTAAAAAATGTCTAAGCATGCATACATGCATGAAAAAATGTGATAGTTGAAGAATGAGCCATTATTTTGGATGAACCTTGCAACTAAAGAAGCTGTATTTTCTGCAGATCTTTGAGGAACTGATACTCCAAATTCCTCCAAATTCTATATACCTGAATCGATGTAGGAGAACACAAAAGTAAATGTTATTAGAAGAATTAAAAGACATGTAAGGGAGCAATGAAATAAGAAGTGCCAACCAAATCCAAATGCATCGAAATTCAAGGTCAAGCAAGAAAGAAGTTTAGAGGTTGGCAAATCATCCAGAGATCTAAAGTGTACCTGTGCTTGACCTTCACCTTCATCTGAATTGTATTTTTTTTGGGTGACGAGGGAAACACGCAACCACTACCTGAGGGTGTACACTTGGTAAACCCCGCCTTGTGACCCTAGCCGGCAAAGGAGCAAAAGGAGATAAATCAGCCTAGGTTGTCCATAACTGATAGGCTCAACCAAGAAAGCTGGGATTTGAACTTGTGACCTTGTAGTTACAAGTTTGTATACTTAGCCATCTTGACTGGGGTTATCCCCTAAACTGTGGGATATGTACTATGGAGACAAAGAGGGCCTGTACCTTCACCTGAAGTTCAAAACAAAAGTAATGGATTGTAGAAGCTTCACCCAGACTATTAATACCCCTACAGGTCATTGTACTCAGAAAGTACACAAAAACTCAAAACTCACGAATTTTTTGGACTCCTATAATTCTTTAAGTCTAATAACAGCTTATAGAACACAGCTGTTACAAATCATATGAGCTTCATTGACATTCAACTTACAGGTCAGACGAACATTCATTTTAAATGGAATGCAAATTAGTAATAAGAACATTGAATATTCAGTTTAAATTCAAGAACGTTAAAAGCAATCTATTCCAATTTAATCAATATTTAGTTCAAAGTGATGAACAAGCTCACAGCAAAGATGTATGCCAAAATTAAGATACAAACATATATAAGGAGCCTAATAATTCACTATCCCCCTACACACCACATAAAAACAATAGTAAAGCGAACATAAAATTTTAAACGGTAATTATATAGAAGAATGACAAGCAACATGATCTAGCATCTAAACTATATGGATCGTGTATCTGTGGCTGGAAGTAATAAAATAGATCAACCGCTTAATAGAGACTCCAACAGTAACATAGATCCTTCATCAGCTAATGTGAATGAGCTATATGAGAGCATGAACAAGAACTCAGATGAGCAACAATAAAGCAGGGGTCTGGGTTTGCCATGACATGCAAACCACGGCATGCCATCGAGTTTTCGACAAATTTTCATGGAGCCAGCCAATCAAACAGAAAAATCAGCAATGCAAGGTTTTTAGAGATAAGAAATCTGAATACTCATAAGCCGTACCCATATAACTGTATTGCTTCACTGGTGATAATCAATCTTGCCACGGAAATACCTCTAACGATGGTAGCTCTATCATTCACTGAGCTACCATTTTTTGGATGGAAAAAAGACCAAAAACAAAGTGCATAACCCCTCTCCGCTCTCATAAGTTATTAATTATTATCAGATTTTTTGGTAGTTGTCTATGCTATATAGCAAATATTGGTGATATGAGATTCTGCAGATTACGTTTCTACTTGTTCATTTACTCAGTGCACTGGGATCAATCCTGTAAACTACATTTGGGCTCCCTAAAGCCATAGATTGTATTGATATCGAAATGTGGATATAGAAGGGAGTCTACATTATTCCAAAGTTAATTTCTTCTTAACATAATATGTTTTATATTACTTCTTTTATGAAACTAAGAAAGTTCACAAAGTTCTTTTCGTGTAGTCATTGAAATGAATGAAAGTATGTAAAATGCAACGAAGATTTAAAAGGAATCATGGTTCATTGATAAGGAATCAGAGACCGAGAATTTTATTTCATTTAACTTGATTCATGTGCACCAAATGACAAATGCAGTTACACGCATCTACAGCTACAAATCATGTGCTTGCTAGCATGTAAGACAAGATTATGTAGATTATCTTGTAATTTGAATGGACAGGAACTTATCGGGGAAACAAAATTGACTACAGCAATTCCATTATTGATTCAGCCATCTGTCAGCAAAAATAGCTATTCCAAATATAAGTGTGGACTGAAAGAGAATCGAGTGTCTGCAATATCAAACTCCAGACAACTATTCACAACAACTAATTCCGTGCCCTTGATGCCTGTGTTCTTGACTGAATACTCTTACCAGTGGACTTTTGGCTTGAAGGTGAAGACCCAAAAGCCCCCAGTGCATCCAGGAAAAACCTCTTATTAGGGATGATGCCATCTCCATCCATATATTTCAACAATTTCTCTACCAGCCCTTTCATATCTGCTTTAGTGTATGCCTTGTACAGAAGCTTATATGTTGAAGAGTCAATGGGGAAGATTTTAGAATGATGTATGCTCTCAAACAGCATATGTGCTTCCATAGTTAAACCATTCATGCAATACACATCAAGCATTGAGTTCAGAGTTGAAACCTTCTTTTCCTTTTCAGTTTCAACCATTTCATCAAATATATCTCTTGCCCTTGAGACAGAGTCACAACGCCCATACGTCATAATGAGACATTCATACGTGATGTAACTTGGCTTGTACCCCATATCATTCATTTTCTGGAAAATCCCTTCTGCCTTATCCCTGAGCCGCGCTTTACCATAATTTGTAATCATTGAATTAAACGTAGGATTAGTTGGCTTCTCCTTTGAACGCAACAAGCTCTTAAAAACCTGTTCCATCTTTTCGAATTCTTGCTTCCTCCCATACGCATCAACCAACAAATTAAAAGTAATGATATCTGGTTTCAACTTATATCTCTTCATCCGTGTGAGCACAGACTCCATCTCCTTGATCATCCCATTTTTCCCATAGGCATCCATCACGCCATTAAATGTAAAGATATCAGGCGTAACAACACTCTCTTCAAGATCTTTGAATAAATCATTCACCTTTTCAACATCCCGTGCCTGAGCAAAAGCTCTCAAAAGAATATTATACGTAACAACATTGGGCATACATCTTTCCATCCCTTTCATCTTATCAAAGTACCCAACCGCCTTCGCCAAGGCCTTGGCCTTATCCTTGGAATGGAGATGGGCCGAGATAAGCGAATTGTACACTGAGGTATCCGGCCTGCACCCACTATTACGCATCTCGGAAAATAACCACATTGCCATTCGAGTTTGCCCTTTCCTCCCCATAACTGATATCAATTTTGAGTAAACCCCATTGTCAGCTATATACCACCGCTGCCTTTGCATCCATCTGAATACCTAATATATCACATCCAAACTGAATACAATCCTCATACTATTACACTTTCATTTCATCACTACTCAAGATTCAAGAATCAAGATGATAACTTTACACACGGAGTATTAAATAATTGAACAATTGGCAAGAAATTAACCTCAAATATTCAGATATTTCAGAAATTAACCTTCATATCTGTAAAGAAGGGGCGGGTGGGATCTAACCTCAAGGCATTGAAGCCATTTGTCACTCTTGCCGAGCTCTTCAAAGAGCAAGAAACAGTGCTCTGTACGCACCATTTTCACGTACTTGTTGAGAGTGGCCACCAGAGGCTTCTTGTCCGTGAAGCTGTTCATCATTTGAGCAACGAGCTCCTCAGCCTCCGAAGATGGGCTCCGGCTCGCTGAACCAGACTTTCTTCTGGTCTGGGTCGAGAGGCAACTGATAATAGTCGTCTTCTTCCTGGGAGCACATGAAGGGTTCTTGGTGTAATCAAGCGAAAAAGCGTGGGTGAATTTAGGGTTTGAAGAAAGTTGAAGGTAGCCAGATGAGGAAGGCACTACGAGGAACTCCATTCTATCCCACTGAAATGGTGGAGAGCACTCCGAGAAGGCAGTCGAGGACGAGCACTTCTTATTTTACTCAATTAACAAAAGCTTATTAGTTTAGTGGCACCAAACCCGGGAGGTGGTGGGTTCGAGTTTCAATAGAGTAAATATTGACTCTTATGCTTCAACAATACTTTAAAAAAGTAGTTATGAACAGATACTGCATTGTAATAGAGTTAGTAGTATAAAAAAAAACAAAAGCTTATGAATTATTTTAAATTCTATTTCTCATAATACTTTATATACTACACAAATTTAAATTTATAGATAATTAAAAATATTAAATAAAATAAGTAAAAATGAAAGAGTTGAATTAACAATGATAGTAAATATAACATATAAAATAGAACTCAAAAAAGTAATATAATTTTCAATCTTTATATTATGGCAAAAACTTGTGTGAGACCATCTCACCATGAGACGGGTCGGGTCGGGTCGGGTCAAGATGCAAATGTAACACTTATATGCACAAATGTCATACTTATATGCTCAAATGTAATATTAATCATGAATAAAATTTTTGTTACTTATTAGGGTAAATGTAATACTTTTAAGNAAATGTAACACTTATATGCACAAATGTCATACTTATATGCTCAAATGTAATATTAATCATGAATAAAATTTTTGTTACTTATTAGGGTAAATGTAATACTTTTAAGAGAAAATACAATACATTTACATTTCGATTTAAAAATATTACATTTTTCCTCAAAAGTATTATATTTGCCCTTATAAGTGAGAGGTACTTGTCAACATTACTTATTATGAAAAATGTATTACTTTTTCTCTTATAAGTAACAAAAATTGTATTTTTGATTAGTGTTATATTTGAGCATATAAGTGTGAGATTTGCACATATAAGTATGACATTTGCATAATGTTTTGACAAAAATACAATTTATATGTGCAAATCTCACACTTATATGCTCAAATATAACACTAATCAAAAATACAATTTTTGTTACTTATAAGAGAAAAAGTAATACATTTTTCATAATAAGTAATGTTGACAAGTACCTCTCACTTATAAGGGCAAATATAATACTTTTGAGGAAAAATGTAATACTTTTAAATCGAAATGTAAAAGTATTGTATTTTCTCTTAAAAATATTACATTTACCCTAATAAGTAACAAAAATTTTATTCATGATTAATATTACATTTGAGCATATAAGTATGACATTTGTGCATATAAGTGTTACATTTGCATCTTGACCCGACCCGACCGACCCGACCCGACCCGACCCGACCCGACCCGACCCGACCCACGAATAAGGATCCGTGAGACGGTCTCACACAAGTGTGACCCTTATATTATTGATAAGGGTTCACAATGCCTTGGTTTATATGTATGTGTCTTATATGTATGTGTCTTATATTATAAGTTTTGTGTATTATTCTATGAAATTTTATATTTTAAGAATATGAAGTTTGTACCTAAAACATATAAGCAATCACTTTTTATGGTATGAATTTTTGTGTTGTAAAATGTTATGCTTATAAATATAAATTATGTACCTAAATCATATTTAAAAATAAATAAATATATAACGTGTGTATGTATCATAAAATTTTGTACCCTACAAATATAAATTATATACCTCGTCGTTTCGATCTAAAGTCTATGCAAATGCTGGATATAAGTTACATATAATTTCTTATTCCTTTTTTTCTGAAGACAGGAGAAGTGGGTTGGTGAACAGATCAACCCCAACAAATAGTCCAGAGCGACACAACTTGGGCCCAAAAAGTAGGCACGGGAAAAAGTTATTCGGATACAATGAGGATCAGGAGTTTGAACCCAACGTGAATCGAACACGCAACCTTCCGATCTAGAGTCAGACGCGCTACCATTGCACCACGGATCCCGTTGATGAGACTTTGTGACATTATATATAAATTATATTTCATTTTCTATAAATCTTTATTCTATAATATTCATTTCGCTGTCTCTAAATCTCTAATGCAATACGGTGTCTACTAATATATAATTAGATAATTAGAGACAAACGACAGATACGATTAAATATGACAAAAATTACCAAAAAAGAGAGATTATAAAATAAGTAATTATATATATATATATATATATATATATAGATTTTGGTTCAGGTACGGCCGTGCTCTCCCGTGCGGTCACACACCACTCAATGTTACGAAATACACCACTCAATGTTAAGAAACACACCATTGAGTGGTGTATTTCGTAACATTGAGTGGTGTGTGACCGCACGGGAGAGCACGGCCGTACCTGAACCAAAATCTATATATATATATATATATATATATATATATATGCTTTTCACGCGCATTGTGCAAATAGGATAATGCCCAATGGTTATTTTTAAATAAATACTTCAAAGTATATCAATGCAAGATTATATAGAAGATGTTCATGCGTAGGTAAATGAATGTTGAATTTTGTTTATTTAAATCATTAATTCAAAGTATATAAATTCAATATAATATAGGATAGATTGATTATAATTCTCACTAAAGCAACTTTGTAATAATCCTACTATGCTAGTCTAAAAACAATAGTCTAAATAAATACTACTTTTTGTTTGAAAATTTTTAAGTCTTCTTAATTCTCTTTTGGATAGCATTTTCATTGTCTACATCTTCAGTACTTGTCCTCTTCTTTTTTATTGGTAGTGTGTCATGTGCAATTAGGTTACTGATAGTAGCATAGAAGATAACGTCATGCAATAAGATTATAGTGTAGATTTGCCTAGTTGGGAACATGTTTTTTGTTCTCGTTAGAGGCCTAACTTTATTAGCTCTTAGTAGATTTGTAGATTTGTAGATGTGTGTGTGCATTGTGTACCACATTTTTAAATAAAAGGGAAAATTGTAATTTATGTCCCTCACAAATATGTTAATTATCAATGTCACGCCTGAATTATTAGTGGTGTAAATATTGTCCATCAATTTTCACAACGTGACATATATTGCCAATTATCATATATTTCAAACGTGACAATGTCTCTTTTTTTTTTTTTTTTGGAACATCCTCTATTGGTTTTTAGTATTATTGTTATATGACTATTTTTTGTCCCTTCATCAATAAATTGTTTTAAATGACGTTAAATACGATGATATCTCGGTCTTTTTATACACAA
>NC_044918.1:8876714-8987039 GCF_003576645.1 Ipomoea triloba
TTATAATATAAATTATGTACCTAAATCATATTTAAAAATAAATAAATATATAACGTGTGTATGTATCATAAAATTTTGTACCCTACAAATATAAATTATATACCTCGTCGTTTCGATCTAAAGTCTATGCAAATGCTGGATATAAGTTACATATAATTTCTTATTCCTTTTTTTCTGAAGACAGGAGAAGTGGGTTGGTGAACAGATCAACCCCAACAAATAGTCCAGAGCGACACAACTTGGGCCCAAAAAGTAGGCACGGGAAAAAGTTATTCGGATACAATGAGGATCAGGAGTTTGAACCCAACGTGAATCGAACACGCAACCTTCCGATCTAGAGTCAGACGCGCTACCATTGCACCACGGATCCCGTTGATGAGACTTTGTGACATTATATATAAATTATATTTCATTTTCTATAAATCTTTATTCTATAATATTCATTTCGCTGTCTCTAAATCTCTAATGCAATACGGTGTCTACTAATATATAATTAGATAATTAGAGACAAACGACAGATACGATTAAATATGACAAAAATTACCAAAAAAGAGAGATTATAAAATAAGTAATTATATATATATATATATATATATATAGATTTTGGTTCAGGTACGGCCGTGCTCTCCCGTGCGGTCACACACCACTCAATGTTACGAAATACACCACTCAATGTTAAGAAACACACCATTGAGTGGTGTATTTCGTAACATTGAGTGGTGTGTGACCGCACGGGAGAGCACGGCCGCACCTGAACCTGACCCTATATATATATATATATATATATATATATATATATATATATATATATATATTATATACTAGCTTTTCACGCGCATTGTGCAAATAGGATAATGCCCAATGGTTATTTTTAAATAAATACTTCAAAGTATATCAATGCAAGATTATATAGAAGATGTTCATGCGTAGGTAAATGAATGTTGAATTTTGTTTATTTAAATCATTAATTCAAAGTATATAAATTCAATATAATATAGGATAGATTGATTATAATTCTCACTAAAGCAACTTTGTAATAATCCTACTATGCTAGTCTAAAAACAATAGTCTAAATAAATACTACTTTTTGTTTGAAAATTTTTAAGTCTTCTTAATTCTCTTTTGGATAGCATTTTCATTGTCTACATCTTCAGTACTTGTCCTCTTCTTTTTTATTGGTAGTGTGTCATGTGCAATTAGGTTACTGATAGTAGCATAGAAGATAACGTCATGCAATAAGATTATAGTGTAGATTTGCCTAGTTGGGAACATGTTTTTTGTTCTCGTTAGAGGCCTAACTTTATTAGCTCTTAGTAGATTTGTAGATTTGTAGATGTGTGTGTGCATTGTGTACCACATTTTTAAATAAAAGGGAAAATTGTAATTTATGTCCCTCACAAATATGTTAATTATCAATGTCACGCCTGAATTATTAGTGGTGTAAATATTGTCCATCAATTTTCACAACGTGACATATATTGCCAATTATCATATATTTCAAAACGTGACAATGTCTCTTTTTTTTTTTTTTTTTGGAACATCCTCTATTGGTTTTAGTATTATTGTTATATGACTATTTTTTGTCCTTCATCAATAAATTTGTTTAAATGACGTTAAATACGATGATATCTCGGTCTTTTTCTATACAAAGTGAGTTAGTCCGCTATATTTTTGTTTTTAAAAAATTCCTAATTCACGGCTAGTGTCCCCTGTCTTTTTCAATTGAAATTCGTGCCTCCGTAGCCGAGCCTCCACAACCTGAGCCTTTGCAACAATGGAATAACCCATATAAATCTAAGACAAAATAAAATTATCACTTAAAACTGAATAGACTAAAATGCAGTCATATTTAACGACATTTAAATATGTTTGTTGACAGATGGCCAAAAATAGTCATGTCATAATAATACTACGATCAAAATGGAATGTTAAAAAAAAGGACTAAAATTAAAATGGCATCTATAAATCTAGTAAAAAATTGAAATTAACTCAAAAATTAGTATAGGGTTGTGGCATTGTGATTTTGAAATGTTGGTGTGTGCTAATTCAATTTTTAACTTTTCACTATAGAACACATTTAGTCTTAAATTATTATTTTTTCTAAATAACATTTAGCGCTAGTTTTTTTTTAAAAAAAATTTATCACATTGAGTTCTATACATTCCATTTTTAATCTTTTGTTTTGCATCTTATGGACATGAAAAAGTGTTAAATAAGTCACGTCAATAGTTGACTTAAAAAATATGTCACTTTTGGTCTAATTACATGCATTTTGTTTATTCAATGAGAAAATTGTATTTGCCTGTCGGATGATCTAATTATATTTTCATGTATAAATTAGTGACTAGTTTGACCTTTATTTTTGTTTATTAATAGTTTTGATTTATATGTTCTTGTTTAATAATAATATAGTTTTTGAAAATTAGTTAGTGCTTCATAGTAGTGTCAATAATAGTGGAGGTATATATATATATATATATATATATATATATATATATATATATATATATATATAATTAGATTTCTAAAATGTCATATGAAAATGTTTGATGGATTTAATTAACCCGAAGGTCCGAATTAATAAACCCGAATAAATAATAGTAAATAGCGAATAGATGATTTGATAAGGAAACTGATGAACGAATGTCGTAGGGACAATTCTTGTATTAAATATAGTGTGTAAGAGTATTACAAAGGGTGTTTGTATTAGGACAATTAGGATAACATGTCTTGTAAAGACAACAATGGGCTATTTTATACTACAAAGATCTCTAATCGCCCCCCTAAAACGGGGGTTGCTTGTAACAAACTTTGACCGCGGGCCCCCCGAGTCCTTCTTTGACCGAGCCCTCAAGACCGACCCGGGATCGGCAACCCAGCCGAGGCCCAAGGTGTCGACCCGGCATCGGCACCAACCACGACCTAAGGCCCAAACCGAGGTCTTAGGGTCGACACCCACCATGGCCTAAGGCTAACCCGAGGTCCAAGGTGCCGACCCCGGGTCGGCACCAACCACGACCCAAGTCCACCAAAGTCATGGAGTGCCGACCCGGGGTCGGCACTCGAGCCATGGCCTACATGGAGCTTGATCTCGGGTCCTCCTTGCTCTGCTCCTCCGGGTCAGTTCGCTCCGCTTCACTTCCTAATATATCCATCATCAGTCCCCCACTCTCCGAGCTGCGAAAATTCGTCAGTGAAGGAGAGTAGACGTTAGCAGCGCTTCGACCCGTCTTCCGTGCATTTATTGGCCTTCCTCCATTGATGTAGGGTCATTAGGGTCGCCCCGTACCTCAACTTGTTTCAATACATCTTCCAAGCCACGAGCTCCCCAACCCCAAAGAGTAGGGGTTATGTAGCTTTCTCGGCCCGAGCTCATATGAAAGTGCTCCAAGACATAAACATCTCTAGTAGGAATTGGAAACCTTGCTTCGTGTTCCTCTCCATTGGACCCTCCATCCCCTTCGTTTCTCTATGGAATACCCGTTTTAGAAAGCATAAAGCTTCTCTACCCAATGCCGACTTGATTAGGGACGTTAATGCTTTTAGGGCGTCAGGGGAAACCATTTATATTGGGCCTATGTTGAGTGAGTTGAGTATGGCGTACCTAGGTCTTGCCCAAGGCACCCCCCTTCCCCCGAAATTATCGACCTCGAGTCCCATAGTAGCGCCGGCCGAGCCCATCGAGGTGGGCTCCGATTCCGAAGCCGAGTCCTCCTCCGAGCTCTCTCCCGACGTCGTCGCCGCGCCTCCACATGGGGTCGAGTCCAAGCTCCACGCCGCCGTGTCTAGAGGTAGCTACCTACTCCCTCCCTTCCCATATTTTCCAAGACCATATGAGCTCTCCCACCAGTGCTGTCATAATCAAACTTTTTCTTAACTATGTGTATGAAAATCTCCCACCATGACCTCCCGCGATGAGATGCTACGGCGTGCTAGGGACCGCGCGCCCACACCCGTACTGAAGAGGAAAAAGGTCGGAAGAGGAGGGGGTCGAGTCACCCGGGCGTCCTCCTCCGACTCACGCCTGAGCCGCGACGCTGCCCCACCTCCTCTCACACCGGTTGTTGTTCCCGCTCTCGTGCCTCGTGCCCTGACCCCACCTCCATGCGGGGACCCCACCTAGGCTCGAGGGGTGTGTTGTAACATTCTCTTGTCTCACGACCCGGGCAGTAGGGGCATGAATGAGGCTAGTGCTCGGCTGGTTGAGGTACTCACCTTCCATTGTTTGCTTTCAAAATTCCATTGAGTATACTTCATGTTGCATATTTTGCCCTTTTAACTTTCAGGCTCTCCTTGGGTGCACCAATGTTTTCGACGAGTTTGAGGCCTCGAAGGAGCAGGTGCCAGAGTTGGAGAAGCGCCTAGCATTGGACTAGGCCACCACTATGAAGAAACATGCTGAGGAGCTTGTCGACGCCATCCCTGCCTACAAGGAGTCCGAGTAGTTCAAATGGCCGAAATGGGACGTCGAGGCTTACACCTAGGATAATTTCGCACCTCTACTCGAGCCCCCGATTGGTGTGTTCACCACTCGTTTCACCATGATAGCCTGAGCACTCGTCCAACCCCGGGTCGGTCGAAGTACGTCTAAGGTGGGCTCGAACAAGGCAATTGACCAACCCCCGCTAGGGCAAAACATTGCCGAGGTGAGGTTGGTCGGAGTCGCGGACCTAGCCTCGGCCAAGGCCTAGCTCCATTGTGGCGGCGATGCCTTTGCTTGGTCCAAGCTCGGGTGTTGGGCTTGATTTGGGGGTCGGGCCCCTCTCGCCATGGACTACCTTTGCTTTTATTTATTTATTTATTTATTTTTTATTTTTGGTAGTATGTAGTTATTTGGCCAAGGGTACTCTCGAGCCAAAAACTCTTCCGTTGGGGTTGGTGCGCGAGGTCGGACCTCATGCCCCCTTAGGGTACGATAGCATTTCGACTCGGGTCCTTGGACGTCAGGTCGTCAACCTCTTCCGTTGGGGTTGGTACGCGAGGTCGGACCTTGTGCCCCCTTAGGGTACGATTGCCCTCCGACCCGTGTCCTTGGACGTCGAGTCGTCAAGCTCTTCCGTCGGGGTTGGTACGCGAGGTCCGACCTCGTCCTCCCTTAGTGTACGATAGCCCTCCGACCCGTGTCCTTGGACGTCGGGTCGTCAAGCTCTTCCGTCGGGGTTGGTATGCTAGGTCGGACCTCGCCCCCCCTTAGGGTATGATTGGAGATGTCTGGTAGGTACCTCCCCCCCCCTTCCCCCCTAAAAGTAGTGAAAATGAGTCATCCATGGCAAAAATTTCACAAAGTTTATTGAAATGAAGGGGACGGACCACTTTCTAACAAATGAATTACTGATAGTACTTCAATAAATGTTCAGCATTCCATATTAGGCATGGTGCGGTAGGCGCATAGGGTGGCGTCTAGCTCCTCAATCCAAGGTCCTCTTGCCGATTCATAAATCCGTCGATACTATTAGGTACCTCCTCTTGCCCGATCCCACGAGTAGGGCTCCGACTAGGTCTACCCCCCACCTTAAGAATGGGATGACCGAGCTGATCGGGGTGTAGTTGGTGGCTGACCGGCTCGGGTTGACTTGGAATTGTTGACAGGTTGAGCGACTCCTTGCATAGTTTGCGACTTAGCGCATTCCTTGGCCATGTTGGGCTAGGAGTAGCATTGTAAGATTGCCCTCCTAGTCGTGGTGCAGGCCCCTTAAGGGGCTGCGCATCTGCCTTCGTGGATGTCCTCTATGACGAACCTAGCCTCGTCAGGGTGCAAGCAGCGCAACAGGGTGCTGTCGTAGAACCTCTTGTAGAGCATGTCCCCGAGGAACGGGTAGGTTGGATTTCTCTTCTTCACGAGCTTGCCTTCCGCCTCGTCTGGGGTAGGACACATGTCTTCTTGTACCGTTTGATATGGTCTAGCTAGCAGGTAGGTCGTGCTTACACAGGGAAGACCGGGTAGGCCTCCAGACTTGACCTCATGTAGAGTGTAAGTGTATCACCGAGGAACAAGTAGGTTCTCCTCACCCACTTGGCATCGGCCTTGTCAAGGGGCAAGCTGCCTATAATAGGTTCTTCTGCTAGGTAGTGAGCGGGAGCATCCCCCCTGTACTACCATTAGGGAATGCCAAGGTCGGGACCGGCACGCACGGTCGCGACCATAAGGTTGATTACATTACCTTGCTAAGCGAGGTTGGACCTTGCCAATCTACTAGGGAGAACATATGTCGATGTTTGGGGTTAAGTCCCCCATTTACCTTTGAAAATAAAATAATTTCGGGCTTCCGGGGTGGGTCACCAGGTGCACCTTTTCTGGAATAATAATACCGGCTTGAAACTCTAGGGGGTCCAACCCGCTCCTTGGTTCTCCAAATTTGTCCTACTCCTTCCAATGATTCATTGAAGGGTCCCAGGCCTCATGATGGGGCTCGGGTTCCACGCATTTAGATGAATAATTTGCTAGTCGCGACCTGCTAAATGGCAGTCCAACCCTTCGGGGGGCTGGGACTTGTGGAAGGGCGGTAGGGGATGATTTACCGTTACAATTGTTGGTGAGATGCTCCCTCAGGTCCCCCTGCCGACCTCACGGAGAGGGTTCCCTGATGGCTTGTGGTCCCGTTCTGACCTTTCCCGCTTGGGGTGATGGAGGCGTTACGGGAACCATGTGAGTTGCGAGAGTTGAATCTCGATCTTGTCCTAGCTAGGGATAACTAGCACACTTGAGCTTGACGTCAGCTCTTAATGAAAGCACCAATGATGGATTTAATTAACCCGGGGGTCCGAATTAATAAACCCGAATAAATAATAGTAAATAGCGAATAGATGATTCGATAGGGAAACTGATGAACGAATGTCGCAGGAACAATTCTTGTATTAAATATAGTGCGTAAGAGTATTACAAATGGTGTTTGTATTAGGACAATTAGGATAACATGTCTTGTTAAGACAACAATGGGTTATTTTAAACTACAAAGCTCTCTAACCGCCCCACTAAAATGGGGTTTGGTTGTAACAAACTTTGACCGCGGGCCCCCCGAGTCCTTCTTTGACCGAGCCCTCAAGACCGACCTGGGGTCGGCACTCGAGCCATGGCCTACATGGAGCTTGATCTCGGGTCCGGGTTTGCTCGGGTCCTCCTTGCTCCGCTCCTCCGGGTCAGTTCGCTCCGCTCCACTTCCCAATATATCCATCAATGTTGAATCAGATACTTTTTCAAACATGACTAATCCAGACATAACTTTTGATGCATATAAGTTTAGGTCAGAACAACATCATCATCATCTTCATCTTCTTCTTTTTTGTTATAAGCAACATGGGTTCACGTCAAAATTTGGGATGAGGTAAGTTGCTTGGATAAAAACTCTAAGCAACATGGGTTCACGTCAAAATTTGGGATGAGGTAAGTTGTTTGGATAAAAACTCTAATACAAAAGAAAGAATGAAAAACAAAAGTATATGCCAAGGACCTTGTAATCCAGTGGCATCAAACCCTTCCCTTTATACGGGAGGTGGTGGGTTCGAGCCTCAGTGGTACTGAACAGATACTGCATTCTAATAGAGTTAGTAGTATTCAAAAAAAGATAGATTATTGCAATAACCTTAGAATTATAAATAGCAATCATTATTGGTCCACACAACTGTGTGAGTCATACTATCAAATTAAATAATGTACATTTACTCATTCAGTACAATAATGTATTTTTAGTATATTAAAAATGTACATTATATTTAGGGAAAGTACATTATTTAAGTACAAAAAGTACATTATTTGGTCTAATGTATATTCAGTACACAAATATTGTACTTTTAGTATATTAGAAATGTACTTTTTATTATGATTCATACAACACTGTGTAGATTGTTATGTATCTCATGAAACTTGTTGGACCATTTTTCTTTATCATTGATTATAATAATGCTATTAAAAAAAGTTCTCACTTAAATTTTACCTAAAAGGAAAAAGGAAATAAAAGCCCTGAAAACTATTGATAGATTAAAAAACATAATCAACTTAACAATAGTTGTAATTCTTAATGACCAAAATAGCAATTAAATTTTTAAATCCTTAATGTCTCAAAAACAAGCCAAGACAATAATTATAGCACTTAATTGCTCAAATTAGGCTCATAAACCCCAATGGCCCAAGTGAACTATAACACAGATGGAAAACGATCTAGTATTGAAATAGATCCAAACTTAATATTATTACCAACAATGAATACCATTAACAAAATATGGTAGTTAGTAATAATTAAACTTAATAAACATGTTATAAACCCAAAAAGAGCTATAATTATTATAAAAATATCAATCAAAATGGTAAGATCCATACTTTAATGATCCAAGATATGCCCAAATAGCTTGTCCAAAAATAAGTTCTAAAGCCCCAAGAGACATAAAACTAAAATATGTCTAAAATTAAAGGGGAAACCAAAACAAGCTACCTTAGTAGGCCATAATGTCTAAAATTGGACTAAGGATCCAAAACTTAAATGATATTTAATCATAAAATTATAGACTATGAATTAATAATATGCTAAATCCGATCCATTCTTAAAACATGTTTTCTTCTAAATGCATAATTTGTAACAATAAAATAATTGTTTGACAAATATACACAGCATGCTCGAATTTGCATATCAATGTATTATTAATCCATAAATCCAAAATAAATTGCAATACTTGAGACAATTTAATATAAACTTTAATATTAAATTAAAATTCAAGTAGCAAATTTAAAACTTAATATTTGCCCCAAAATGAATGATAATTTAATAATGATTAAGGGGAAATTAAATTAAACAATTAAACTAGAAGAAGTTCAGATATGATGATGGAAAATACTAAAGCAAGCTCAATAACTAAAGTAGGCCTAGATTTTTTTTAAATATCAAACCAAGTCTGCCAAAATGGGTCTGACTCGGTCCAAAACATGTAATCCATCATCTTCTCCATGATTAATCGGCCAAACCTAGCTACCGACTAAAGAAGGAAGAAGCGACAGTCGCTTACCGTTCTACACCAACAACCAACACCGTCGTAGCAAGTGATGCAGAGACAACCGAAATTAGTGCCACCTGAAGGAGGGAAGGGGACAACGACAACGCCGGAGAGAATAGGAGTCTTATGCCATTTCAAGTCTACGGTTAAAGGGGATTGGATTGCTGTCGTGGATGATCTTGCTGCGCCCAAAGAAGCTGGTAACTGGAATTGAATACGGTCGTCCAGAACTCGCCGCCAAACAAAAATAGAATTTTTCGTCAAGAATATCTGCTCACCGTCCCCGAAATTGGTCCGGGATGAAATTGATGATGATCTTCTTCGTCATGCGCCCTCTTTTATACCACTCTCGTTCAACAGCTTCTCCGAACCCAACATAGCCATCGATTCGATTCCTGGTAATCTGTTGGATCGCTGGGATTTTCTGCGGCTACGGTGTTGCGCCATCTTTTTCCGTTCTTCATTGTTGACTAGAGAAAGGGAGAAGACCATACGTCTGTTCATCGCACAGTGCTATGGACAATTGGACTAATTCTTTATTTAAAAACATGTAAATCACATTTTAATTAAATAATTAATAAAACCCAAATAGAGTTAGACTATTAATCTAACTGCCGACCACATTATTAATTTATTGATTTATTTATAATTATTGAATAAACATAAAGTAAATACAAATAAAATAATAATTAAGATTAAGCATAAAAATATAACTATATAATAAAAATTATTAAATTGTATATTTCGATGAATTAGAGGAATGTAATTGAAACAAAAACATATACAAAAACTTGATGTATATGAAATTAATGTTCATTTTTAAGCAATACAATCAACTAGGCAGAGATTATAAAGGCTATGATACCAAATGTTAGATCTAAATAATCTAACGATACTGAATAATAATCTACGAGAAACCTGACTTCATAGTAGCGGAAGCAGAAGCAGTTGATTCAATAATAATCTACAAGAAATCTACGAGACACTAACTATTGTAGCAAAATTGAAAAATAAGTTTACCATTAAACTATTATAAATATATTATTGAATGGCCATTATCATTGAGACTTTTCATTTAGCCTATCTTCAACTCCTCATTATGTTAGGAAATGAAATGTTGTATTGTTATATATATATATATATATATATATATATATATATATATATATGTTGAAGGCTTAATAAGAATATAAGATGGCAGCTTTTGATGTTCATATATCATATATCTTGTGTTATACTTTTCTCTATACTCTTCCATTTCATTTTGTAATATTGTTTATACGTACAATTGACGTGTTATCGTACAACTATCACGCGGAAACTGAGCTAATTATAAGGCCAAATTACAAAGCGTTATCAACACGAGTCTCTATCGTAATTTCCTATGAACGGTATGCTTGATATCTTGTCTTGTGCATTTTATTCTAGAACCTATGACTTTGTTTGTGCATAGTGATCATTTATATAAGATGCCTTCGAGTATGAATTGGAACCTCCAATCCATGTTTCTACGAAATGAGTATTCTCACTTTTGATTTTATTTTATTTTCCGTATATGTGTGCTTATGATAATTAGAGTGATAATATTTCATGCTCGTTAACTACTTGTGAGTATATGAACCCCTCATCAAAAGCCAAAATACTCACATGATACACAGGCAGTACCAGACTAGCAGTAACAAATTAACAATTAACAATACACAGGATACAGAGGCAACAAAGCAAAATAACCAAAATCGGTGAGTCACAGACTCATAGGCACTCAGTAATTGATGTAAAATTAGGGATTTAAAGTAAACAAAGATTGAAACAACCTAATCGAAATTCGAAAATAAGAAATTAGAAACTGGAAAGGCAACAGCTCGCCGGCGACGGTGCTCGGCTCTCCGTCGGCTTCTCGCGGCTCGCTGGTCGACTCAGTTGCTCTGGCCAGGGGCCCCTTCCCTTCCGTGAATTCGTCGCTGAGTGCCTGAGTCCGTGTGTCGCTCGTCTTCCGTAGTCTGCACCTCGCGCCTTCGAAGAAACAGACAAATGCGAATTGACGGCTGAAGAGAAGATTAGATCAGTAGTGAAAACCTAAGAGGCCGTTTACTAACAGGAAATTTTCAAGAAATTTGAAAATTTGAAAATTGAAAAAAGGAAATGTGTTTACTATACTATGTTCCAATTTTCAAAGTTGAGAAAATTTCTCCATTTTAGAAGAAATTAGAGATACATTCAAAACTTGTTCTTAGATCAAGAAATCGCGCGTGAACAGTGACAGTAACCATCGGTTCCTTATTTTTCTTCTAACTTTATTACTCTTTCTTCCTCATTTTTCTTCTGCACTTTCTTCTTCTCTGTCACAACCACCCTCACTTTTTTCTTCTCTTTCAAAACTACCCTCTCACAGCTTCAATTCCGCTCAATCGCATCCATTGGAGTCGGTACTACATACTCAGCGACGACGAGCCCAGGGTGGGCGGGTGACGGTAGTCCGAACTTGGCGTTGCAGTTCAATTTGATGCCTGAAGATCTGAGAACAATTGCTAAGGCTACGCTGGTTCAGAAATTACGGGATGCAATCCATCGGCTGAAATTGAGATATGGTTTTGGATAATCATACAAGAAGATTGAATCGAGCTAGGTGGAAGCCACTAGGTTTGCGTTAATTCGCTGGCCGTGCGTTCTCCTGGCCGCTTGCTTTCAGTTCTAGTGCCCTCTGTAAGTAAGAGCAGTGTTTGGTTTAGGTTTAGGTTGTTTCTTGACCAATATTTTTTGCTCCATAAGTAAGAGCAATGTTCTAATGCATGTGTGTGCCAAAGACCTTGTGGTTACGTGGCATCTGGTGTCCCGATTAACACTCCCACATGAATGATGGGAGTGGGTTGGGTTCGAGCCTCAGTAGAGGTAGCTGTTGACTCGTAGGATGCAGCTTTTGAAAAACAGCTGAAAACAGAGAATAGAAAACGGACCCTATAATGGTAAACAGTGAAACAAACATACTAACTATTGGACCCCCAAAATTTTGGAGCAACCCAAAATTCGACCATGCATGTGACTGTTACAAATCAACATGTGGCTATTACAAATCATCTACTAACTGTTACAATTATGTAATAATGTCCGTACTTAATATTTTTATAACAGAGATCACTCAAGCAGACAATCAAGGACGAGAGGCATTTTTATAAAATGAGAATAGAATTTCTCTTTCCTCTTTTTTTTTTTAGACAAGAGAAATGGGTAAATTATACTCCGTATCATGGACCATGGTCCAAAAACAACATTCATATTATGAAATGTACATAATAAATTATTTGTAGTACATAATTTGCTTTGTGGATCCTGGTTCATGATATAATAATTGGGAGAACAGTTGTTATGCCATGGACCCGGGCTCACCTTGCAAGGTGGACCCAGGTCTATGTTCACAGTTTTAGAACTCTATGTTCATAATTTTAAAACTCTATGTTCATAATTTTTGAACTCTATGTTGACAATTTTTGAACTTTATATTAACAATTACAGAACTCTATGTTCACAATTTCAAAACTCTATAATCAATAGTATAACACAATTTTTCAATCTATATAACAAAATTGTGAATATAGAATTAAAAAATTGTGAATATTGAGTAATGTAATTTTATATATTGAGATTTAAATTTGTGAATATAAACTGTGAATATAAAATTAAAAAATTGTGAATATTGAGTAATGTAATTTTATATATTGAGATTTAAATTTGTAAATATAAACATGGCCTGGTCCATAGCATAATTTGCCTTGGGAGAAGTGGGCGGCTGAACAGATCAAGCTCAACAGATACCCAACTTGGGCCATGGGCCAAACATGTCGTAAAAGAGGCCGAGGAAAAATGGATTAGGATCTAAACTGTTCGGGAGTATTGAACCCGACGTGAATCGAACACGCAACCTTCTGATCTGGAGTCAGACGCGCTACCATTGCGCCACGGATCCTCTTGTTGAAGAATTTAAATTACATTTATTACTTAATAAATCTTGGTTGTATAATTTATTCTCAACATCTCCCAGGCAATACAATGTCTACTATGTTATGAAATATTAATTATAACTGTGATATTAATAAGAAATTGAGAATCTTAAACTAAAGATGAAGAACACTGAAATGGAGAAGGAGGAAGAAGCATTTGTATTGATGTTTCTGGGATTGAATCATTTACAGGGGAGTGATGGGGTATTTATATTACCCGGAAATGAATAAATAAATATATTGTATACTGTAGATGACCTCATGGCTGACATAGCATTGCTGGGTTTGTTAAAGCCTGAAAAGGCTTAGCTGCCCCTATGGTCACGGGATCGAATCCTGTAGCTCCTAGCTTTTGTCTGCATCTTGAATTAGCTCTTCAACCATTATATACAACTAAATGTTCTCCAAGCTTTCTTCAATAGTAGTAGCAGCAAAGTGGATTGAGTCTTGAGCTTTAAACAATAGGTCCAAGGTTCAAATCATAGCTTAGACATCCATCATTTTCTTTTTGTTTCATAACACTCCCCCTTGGATGTCCAAAGGATGAACACTATATTGCCTCGTTAAAAACCTTACCAAAGAAAAACTCGGTGGGAATAAAAACTTTGAATAAGGGAAAAAGAGTACAATATATGCTCCCCCTGATAAAGACATTATTGAAGATCAAGTTCGTGTGCTCCTCCTTGTTTCTGAAGACTTTTTAGATGATGCCATACTAATTAATAATGTTCTCCATTGGCCATCATCTTATTATACTCATGCCTCATTAAAAACCTCGCTAGAAAAACCCTGTGGGAAAAACCTACCCGAGGGAAAAAGAGTACATGGTATGTTTAATTATGTATTACACTGGTTGCCTCATTAAAAACCTTACGCTAAGAAAACCCAGTGGAAAAAAACTTAGCTAAGGGAAAAAGAGTACAACCATATCCCCAACATAAACTTCAGAGCATAATATTCGTGATTCATTATGCTCCCCCTGAAGATAACATTCTTCAAATCCCTTATTTTAAACTTCAAAATATAGAGGGATTTTGTGAACAATCATGTTCAACTATCAATGGAGAAAATATATTTCATAATAATTGCGTGACTCTTTTTAGAGCTCACGTGGGTATAATACTGACATTATCATGTCTAGTCAATTTTCATAATATACCCATAACATTATTCTTATTGTCCACTTATAGAACAATGGTGTAAATTATAGTACAACCAGTTTTTGGGACTTGGCATCATGGGATATAATAATAATAGCCAATACCCAAGTAGCCCATTATATAGTGGTTTGTCTAAGTAGCCAACCAGAATCATTTATGGGCTAACTAGTGTATAAATTTCTTTTCAAGGAAATACTCGATCTTTCAAGTCGAGATAATATTTAGCTTTCACATACAAGCTTTTCTTTCAAATCTCGTCTTTAGACATGAGCTAACATCATTAAGCTCTTTATATATTTCATTGATGTTTATACCATCAATATTGATTGAGATAATAAGTTCATTAGTGACTCTTTATTAAACACAAAATGGCACATATTATCCCTTATTCACGAGGATAATAACTTCATTCGCCACTCTTTAAAGAGTACATAATGTCACATAATATATTTATATTCCTTCTTCAGAAGGGAAAAATACTCAGTCTGTTTCACGTCATATATATAGACCTTAAAATCCATTATGGATTTCCAAATATACTGTCCAATGACCCATATTTATGCGGTCATGACATTCATCATATATTATCCAATGACCCATCTTATGCGGTCATGATATTCATTAACTGCATATTATTCACTGCCAATGATATAATCAGCGAAACTTATTGCCATCCATTTATAACGAGAATATGGAAGAGTATATCAATTATGGGTATCTGTGTAAACCCATGAGCTCCAAGCCTCGCCTTTTATCACATCATTATTCTCTTTTGTACCAACACCTATTCAACGGTGTGTACACATAATATAGAGAATAGCGAGCTGAGCTATTTGCCTTCCTTAATTGCTCATTTTATTTATCAATTAATCAAGGCATTTCTTATGCCTAATTCTGGCCAGATTGAGCAATTATAAAGGCAATTGAGTTGTCGACAACATTTTCATAATTTTCTCCCATATCCATAATAATTATGGCAATTTCAAAATCAACCAGATGATAAACATTTCCCATCAATATTCAAATCTAGTCGTGTCGCATCCCAGTATTAATTATTTGGTGCACCACTGGGTATTTCGTCCTTTGACGAATGTCTCTTTTAGACATCATTGATAGAAATATCAATAGATATATATTTGGCAGGAATAAATAATCTACTGAACATTGAGTTCAGCCAATCTAGTATGTGNTCGTCCTTTGACGAATGTCTCTTTTAGACATCATTGATAGAAATATCAATAGATATATATTTGGCAGGAATAACTAATCTACTGAACATTGAGTTCAGCCAATCTCGTATGTGGATTTTTGAAGATCTTTTCATTTTATGAAATTTTCTCGGCATTCAAATTTTCAAAAATAATTTGGGCACAAATCTCCCCCTAATGCCGTGAAAATGATCTTCATGCAGTCAGCGTATCAAATGATCTTTTATCATGGGCTTTAGGTTTTTATACAATACATGGATATTTATAATCAACATGTATACCTAGCTTTATTTAATAGCCCGTAGAGATACGCAATGATGTGATAATAAAATAGACTGCATATTAATAAAACACAGATTTGGGAAATGTACAATTTTTACCACGTACTAGATGTAAAGGGGAGTATTCATTTTATGCAGTATGTCAGATTTTGATTAAAACAGTAGTATATCAATTTTTGATCTCCCCAATATATAATTTCTTTTCAAGCATGCTTCATATGGGAGACTACTGTTTGACATATATACAATGTCCAATAATATTAGTTCAAATCTGACATTTCAATATTTAGCCCAAAGTGACCCAATTGCTCATGTCATAATTTATAATAATTTGGGTCTTTAAATTGCAACAAACGATATACTCAAACGTATATGAAAACATATAATGTATATATGATATGATAGATAAAGCAAAAACATAATTTAAAAGCAATAATTTAGCAAACCAAAATGAAATAAGAAGTAAGGCATATATGATTTCATAAAGTGCCAAAATAGAATTAATCAAAATTAAAGCAATTAAAGTGAAAGTCACTTCACTTTTATAATAGGATGCCAGGCTAATCTATTTTCTCAATTTATGAGAAATCAATTTCATAATTATCATCACATATTCAGGATGATATAATTAGCCTTGCCAAATCTTAAAATCATTTAAATCAGTAAACTTTTAGTTTACAATAAGATTGGCTTCAATGGCATTCATTATAGTGCAATATAAACATGAGGAAAGACAGGGAATTTTCCAATACACATTTCTTCCCTGATATTGCCTTTATAATTCAGAGGAATTATCAATTCCTTTATTTTATAGTCTCAACATGACATTCGTCATTACAAACATTCAAATTCAATAAATTTCTATGAGACTTTGGAAGGAACAACGCAATACAATTTTCAATAAATTTGTTCCTCCAGGCAATAATATATTAGCTCACTCAGAGCTTTCAATCATTTTGTACTACCAAAAATTTTAGTAACAAATTCCTCATTTTTCAATGTGCAGAAACACTTTGCACTTTTAACCATTGTATGTGTGATTGCACAATCCACAACACATACGTTTTTCTCATTTTTCTTGATCCAATCAAGACCAACACATACGTTTTTCTCATTTTTCTTGATCCAATCAAGACTGATGATGTATTCATTTGCTTCTTCGAAGCATATATCCTACAAGGATTAGACATCACATTATTTATCCAATTTTCTCCATGGTATATTTTAGACATCACATTATTTATCCAATTTTCTCCATGGTATATTTGGAGATAGACATTATTTATCCAATTTTCTCCATGGTATATTTGGAGATAGCATATGCCAAACCAATTTTCTCCATGGTATATTTGGAGATAGCATATGCCAAATAAGCATAATTATACAATTTTATCCCATAATTTTGATAAACATATCAAAATATCTTTCATTTATAACATATGGGATAAACTTTATGGCCGTTAGCATATCATTTATAACATATGGGATAAACTTTATGGCCGTTAGCATAATATTTATAACATATGGGATAAACTTTATGGCCGTTAGCATAATATTTATTATGCCAAATTTTATTTCATGATGATTCAGCATAATATTTATTATGCCAAATTTTATTTCATGATGATTCACATGGCCATAGCATATGCCAAATTTTATTTCATGATGATTCACATGGCCATAGCATAAGCCAAATTTTATTTCATGATGATTCACATGGCCATAGCATAAGGGAGCAATTTGTGACACAAAATTAATTGTCACATAATATTCATAGCATTCACCATAAAAATGCTTATCACAATATTTCATATTTCAAATGCTCTCAAAATTAAATCAACTGGATGTAAATACATAGATCATATATACTCTTATCATGCCATAATAATATTTTACTAGTGCACATAATAATCATTTGCACATAACTAATATCATATGAAAATAAATGGCATGGATAATATTTTAAAATATGATAAGGTAAACCTATCGGAGTATGGTCATGATCTCCGATAATTTATTCCTTGCGATATACTCATACTTAGTTCTGTTCATTAATTCCTGGCTTGACTGGAAACCCATCAAAGCCTAAGTTCTCGTGAATACCTGATCAATCTGATAGAGAACCTGTGAACTAAACAAATCTTAAAATAATGTTAATAATAATAATATAATTAATAATAATAATAATTTTTTTTTTAAATTGTGTGGGGGACGGCAGCATGTCCCCCACTTCTATTTATTTTTTTTATTTTTTTTTTAATTAAATAATAGCAACGTGGGGGACAAAGTCCCCCACTTTAAGAGAAGTCACATGGGGTAGCACGGCTACCCCATGAACCCATTTTTTTTTTTTTAATATAATAATAATAATAATAATAATAATAATAATAAACCAGCCAATGGATTCACGGATTCACTGTTCATCATCATCAACTCATCAACAACATCGCACAGCCCATTCCTCATCATCATCTAGCTTCAAACCATGTGCCGCCACTGCTGCATCTCAGTTCGCCGTTGTCGATCTACACGCTAGAAAAGAGTTTAAGGCCACCGCGTACTTCGATCTCCGGAAAGAATCCAGAAGGTTGACACCGCCGCTGGAGGCTCTCGACGTCGGCCATCTTCGTCGTCCGTCAACGCATCTTCCGCTCGTCGCGGGCGTCACATGAAGAAGACGAGAGGCAGGCAGCGTCGTCGCCGGAACCAGCTCCGCCGCCAGAGGAAACTCGTCATCGTCTGCTGTTCACGGACGACGGGAGATAGAGGCTGCTACCGCCATGTCCGCCATTATCTTGCCGTCGGTCAAGAAGTGGAGGAACGGAGGTTCATGGATCGCGAAGCTACTACCAACCGCCGTAGTGGTGGCGTCGGTGGTTGCGACGGGGTTCGCCGGAGTGTGACATGGATTTGTTGTTGTTTTTCATTTTTGTTTTTGGCCGGAAAAAATGGTGTTGGCCGGAAAAACGATGGAAGTGATTATTGTGGGTTTTGGGTAAAACAGTCGTGCTGATAACGTGTTATGAAATATTAATTATAACTGTGATATTAATAAGAAATTGAGAATCTTAAACTAAAGATGAAGAACACTGAAATGGAGAAGGAGGAAGAAGCATTTGTATTGATGTTTCTGGGATTGAATCATTTACAGGGGAGTGATGGGGTATTTATATTACCCGGAAATGAATAAATAAATATATTGTATACTGTAGATGACCTCATGGCTGACATAGCATTGCTGGGTTTGTTAAAGCCTGAAAAGGCTTAGCTGCCCCTATGGTCACGGGATCGAATCCTGTAGCTCCTAGCTTTTGTCTGCATCTTGAATTAGCTCTTCAACCATTATATACAACTAAATGTTCTCCAAGCTTTCTTCAATAGTAGTAGCAGCAAAGTGGATTGAGTCTTGAGCTTTAAACAATAGGTCCAAGGTTCAAATCATAGCTTAGACATCCATCATTTTCTTTTTGTTTCATAACATACTAATATATAATTAGAGGCAAACAACGGATACGATTATATATGACAAAATTGATTAAAACAACAGAGAAAATAAGTAATTCTCTCTCTCTATCTGTCTATATATATATATATATCATGTGAAGCAATTGTCTTAAGTGAGAAATACGATGAAATTACATCCGTAGATTGAGTCCAGATCAAGGGTCCAAATTGGAGAAAAACGCGGTGGCATTATTGTAATTTTGTGTAAGTTAATTTTTTTTGCCTTCTAGTGCACATTTTTCTTTCTTCTAGTGCACATTTTATGCCATACAATGCACATTGTTCCTTCTTCCAGTGCACATTGTTATATCATACAGTGTACATTTTTCATTCTTTCAGTGCACATTCTTATGTCATACAGTGCACATTATTCCTTTTAATAAAGCACATTGTTGTGCCATACAGTGCACACTGTTCCTTCTTCCAGTGCACATTTTTATGCAGGACATGACTGTAAGCTAGCAGATACCATTATCTGTAATGATCTAGACGAGAAGGACAGGACTAGATGGATAAACGAAGCCTCGGGCATATTTTCAGTAAGCTCTACCTATGATATGGCTATTGGCTCTGCCAATTCAATTGAAGCGGCTAAATGGAATAATGCTTGGAAATTAAAAGTACCGAACCATATTCGGATGTTCTTGTGGCTTGTCAAACATGATAAAATCATGAAAAATTGCTATAGATTCAAGCGTGGCATGACTAGCTGTGATTAGTATTGGTTATGTGAAAGAATAGAGGAAGACATTGAACATGCCATCCGCAAATGTCCTGCAGTAGATGAAGTCTGGAAGATGTTGCTGCCGAGCAGTTATGCTGGTATCCAAGCATGGCCTAGGGGTCCAATTATACTGTGCACCACGGTGCACATAGCACCACGTACCTAAACGACGTCGTTTTGAGCATTGTAAACTAATCGTCCGTTTTTTTGGAAATCACGTTTCCCGTTTCGGCCGGTCTCTGTATTTATGTTAATATTCTGTGTATTCCAGACAATCATTCTGTGTATTCTAGGCAACCGTTCTGTGTATTATAGGCAACCGTTACGTGTATTCATGTTAGTAACACATGTTGTGATTTCATGTTAGTAACACATGTTGTGATGTGTTTGTGCATTCGAATGTTTAGGAGGATGAGTTCTGTGTATTTTGTGTAAATATTATGTGTATTCATGTTATTAACACAAGTTGTGATGTGTTTGTGCATTTGAATGTTAGGAGGATGAGTTCTTTGTATTTTGCGTCAATATTCTGTGTATTATGGGCAAACATTCTTTGTATTTTAGGCAAACGTTCTGTGTATTCTATATAATGATTATGTGTATTATAGATAATGAATTTCCTGGAGTCATTCGCGTCCACTAACATCTGTGTATTTTGTGTCAATATTCTGTGTATTCTAGGCAAACATTCTGTGTATTCTAGGCAAACGTTCTGTGTATTATAGATAATGATTATGTGTATTATAGATAATGAATTCCCTGAGTCATTCGCGTCCGCGTCTACTAACACCGAAACAACGTCGTTTTACGTATGTGGTGTACATTGCTATGTGCACCGTGGTGCAGGGTATAACGATTGGGCCTAGGGCCCTAACTGCCCTAGGCTCAGAAAAGCGCAGCCATTGCAGCAAAGCTAAGGGGTCGTTTACCTAATTGAAAAAATGGAGGATTTTCTAAAAATAATAGAGAATTAGAGAAGTGGCAAAAAAGAAAAATTGGAGAACTTGTTTACTAAATTTATTCTTCCCATTTTAATCTCATCTCCATTCTTCCACTTCTTATACAAATTTGAAGGATTGGGAATTAACATTCTCCAAAAGAGAGAGATGGAATGGGGTGGGTGAATAGTACTTGGTTATGCAAGGTTTGTGTTTCAACTCCTCATTTCTTCTTCCTGTGTTTTACGCTTTTACAACTTCTTTTCTTTTCCTTTCTTAAGTGCTTTTGCGCAACCAAAAACTTTATGGTTTAGTGGCATCCGATTGCACCTCCACATGAGAAGGGGTGGGTTCGAATCTTAACGAGTCAATAGTACTAAAAAAAACCAAAAAAAGAAGTGCTTTATTACTATTACTAGTATTTTCGCTCGTGCGTTGCACGGATTTATTATTATTATTATTTCTTTAGTGTTTTGGCGCACAGATTTTATTATTACTATTACTAGTATTTCGCCCGTGCGTTACACGGAATGGATTTGCTATAATATTTTAAGAATATATGGATTGATATAAAATTATATAAATTATAACATCAAATATTATATAGCACAATTGATGAAATTTGTTGGACCGATTTTGTTTTCTGGTGTTTTTCTTACTTGAATTAGAGCAAATAATTGTCTAATTACCCGTGCGATGCACAGATAAATTTTTTATTATATATTCAGATAATAAAAATAAAGATGAAATTATAAAAAATTTAATATTGAACATGTACATTTATTTGATTATAAGATTAGTGCAAAAGTATTACTCAATTAATTGAATAATATATGACTTGTTTGTCTACAATTATCTTTAAAAGATCAATATGTAATATGACTTATGTAATTATATTATTACTAAAATAAATATTGGAAAAATTAGAAATAATTTAATTATAATTATTATAAAAATAAATTCAACGACCAATGTTTAGTTTAATTATCATAATTATTATTAGGCAATTATTAATAGTCAATTACACTAATATATGTGTAATTATACTTTTATAACTTAAGTATATTCATGTTCACTATATCGCATTTAGTTTTTTCTTCCTCCTCCATATTTGAATGAATTAATTGTAATTATTATAAATACTCTAACAACCCATGTTTAATTAATTTTTTTAAGTTTAAATAATTTAAAGTTTTCAAAAGGAAAGTGTAATTAACTTTTTTTAAAGTTTTTTAAAAATAATTTTCAGTCAATTAGTAATGTCCTTTTCCTTTCCAATTTGCCTAATTTCATTTCTTTTTTTCATTAGAATCTTTTTATATTTTCAATCAATTAGTAAAATCAGTTTTTCTTTTCCATTTTATCTTTACTATTGTTTAGGCGGGAATTTCACAAAGGATTATTTTATACTTATTAATAGTAGTATAGATATAAAAGTATAGATAAGTATTTGCCGGTTACCAATTTTAAAAATAATATTTTAAAATAATTTTAAATAAAATAATTAATTAAAAAAAAAACTTCCGTCCGGGTGGAAGTGTGTGTGTGTATTTTTTTTAAATTTTAATTTTAATTAATTATTTTATTTAAAAATATTTTAAAATATTATTTTTAAAATTGGTAACCGGCAAAGCATGTAAAACAAGTCATTTTGGATCAAATTGCATGATTTTGTGTAGTACAGGGACCAAATTGCATTGTTTTTGAGTTCGATGGCCTAATTGCATTTTGGTGTGTAATTCAGTAGCCTATTTGACCCTTATTCCAATTAAATATAATCAAACTCAATCACTTCGACTCTGTTTGGCAGAGTTTATTTAATTAGCAGCTTATAACTTATTTTAAGATACTAATAAGTTATAAGCTCTCTGTTTGGTAATGTTCCGAAAATAAGCTAGTAACTCAAAATAAGAGCTTATTTTGAAAAGCTACCTCGGGTAGCGTTTAAAAAATAAACTAGTAGCTGCTTCATAACTTTTTTTTTTCATTTTTATCCTTATTATTTTAAATAAATGACATCTTTTACCCCTCCCAAATAAAATCCTTTTGGTCTTTTCTCTTCTCCTATAATTTATTCATCCTCTTCTCAAATAAAAATCATATAATTTTATTCCTTATAAAAAGTTTAGTGTTATATTTTTTAGGAAGATATTATTTGGTGGATAAAGGATATGCATGATGGGATGTATTTAAAGCTATTTAAATTTTATGAGGATATATATGATTTCATTATGGGATGCTAGATATGATTATGCTAATAGTGTTATTCCAAAAATGTTAAATTTTAATATGTAAACAAACATATTTAAATTTAAAACTATTTAAATTTTATGAAGATGTTCTTTTTAATCTTTTTACGTTTATCAATTTATCAAAAAACTAATTTTACCAAACACTTTAAAATATAATCAGATAGGTTAACAGCTCTTCAATTTTCAACTTTTAGCTTATAACTTTTCAACTTTCAGTTACTTTTTCATCTAGGTTTGCCAAACATAGCCTTCGTATATCATACATCCTTAATACAAATAGTATTCATAATAATGTGATACCAAATATGGTATTTATTTGAAGATTCGTAATTATTGTTTAGTTGATAGCTAGAAGTAATGTTTTACACTTACCTATTACTTACATGAATTATCCGTCAGCAATTCAAATTTCAAAGTGGAAAGACATATCTCAAACGCCAGTCGGACATGGCGCCATGGCGGGGTAGCAAATAGTAAATTTGTTGAGTATCTAAACTCTTCAGGACAAGGTCGAATGCGATCTTTAACTAAAGTAGTAAAGAGAGATCTCACGCGCAAGTCATTAGTTATGGCTGGATTGGCTGCTAATTTTGCTTAGTGCATGTTCATCAATAATGTAGGGAAACACTCAGGGTTTTCTATTTTAGAAACATTTTCAAATTCAAATATATTTTCAACTTTGTGAATTATTTGTGGGGATACGTGTAAAACATTAATTCTAGCTATAACTTAAATACTTTTCACACAATAAAGTACAGTGGGAGGATTAGCGTTGTGTCAATACAAGCAAGAGAGTCTCTAGTGGCTGGATCTATATTGTACAATTCAAAATATCCCATAAAAAAAATTATATTTATACTAGTGCAAACTCACATTCCTTTTTCAATGTGGGACAAAAGTTCCTTCTAAACCTTTCCAATTTTATTTCCCTAGCTCAAATGTGTATACTCTGGGAATTATTTTCCCATTCACCTATTATTTGTTTTGATTTTATAATACATTGAATCACTTAGGAGAATCCGATTCCACTTTGACCCAACATAAATTAGAATTTGAACCCAATAAAAAATTTACCTGAAATGGTCATTTTACATGCCAAAAATAGTTTATTTTCCAACAATGTCAACTAGTATCGCATGGCAACAGAGTGGAGCGGAGAGTATGGTCCCTGGCCCCTCCCCGAATTTTGTACCATCATCCCCGACCTTCTCCCATTCCTTGACGAGAATGGGGAATTACCCCATCCCCGGGCCCGTGAAATTTTTCGAAGATGGAAATTCCCATCCTTGATTTTTTAGTACAATATAAAATAAAATGTTATTTGAAATATACAATTAATTTGTAAATTTATATATTTAAATATCTAATTAGCATAACATTCATAAAAATTATACTAATTACGGAATTAATAAGAAATAGGAATTTAAGATACACAACAAGAATAATTAAAATATTTGATTATCTTAAATGCAACTACTACAAAATACTTAAAAACATTAGGCGTTTTATTTAAAAATCTGATGTTTAGTCTGTAAACTTAACTAATTTAAGTAAGATAAATTTTTTTTTTAATTACTCCAATGCTCCGTATCATATAAATATTACATATAATTGTACTAGTTACCACACACGCATTGCGCGAATAATCTAATGTCCAATGTATGTGTGTATTTTTTTAAATTAGTGTTTCAGAATTTATCAAAGTATCATTTGGTATCCTAGTGTATGTCAATGCAAGATTATCAATTTTTTCATAAAATAAATGTTTCAAGAATGCATGACTATCACTTGTGGTAGAAATTTTGGATTAACTGGTGCAATAGCAATATTAGAGGGAAGCACCCTCACTAGATAGTATCCTAAGCATAATTTTTGCAACACAAAACCCTATTCAATGATGTGATTCATGCTTCTTCTTGTTGCCCAAAAATGAATTTTTGGTTTTATATAGCCCCCTGGTGTGCTTCACTGCAATTTTAGTGTCTTGGCGCTAGTGCACCTTAAAAAAATGGACCAAATCATCCTTCCTAAAAAAGACAATGATATGATAATAGACATAGTTTCTCATCTTTGTTAGTTGAATATATACTGTAAATTAGCTATACCATTTCATCAATGTCCAATGCGTGATTCTAATTAATTGACCAAAGTTCATGTTTTAATTTTATATTGTATTTTTTAATACACTCTAACATCTTAATAGTATATGTTTAATAATTAATTCAATTTTGATTGGGATGTGGTTCGACCATAAGACCTTCCTTATGAAACCAATGAGTAAATTAAGATTAATAAATATTAAATAGTTAATGAAATATTCCGTTACTAAAGTTTACACTGGCGGAATACAAGGATGTTTAGGACAAGTAAATGATATAATAGATGGTAGAATAGGAAAAATAATACAGAATACTAAAATCAAAATAATATGAACAATTCATTTCAATAAATAATAACACCAACATTTTTTTAGTTCCCGTTAAGGGCCAAACTTTTTTATCTCATATTAGGTTTGTAGAAGTAAAATATATAATATATATATATAATATAGTATATGTCAATTATTATGTTGTGTGATAGCACTTCTGTTACTATTTTAAACGAATGATCATAGGGTCGAACCAAGGTGTAAATGATGGAGGGAGTATAAGAAAAGATTATTAATAAAGTGAAAAAAATATGCAATACCTTTTTGGTTAACTGATCGAACAACCGTTTTTAAACAGATATAATTTGGTTCAGTTAATGGTTGGGGATTTTACATAATTGTAGTTATCAGTTAATTCGTTTTGAAATTGTCAGTTAACGTAATTAGCTGAATGGTTAACACTGAAGGTTATATATATATATATATAAGGTTTCAGGTGCGGGTATAACTTTCCATGCGGTTGTGCGGTTACGCACCTTAAGTACACAAATCATATGCACCTTAATCACACAAAGAACACAAATTACGAACCTAAAGTTTGTAAATGGTCCACCTTTAGTACACAAATCACGCACCTTAAGCACACAAACGAAGTACCTTAAGAACTCAAACCACGCACCTAAAGTTTTAAAATGGGGCACCTTAAATTTCAACACTGACGCACCTTAACAATACAAATCACGCATCTTAAGCATTAAAGTGGCGCACCTTACGCACACAAACCACGCACCTCAAACACACAAACCACGCATCTTAAGAACCTTAAGTTTCAACAGCTCACACACCTTAAGCATACAAATCACGCACCTTAAGCTTCAAGTTGACGCAACTTAAGTTTCAACAACTACTCACATTATGCACACAGCCCACGCACCTTAAGCACAAAACTCACGCACCTTAAGCACAAAAATCACTCGCCTTCAATTTGACCTAAATCCAAAAATTACCAAATTGCCATCTCGTTTTTTTTTTTAATTATGTTAATCCTGGACATTGATTTAAGTAAGATCAATGGCTCAGATTTAACCGCACAATCGCACGTGACACACTAAACCGCATGAGAGTTGAATTTTATATATATATATATATATATATATATATATATATATATATATATATATTCCAAATATTAAAAAATATTAATTTTTAAATGTATTTGTTATGAATAAAATGTAATAGTTTTGATAAGTCAAATTGTATTTTTAAAATTTCCCATTTTATTTTCTTAGAGTCTATACGGCTTTGACCAAATTCAAAATCGAATCAAAGATTGATACAAATTTTTGTCAAATAGAATTCTCCATGATATATTTGCACAATCGCATGGGATACACTAAACCGCATGAGAATTGAATTATATATATATATATATATATATATATATATATATATATATATACTCCAAATATTAAAAAATATTAATTTTTAAATGTATTTGTTATGAATAAAATGTAATAATTTTGATGAGTCAAATTGTATTTTAAAAATTTCCCATTTTATTTTCTTAGAGTCTAGACGGCCTTGACCAAAGTCAAAATCGAATCAAAGATTGATACAAATTTTCGTCAAATAGAATTCTCCATGATATATTTGTACCACAAAACAATCAATTAAAATGTCATTGTATGTTATTTTTCCAACATCTTTTACACGTACCTATTACTTACACGAATTATCCAGTTCTTATATCGTGGACCGTGGTCCCAAAACGACGTCGTTTCAGTAAGTGGGAGACGGAGCCCGTAATTGACACTACAGTTCATCTCAAAAGATACTGCCTTACATTTGTTTTAATATTATCGAATGAAACTGTAGTTATATCGAAATGTAACTGCAGTTGTGTTGAAATGTAACTGCAGTGTATATGAACTGATACTGAATAACAGTTTCACATTTGTGTTTTATATTATCGAATGAAACTGTAGTTATATCGAAATGTAACTGTAGTTGTGTTGAATTGAAATGTAACTGCAGTGTATATGAACTGATACTGAATAACAATTTCACATTTGTGTTTTTATATTATCGAATGAAACTGTAGTTATATCAAAATGTAACTATAGTTGTGTTGAAATGTAACTGAAGTTGTGTTGAAATGTAACTGCAGTGTATATGAACTGAAAGTGAGTGGTGCGAATTCATCTGTCTGTTTTCATTAATCAAAACGACGCCGTTTTGATGCGCGGTCCACAATGCACTGTGGACCACAGTCCACGATATAATTTGCGCGAATTATCCCCGTTAGCAAGATGAGAACACAATATCTGTATTGATTGAGTTAACCTGAATACAATGATAAAGGTAGAATATATATACAAGAGGAGTCTCAGAGAGACTAGGATAAATAGTCCTATCATGACTCAGACTCACAGAGTCCTAATACTCCCCCTCAAGCACAGGGTACACTGGAAACCTGTAGCTTGTCTCTAAGAAAAGAAAATCTGGAACTCGATAACGCCTTTGTAAAAATGTCTGCCAGTTGATCCTTTATAGATATAAAATTCACCTGAATGTCTCCCTTTGCAACTCTGTCCCTGACAAAGTGATAGTCAATCTCCACATGTTTGGTCCTGGCATGAAAAATAGGATTTGCAGACAGGTATGTGGCTCCAAGATTATCATACCACAGCTTTGGAACCGAAAAATCAGTAATGCAAATCTCACGCAGCAGAGATACAACCCAGAGCACTTCAGCACAGACATCAGCCAGTGCCTTATACTCTGCTTCAGTGGAAGACCGGGCAACAGTTCTCTGCTTTCGAAAAACCCAAGACACCAGATTTGTGCCAAGAAACACCGCATACCCACTGGTGGATTTTCGATCATCAGGGCAACCAGCCCAATCAGAATCAGAAAACGCATGAATCTCCCTAGACAGAGATTTCGTGATACGAAGACATAGGATAGAGTGCCCTTAACATACCTCAAAACCCTCTTCAATTGTTCCCAATGTGACATAGTCGGGGCATGCATATGTTGACACAATTGGTTGACCGCAAAGCTCAGATCTGGTCTTGTAACAGTGAGGTATTGCAAGGCACCTGCCAGACTTCTATACTTGGTAGGATCATCAAACAGCTCTGCAGTGGTGACAGGAGTTTTCGACACAGATATAGGAGTAGCAAGTGGTTTACAATCAGTCATACCTGCACGTTTCAAGATGTCTGACATGTATCGCTGTTGAGAAAGAAGAACACCAGTGCTAGTTTTCACCAATTCAATACCAAGGAAAAATCCAGGCTCACCCAGATCTCTAATTTTGAAAGTGGCAGACAACTTCGATAATAAATCTTCTACTAATTGTGCATCATTCCCAATTACAAGAATATCATCAACATAAACTATCAGGTAAACACAGGCAGAACCTTGTGAATAATAAAATAGAGAGACATCAGTCTTAGAGGCTGTGAACCCGACAGAAAGTAAAAAAGCATGCAACCGGTTAAACCACGCCCTAGGAGCCTGTTTGAGACCACACAGAGAGCACTTAAGTAAATATACATGATCAGGGAATTGAGTGTCAATATAACTTGGCGGCTGACGCATGTAAACAGTTTCAGCTAAGTTACCATTCAAGAAAGCATTGTGAACATCCAGTTGGCGGACCACCCAACCAGAAGAAATAGCCAAACTCAACAGAAGCCGCACTGTAGTGGGTTTAACAACTAGACTAAATGTGTCAAAGAAATCTTGTCCAGGAACCTGGTTAAACCCCTTTGCCACGAGCCGCGCTTTGTGTCTTTCTATTGATCCATCAGCTTTTCGTTTAGTACGAAAAACCCACTTACAGCCAATCAGATTCATACCTGAACGAGGCGGAACCAGTTCCCAAGTCTAATTGTGCAGTAGAGCATTAAACTCTTGATCCATCGCTTCACGCCACTCAGGGAATTTGACTGCCTGAGTATAACAAGTAGGCTCAGGAGAGGAAACCTGAGCAGATAAAGCCATATGCGGAGCTACGGACCTACTGCGGGTGGCCATGGAATGAGTACGGACCGAGGGCCTGGACGATCGGCCTCGTGGACGCCCTCGTCGCCAAACCGGAGCTGCCTCAACCGAGGGTGTAACCGTGGGCATATGGACCTCAACCTCAGTAGATGGTGAAGGCTGAAGCACTGATTCGCCCCAAGGTGGCGGCGGAGCAGAGGGCACCTGTACAGCAGGCTTGCTAGCAAAGGGAAATATAGTTTCATCAAACTGAACATGCCTGCAGATATAAACCTTATTAGTCTGTAAGTCCATGCACCTATACCCCCGAAACGACTCAGGATATCCTAAGAAAACACAGGAAGAGGACCGATATGACATTTTGTGATGATTATATGGACGCAGATGAGGATAACAGAGACACCCAAACACACGAAGGAAAGAATATGATGGAGGAGACCTATGCAATAAAGAATGAGGACTAGAATTGTTCAAGACAGCAGAAGGCATTTTATTAATCAAATAAACTGCAGTTTCAAAGGCAAAATCCCAAAAACGAGAAGAAACAGAGGCACGAGCCATAATAGTGAGACCCGTTTCAACTATATGTCTGTGTTTACGCTCAACTCTACCATTCTGTTCATGAGTGTATGCGCAAGACTGTCTATGACGAATACCTAGCTTCAGAAAGTGAGAATGCAACTTTTTGTAATCAGCTCCTAAGTCAGATTGAACCGACACAATTCTTCGATTAAAAGATCGTTCAACAAGTGCACGAAAGTGATCAAAGATAACATATAAGTCTGACTTTAGTTTCATAGGAAAAAACCACGTATACCGGGAATAATCATCAACAAACAGAACAAAGTATCGATGACCAGAGGATGAATAAACAGGAGCTGGACCCCAAATATCAGTATAAATTAAATCAAGAACATTCGAACTAGTAGACACAGTGCGAGGCAGCGGAAAACGCGAAGATTTACCTAACTGACACGCAAAACATAAAGCAGAAGTACAATTATTGTTGTGACTAGAACTACTAACAGGACAGAAAGGTAGAATACTACTAAGAACACGCTGATGCGGATGACCCAAACGATCGTGCCAAACTGAAGAAGAAGCACGAGATGACAGAAACCCTTGCGGGCGAGGTCCAGGAACAGGCAAGGTGTAAAGACCCCCCGAACTACTGCCGCGCAGGAGGATCGCTTTGGTGGTGATATCCTTCACAACAAAATAAGAGGGGTGAAACTCAAAAAATACATGATTATCAATAGCAAACTTCTGAACAGACAGAAGAGAAGAAGATAAACCGGGAACATGTAATATATCTGACACTCTAAAAACTCTAGAAGGAGTAGGAATGGTAGCATGGCCTATACGACTAATAACCAAACCCTTACCATCACCCACCCGAAGGGTATCATCGCCATGATATTCCTCTGAAGCAGACAACACAGCTATATCAGGCGTGGCATGATGAGTGGCTCCAGTATCAGGCACCCATAAATGAGAATCAGGAGGAACATATGCGGTGTTATCATTATAAACCATATGAGCCTGAGGCTGAGAACCAACATACGAGTAACAGGCCAATGCAGTATGACCGATGAGCCCACAAATTTGACAGCGCGACTGCCACGCACCATCGCCACGGCCACCCCTTCCACGAGATCTGCCGCCACCACCATAAGAGCCCCGCTGGCTGCCACGATTCTGCCCAGTAGCGTCAGCGGGACGGGACTGCACGCCGGAAGAACCACCGCGAGGCTACTGCCCGCCTCGCTGCTGCTGACCGCCGCGACGCCACGGCCGACGCCCGCCACCACGCTGAGTCACGAACGCAGCCGGACCGGTCGCTGCACCACCGTAGCTTCCACCAGCCATGAACGACTGGGTTCCGAGCAGCGACGCCAACTCCTAGAGAGAAACTGGCTGGCCACGGACAGCGAGGGAGGCGGTGAGAGGAATGAACTCCGGTCGTAAGCCCCGACAAACGTAGAGGTTTTGCTCATCCAATGGAACCGGTCGACCGGCGAGGGCAAGGTCTTCGACCAACACCTGAGCTCGTGCAATATAATCAGCAATGGAGGAATCGCCTTGCTGAATGGTCTGAAACTGACTGAGAAGATGCAGGGTATGCGCACGAGTGGAAGACGCCAACGCTTGCTCCAACGACCGCCAAAGGGCTTGCGAAGTAGGACATCCGACGGCCAAGTGCATAACTTCCGGCGACAAGGAAGATATAAACATGCTTAGTACCGCCTGATCCTGCCGAATCCACGTAGTGTGAAGAGGGTTGGGCTGTACCGGCGGCACGGCAGAGGACCCGGCGACGGCAGGATTCGGTGCAGCAGCGGCAGGCAACGTAGCAGGAGGGCACGGGTACGATCCGTCAACAAACCCGATTAATTCGTGACCGCGAAGAAACGACACAACTTGGGTTCTCCAAAACAGAAAATTATTATTGGTCAGTTTGATACTCACGTACTGATGAGCAACAGACAAAGAGGCCACCGCCGGAGAGACCGCAGATGTGACAGCGGCATCCGAGACAGTCCGTTCGGAAGAATTAACAGAACCGTCGGCCATCAGGAGAGAACCTGAACAAACTGATACCAGATGAGAACACAATATCTGTATTGATTGAGTTAACCTGAATACAATGATAAAGGTAGAATATATACGAGAGGAGTCTTAGAGAGACTAGGATAAATAGTCCTATCATGACTCAGGCTCACAGAGTCCTAATAAGCAATTCACAAAGTGGAAAGACAAATCTCAAACGCCAGTTGGACATGGCGGGGTAGCAAATAGTAAATTTGTTGACTATCTAAACTCTTCAGGACAAGGTCGAATGCGATCATTAACTAAAGTAGTAAAGAGATATCTCACGCGCAAGTCATTAAGATATGGCTGGATCGGCTGCTAATTTTGCTTAGTGTACATGTACATCAATAATGTAGAGAAACACTAAAGGATAGGTTATTCTATTTTAGAATTATTTTCAAATTCAAATATCTTTTCAACTTTGTGAATTGTTGATGGGGATACGTCTAAAACAGTTATTCTAGCTATCATCTTAAATACTTTTTACACAAAAGGTAAAATCCAACCGCCAGATAAGAGTAATGAGTTGTTACAACTTATGGTTGATTGTAATATCAAGGTGTATATTTTGATTCATACGTTACTCAGCATTAGTTGTTTCATTAGTTTAAGAAACATTTTTATTGGTTATATCATTTAGTGAAATTGATTGATATTGTCTTTATGTATAATACACTATATTTTTTTGGCCGGCGATCAATTTTTATTTTTATTTTTTGCAATTCATTAATATATTTATGATTGATAAAAATATATTATATGTTATAAAAGTTTTTATAAGAAAATTATAAATAATGTAGTAATAGAAGTTATGCAATGTATCTAAGGGTGTATTCAATTTAAAATTCTAATAACTTTTGTAAACTTTTTAATGTGAAAAGTTGCTAAAAGTTTATAAATGTTTGTCAAATTTGGAAAGAGTCTATTGCATATATTTTAGAAGACTATTGTTACAATAGTGGACTTGACTCTTTTTGCTTTCTTTTGGTTTGCCACTTTCTCCTACAAGACTCCATTGAGAAAAGAAAAAGAAAGTAAAAGTAATGAATTCCTATCATTTATTAGGCCACTACTGATGAAATTGTGCACATGTTATTTTTTATGTAATATTTCAGATGGCCTGATGCACAAACAGATGATACTTCGTCTTTCTAGCTACAAGGTAACCAACTGACCAAACAAAGCAATTTATGTTATTTTTATGTAGTATTTCTCCATTATCCTTGTAATTTCTTATCTTTGCTGTTATACCCATTACTTTGTTGGAGTTATCTATGCTTTCGTAACAAAGATTTTCTTTTTTTTTTTGGTTAAGTGTACAAATTGTTTTTCCAGATTTCAACTGTCCAAAGTTGTGAATTCTTTTGCAGTGGTATCAATTGGTGAGTGTTTCTTAGGGCATATTATTTGGTAGAACTTGATTCATACAGTACACTCTAACAATGGTAAAGAAAATGACTCTAAATCTACTTATATCAAAGAAAATGATTGTCTTTTAACTTGAGTTGTGAGTTTTATGCATACAGTAGAACTTGCTTTTATGAATGTCTTTTAGTTTGAGTTTGAGTTTGAGTTTTATTTGGTAATATATAACTTGAGTTGCACACTACATTTTTCTTGGCTCTTCGTCTATGTGGTTGGTTGAGTTTGTTGAATTGTGTGTTAAAAATGCTTTAATATACACATTTGATATGTGAAAGTGCATGCACGACATTTAATTGCAAGTTATGGAGATGAACAAAGCATTTTCCTATTTGTAAATATACCTGACATATTTGTTGGCCTTGCGCATTCTAATCTTATACTCCCTAGTCCATTTTATGTGTCTGTTCAATTAATGAGGCTTGACTGGAACTATTTTTAACTCAATTTTTTATAATATTAAGTTATGTATTAATATACAAAATTTATATATTTTAGAAACTAAACTAAAAGTACTATTAAATACAAAAACTCAAATTTAAAAATAAGTAAAAAATATTAATAAACAAAATAAACAAATAAGAAATAGTTGGTTTGACCAATAAATAGTAATGAGTATGACAGATAAAATGAAATACTTCTAATAAAAACTAATTAGTTAATCTAATTTGTTGCCAAATATTCTTTTTTAGTTAATTACTTGTAGACATTAAATTGTACATCAATTGCTTCAACATTTTATGTTTGATTGACAGTAGAATTATATTATAAAACTCTTCCTAGCTAGCCACTTAATTGTTGACGATAGACGGCATTCAAAAAGAAAAACCATGAAGGAAATGGCTTGGCTTTGGACCACGCTTGCTGTGTTTGCAGCTTTGTCTCTCATTCATGGCCTTGTAAGGAGGATGAAAGGCAAGAAATTGCCACCAGGTCCGAGAGGGCTTCCCATTTTGGGGCACCTTCACTTGCTGGGTAAAAATCCCCATCAGGATTTGAGCAAGCTAGCTAAAGAGTATGGTCCCATCATGTATTTGCGATTTGGGTTCGTTGACAATATTATTGCTTCATCTCCTCAGGCTGCACAGCTCTTCCTCAAGACTCATGATCTTGTTTTTGCAAGCAGACCGCCGCATGAAGCAGCTAAGTATCTCTCTTATGATCAAAAGAATTTGAGCTTTAGCCAATACGGTCCCTATTGGCGCAACATGCGCAAATTATGCACATTAGAGTTGCTTAGTAATCTCAAGATCAATTCATTTCAAGCCACGCGAAGAGAAGAATTGTTTAATCTTATTGAGTCACTCAAGCAAGCGGCTTTTGATCGTGTTGCTGTTGATTTGAGTGCTAAAGTTTTTGACTTGGTTGCAGACATGAGTTGCAGGATGGTGTTTGGGAAGAAGTACGAGATTAAGGGCATTGATGAGAGAGGTTTCAAAGCTGCAATTAACGAAGCTATGCAGCTAGTAGCTAAGCCAAATCTTGGAGATTATTTTCCTTATCTTGGTAAATTTGACTTTCAAGGATTGAATAGACGAATGAAAGCTATCGCCGAAGACTTTGATTTGTTCCTTGAGAGGATCCTTGATGAACATGAACAGAGTGGAAGTAGTGGCCAGATGACAAAGGATTTTGTAGATATCATGCTGTCCATCATGAAGTCTGGGGAAACAGAGTTTCAAATTAATCGCGAACATGTCAAATCTACTTTATTGGTAATCATTCATTCATTTATACTTGTATTTTAATAAAATATTATCATTGTAACAATTTTGTTTGTTCCATAATTATTAAAAAAAAATAAAATTGCTTGTATGTAGGATATGATTGCAGGATCCATAGACACTTCAGCAACTGCAATTGAGTGGATATTGTCAGAACTCTTGAAGCACCCACAAATAATGAAGAAAGTTCAACAAGAATTAGAAAACAAGGTAGGTTTGAATCAGATGGTGGAGGAATCAGATTTGAAAGGTCTGAACTATTTAGAAATGGTCATGAAAGAATCATTTAGAATTCATCCTGTGGGACCATTACTTCTCCCTCGTGAGGCAAGGGAAGATTGCATGGTTGACGGGTTTCACATACCAAAAAAAACACGAGTCATTGTAAATATTTGGGCAATTGGACATGATCCAAATGTGTGGGCTAATCCGGAGAAATTCTTTCCAGGAAGGTTTGAAGGGAATAATATAGACTATAGAGGACACAATTTTGAATTCATTCCATTTGGTTCTGGCAGAAGAAGTTGTCCAGGTTTGCAACTTGCAATCACTGTGGTCCGACTAGTGGTGGCACAACTAGTGCACTGCTTTGATTGGATACTTCCGAATGGTATGTCATCCAAAGAGTTAGACATGACTGAGGAATTTGGTATTGTAGTAACTCGTGCCAATCACTTAATGGCCATTCCTCACTATCGATTACATATTTAAGTGCATGATATTAGGACTATGTATTCTAGGCAAATTAGAATTCACACTCCCTCTCCCTATATTATTAGGAATATTACCATTTACCATTCCTATATTGATTGGGACTCTTCCATATAAATAGTCCATTCATGTATACTGTATAATTTCAGGGTATTCAATAACAATTTATTCTGCTAGAATTATTATTCTCCTCAAATTTATTGTTCACATTTGGTATTAGCATACCTAAAAGATCCATAGATGCCAACCAACAGACCACCATCGTTGTCACTGCCAGATTCATTGTGCTGCCACCATCCACCGGTGATGCTTTGTCCTCCTCTCATACCCCTCCACTACCAATAAATACCCTCCAAACAACACTTCACTTTATATCCATTAAACATGCCTCTTGCAATTATATTTATTATGGAAAACTAAGCTTGTTCTTTTTCTTTGCGGATAGAATCTCAGTGGTTAAGTTACGTTGATGGTACACTTCTATGTGCAGCTTTCTTTGTTCGTGCTCTGCATGGATCTTCCGTAGTAGTTAATCATGTGGCTCAAAATTGGGTTCTTCTTTATCCGATGAGGTTATGTATGTTGTTGTGGGAATACCATGTCCTAGGCCTTGTGGCTAGCTATATATTGGAGCTGCTTTTGGGTCCTTCTCTCGGGCACGTCCTCTGAGTCTCCTTAGTCAGCTGCAGTCTTTGCGCCAGGGAGACTCTACGATGAGTGAGTATCTTGGCAAAGTCAAGGTTTTAATTGGACTACTTGTCAAAGTTGGCCAGCCAATTGGATTAGATGAACAAAATCTTTATCTATTCAAGGGTCTCCGTCTTGAGTTCTGCACAATAGTTTCCTCATTAACCACCAAGGAACCTGTCCTCATTGATAAACTCAATGACTACCTAATTAACTGCACATCAATTTATCTATGCGGATGATGTTTCCATAGCTATTCCAGCCTTGCCTTAGCACTTATTGCATAAGGAAGGCCAACGACTACTAGTCCGCAGCAGTAGCCTTTTACTCAACCATGTGGCCATGGTCGTGGACGCGGTCATGGTTATGTTTCAAAGTGTCAAATTTGCAACAAACGTGGCCATACTATTGCTCTGTAGTGTTACCAGAGATACTCATATACTCCTATTCCTCAGGCAAATCTAACACATGCAGGTGATCTGGCCACTGCTCCGTTTGCTCATAACTGGTTTCCTAATACTAGGGCTACATATCATGCCACTCCAGACTCATCTTCTTTAAAGTGAGTAAAAACCCATATGGGCAACAACACTCTTCAAGTCGGTTATTTACCATAACTTTTTAGTGTAAGTCTTTCCATGACTTTGTTTGACCACCGAAGTGGTAACCATCATCAGTATCTTACCTCATAGGTTTTAAACCCATCCCCCTTGATGTTTCAAGGATGGATTTTCAATTTAAGCCTTTTGTGAGAGGATCTACAATATTCCTCTCAAACCTCACAAATTCCATTGTGATAACCCCGTTTAACAGTAACTGACTTACATACTCATGTCTGACTCTTATGTGTCTTCTCTTTTACTCAAAAAAAATGTGTCTTCTCTTTCCATTATAGACACTACTTTTTGCAACACAAATGGCAGTCTGGGAATCACAATGTATAGGTACAGCAGGTGTTGGACACCCCGACAATGCCACGTTTGTGAATAAATTTCTTAGCCATTCAGCTTCTTGGCTAGCTAGATCTAGGGCTATGAACTCTACTTCCATAGTCGATCTAGCTATACACTACTGTTTAGTCGATTTCCATGTATAGCAGCCCCACACATAGTGAACACATATCCACTTGTTGAGCTGACATCTTCACTATCATTTACCTAGTTTGCATCACAAAACCCTTCCATCATTGTTGGGAATCCTAAATAGTCAAGTCCGTAGTCCATAGTACCCCTCAGGTACTGATGCAACCCAAATGTAACCAATAAATGATCCATTGAAAGTCTCGAGTCGCCCGGTAACAATATTTCAATCAAGGAAAACAATTCAGACTTCAATATCAGATCAAATTCCCCGATGTGAAATTATTTGCAAGATGTATTTTTTTTAGGTGGGAAACTACTTTGCAAGAATTGTATTTTTATTTTTGGGTGGAAATTACTTTTGCAAAATGTTGTATTTTTAATTTTGGGTGAGAAATTATTTTGTATTTTTAATTTTGGGTGAGAATTACTTTTACAAAGTTGTAATTTTTTATTTTGGGTGGGATAATTAGTGACCTAGAATATTTAATACCTTATTTTCCCCTATAATACCCATAAACCCAATGGTTTGAGAACACCTTGTAAGAATTCAATTTGAGTGAAATTTCTCTCTTTTCTTTGCATGAGAAGTGCATTGAAGTTTATGTTGTTTGTGAGAAGCATTCAATCTTGGTAGGCTAGTGAGAAGCTAGTTTATCCCCTTATCTTGTTCTTTATATTCACACACATATCCAAAAACCCAAAAAGAATACTATTACTCATATTATATAGCTAATTTTATTTTTGTATCTTAATTCTAGTGCTAGATTCCTAATACTCTAATTCTTAGCCTTGCTTAATAATCTAAGGGTTGAGAGTATTATTTGTTAGTTTGGTGAGGCATTTGTAGAGTTGGGATCTCAAAATCCAAGAGTCTACAAGGTAAGATCCTCTTTTGGACACGAAAGGTTCTTGAGTGATTCCTTGAGTGTGCACTTATTGCGGGAAGCAATCCGTGTACGCATCAGTTTGGTATCAGAGTTTTGGCTTCATTCCTCACACAAAAGGGTCACAACTCCATCCAACAACACAGGTTATATTTTTCTGTCTGAAAATTTCCAGATTGTGCTGTTTGAAAGAAAAATCCGAAAAAAATATTTCCCTTTGTTGTTTTGAGCTGAAATTTTTATTGGTGTTAGATAACTCACTGATATAACCTTCCATGAAAAAAATTGGCGGAAATATTCCACACACAAACACAGAAAATTCTTTGAAGTCTGGGCACTGTTAGGACAGTTTCTGCCTAAAAAATNAACTGACTTACATACTCATGTCTGACTCTTATGTGTCTTCTCTTTTACTCAAAAAAAATGTGTCTTCTCTTTCCATTATAGACACTACTTTTTGCAACACAAATGGCAGTCTGGGAATCACAATGTATAGGTACAGCAGGTGTTGGACACCCCGACAATGCCACGTTTGTGAATAAATTTCTTAGCCATTCAGCTTCTTGGCTAGCTAGATCTAGGGCTATGAACTCTACTTCCATAGTCGATCTAGCTATACACTACTGTTTAGTCGATTTCCATGTATAGCAGCCCCACACATAGTGAACACATATCCACTTGTTGAGCTGACATCTTCACTATCATTTACCTAGTTTGCATCACAAAACCCTTCCATCATTGTTGGGAATCCTAAATAGTCAAGTCCGTAGTCCATAGTACCCCTCAGGTACTGATGCAACCCAAATGTAACCAATAAATGATCCATTGAAAGTCTCGAGTCGCCCGGTAACAATATTTCAATCAAGGAAAACAATTCAGACTTCAATATCAGATCAAATTCCCCGATGTGAAATTATTTGCAAGATGTATTTTTTTTAGGTGGGAAACTACTTTGCAAGAATTGTATTTTTATTTTTGGGTGGAAATTACTTTTGCAAAATGTTGTATTTTTAATTTTGGGTGAGAAATTATTTTGTATTTTTAATTTTGGGTGAGAATTACTTTTACAAAGTTGTAATTTTTTATTTTGGGTGGGATAATTAGTGACCTAGAATATTTAATACCTTATTTTCCCCTATAATACCCATAAACCCAATGGTTTGAGAACACCTTGTAAGAATTCAATTTGAGTGAAATTTCTCTCTTTTCTTTGCATGAGAAGTGCATTGAAGTTTATGTTGTTTGTGAGAAGCATTCAATCTTGGTAGGCTAGTGAGAAGCTAGTTTATCCCCTTATCTTGTTCTTTATATTCACACACATATCCAAAAACCCAAAAAGAATACTATTACTCATATTATATAGCTAATTTTATTTTTGTATCTTAATTCTAGTGCTAGATTCCTAATACTCTAATTCTTAGCCTTGCTTAATAATCTAAGGGTTGAGAGTATTATTTGTTAGTTTGGTGAGGCATTTGTAGAGTTGGGATCTCAAAATCCAAGAGTCTACAAGGTAAGATCCTCTTTTGGACACGAAAGGTTCTTGAGTGATTCCTTGAGTGTGCACTTATTGCGGGAAGCAATCCGTGTACGCATCAGTTTGGTATCAGAGTTTTGGCTTCATTCCTCACACAAAAGGGTCACAACTCCATCCAACAACACAGGTTATATTTTTCTGTCTGAAAATTTCCAGATTGTGCTGTTTGAAAGAAAAATCCGAAAAAAATATTTCCCTTTGTTGTTTTGAGCTGAAATTTTTATTGGTGTTAGATAACTCACTGATATAACCTTCCATGAAAAAAATTGGCGGAAATATTCCACACACAAACACAGAAAATTCTTTGAAGTCTGGGCACTGTTAGGACAGTTTCTGCCTAAAAAATTCCAGCCTGCACAGTTCAAAAGAAAATCTTGTGAAAAATACTTCCAAATACCTTTTTGTTCTGAAATTTTTTATGGTTGAAGTTTACTCATGGTTCTTGCTAACCATAAAAAAATTTGGTCATAAAAGGCATCCAAAACATCCCAGAAAATTCCTCAAAGTCATGGTAAAATCTGTCCAAATTTGTTTTGCCATTCCTTGTGCTTTCTAGTTTGTTGTTCATTATCAATGGAGTCTTTTGAGTTAAATACACTTCAACAAGGAACACTCACTGTGGAATAATTCTACAAAAAATTAAGAGAGTTAATGATCCGAGATGGGGTGATTGAACCACAAGTAATTACCAGGAATAGATTTATGTGTGGTGTTAGAAAAGAAATTGCGCAATTGCTTCCTCGCTGGTGTAAGTGTTTGTTTACTTTGCTTTACCATGCCAAACAAACTGAAGTCAGTTTGCAGCAAAAAGAGGTCGAGAATTCAACATCTATTTCTTTGTCATATGTTGAAAGCTCAAAAGAATTAAGTAAAAATGGAAACATGTGTGAAGAAGAGTGTGAAGATAGTGAACAAGAAAAATTGAGTGACAAAGAAGAAGAGAATGTTAAGGAATGTTTGAGTGAAAATGAGGAGGTAGAATTGTGTTTTGAACTTTGTGAGAAAAAGGAAGAGGGAGAAGACGTTGAGAACTCGATAACCTTTGTTTTAAGTCTTTTGCAGGTTAATGGATATGATTCAAAGATTGATAATCTGTTTGAAAGCAAAATGTTGTTCTACAAAGTTCAAGAAAACTTGGGATCACTTACCTTTTTCGATGAAGAAATTCAATTCACACAATGGAAAGATTACACATTTCCATTTGACCGAGGAAATGTGTGATTCAGTGACAAATCATCTCAAAGAGTGAGGATTCGGGGACGAATCCTTTTCAAGAGGAGGAGGATGATGCAACCCAAATGTAACCAATAAATGATCCATTGAAAGTCTCGAGTCGCCCGTTAACAATATTTCAATCAAGGAAAACAATTCAGACTTCAATATCAGATCAAATTTCCCGGTGTGAAATTATTTGCAAGATGTATTTTTTTTAGGTGGGAAACTACTTTGCAAGAATTGTATTTTTTATTTGGGTGGAAATTACTTTTGCAAAATGTTGTATTTTTAATTTTGGGTGGGAAATTATTTTGTATTTTTAATTTTGGGTGGGAATTACTTTTACAAAGTTGTAATTTTTTATTTTGGGTGGGATAATTAGTGACCTAGTTTGAGAACACCTTGTAAGAATTCAATTTGAGTGAAATTTCTCTCTTTTCTTTGCATGAGAAGTGCATTGAAGTTTAGATTGTTTGTGAGAAGCATTCAATCTTGGTAGGCTAGTGAGAAGCTAGTTTATCCCCTTATCTTGTTCTTTATATTCACACACATATCCAAAAACCCAAAAAGAATACTATTACTCATATTATATAGCTAATTTTTTTTTTGTATCTTAATTCTAGTGCTAGATTCCTAATACTCTAATTCTTAGCCTTGCTTAATAATCTAAGGGTTGAGAGTATTATTTGTTAGTTTGGTGAAGNCAATTCACACAATGGAAAGATTACACATTTCCATTTGACCGAGGAAATGTGTGATTCAGTGACAAATCATCTCAAAGAGTGAGGATTCGGGGACGAATCCTTTTCAAGAGGAGGAGGATGATGCAACCCAAATGTAACCAATAAATGATCCATTGAAAGTCTCGAGTCGCCCGTTAACAATATTTCAATCAAGGAAAACAATTCAGACTTCAATATCAGATCAAATTTCCCGGTGTGAAATTATTTGCAAGATGTATTTTTTTTAGGTGGGAAACTACTTTGCAAGAATTGTATTTTTTATTTGGGTGGAAATTACTTTTGCAAAATGTTGTATTTTTAATTTTGGGTGGGAAATTATTTTGTATTTTTAATTTTGGGTGGGAATTACTTTTACAAAGTTGTAATTTTTTATTTTGGGTGGGATAATTAGTGACCTAGTTTGAGAACACCTTGTAAGAATTCAATTTGAGTGAAATTTCTCTCTTTTCTTTGCATGAGAAGTGCATTGAAGTTTAGATTGTTTGTGAGAAGCATTCAATCTTGGTAGGCTAGTGAGAAGCTAGTTTATCCCCTTATCTTGTTCTTTATATTCACACACATATCCAAAAACCCAAAAAGAATACTATTACTCATATTATATAGCTAATTTTTTTTTTGTATCTTAATTCTAGTGCTAGATTCCTAATACTCTAATTCTTAGCCTTGCTTAATAATCTAAGGGTTGAGAGTATTATTTGTTAGTTTGGGCTTAATAATCTAAGGGTTGAGAGTATTATTTGTTAGTTTGGTCTTAATAATCTAAGGGTTGAGAGTATTATTTGTTAGTTTGGTGTTAATAATCTAAGGGTTGAGAGTATTATTTGTTAGTTTGGTGATAATAATCTAAGGGTTGAGAGTATTATTTGTTAGTTTGGTGAAGCATTTGTAGAGTTGGGATCTCAAAATCCAAGAGTCTACAAGGTAAGATCCTCTTTTGGACACGAAAGGTTCTTGAGTGATTCCTTGAGTGTGCACTTATTGCGGGAAGCAATCCGTGTACGCATCAGGTACCTTAGCACTCGTTTCAGTGCAATCCAATGGGAACTACTCGGGTTGTGTGTATCAACTGAGCTTGTTCACTATAAATGCAATATCGGGCCTAGTATATAATTCATCAAGAACATTAAACTCCGAATTATTTTTGTATATTCTTCTTGAGACACACTCTCTCCCATGGCTTTTGATAATTTGACACTTGGATCATAAGGGGTTTTAGCTGGGGTTACCTCAAAACTGTTGAATTTCTTTAACAGTTTCTCTATATAGTGGCTCTATGACAATAGGTAACCTTTGTCGGTTTTGAGTACTTTTACTCCGAGTATAACATCGATTTCACCTAGATCCTTCATGTCAAATTTAGCACATAGGACCCTTTTGGTCTCATTAATAGCTTTCATGTTTGAACTGAAGATCATCTTGTCATCTACATAGAGACATATAATCACAACATTTGACTCAATCTCTTTGATATACAAGCATGCATCTGACCAGTTAGTAGTGTAACCTAGTTCTACTATTGTTTTATGAAACTTTTCATACCACTGTTTTGGTGTTTGTTTTAAACCATATAGAGATTTTTGATTAACTTTAATGAAGGTGATACGAATAGCAAGTTTACACCACCTATAAAACTAGCACACCTATCAACGGATAGTGTAAATAGCAATAAAGGTGGTGCAAATAGAATTCCTCATGTATATAGCTCTAACTACTTCAACAATGGAGGAGATCCGAGGTAATCTATATATGGTCAAATGTATACCTGGATCGATCTTGTATAGTGGCCTGGAGTCTTTACTTCTACAGTTTCATGATGAATATAATTTCAAAAAACATTAAACAAACATAAGTAATTAAATAAATAGCTAATTACTATGAGGTTATGGGTTCGAGTCCAATTGGGTGGGAGAGGTTACGGGTTCGAGCTCCAGTGGGGCTGTATTGACTCTCTGTGATTTAGTAGATTGAGAAAGTAGTTATGCATAGATATTACATTAATTAAATTAATTAATGATGAAGATGTAATCATTTGCAAGAAGAATTACATCATCACACAACTTTATTCTCACCCTCTCTTATAAATTAAAAGAGTAGGAAAAGAGCAAAGTATAATGCAGATAGATCGAAATTGTAAGTTTCTTAATAATTTAATTATCAATTTACAATTTTAGTTTAATCGAAATAAATTCTTTAATTTGCTACGAGTGATAGCATATTAGCATGAGCCTTATTTACCAAATTGCAAGAGATCATAATAACATGCCTACAACTTTCTTTTAATATTCCGGTTTGGAACCGGAATCGGCTGGTTTCTAATGAACTGGAATCGCGATTTCTGTTCGGGTTTCTGATTTTAACAAATCAAAATTGATTTAATTTGACTTTTACAGTACAGGTGCACAGTTCAGTTGGGTCCGTGATCATCCTATTGGCGGACAGATTCCAAATTATTAGCAAAAGTGTGAAAACATAAAGTACTGACTGTGTTGAATATCTAAAGGACAAAGTCGAAATCCATCATTGCCTCAAGAGAAATCCCACACGCAAGTCATTAAAACGTTTTCCTTGTACATAGCCCTCTATATAATTAAGCAATGTTGATAAAATGAATTACACATGTTCATTAAGAAACTAAACAAAAAAAAAAAAAAGATATGGCATGGCTTTGGACAACGCTTGCTGTGCTTGTGGCTGTGTCTCTCATTCATGGCCTTGTAAAGAAGATGAAAGGCAAGAAATTGGCACCAGGTCCAAGAGGGCTTCCCATTTTGGGACACCTTCACTTGCTTGGTAAAAATCCCCATCACGATTTGAACAACCTAGCCAAACAGTACGGTCCTATCATGCATTTGCGGTTCGGATTCGCTGACATTATCGTTGCTTCGTCCCCTCAGGCTGCACAGCTCTTCCTCAAGACTCATGACCTTGTTTTTGCAAGCAGACCACCTAGCGAGGCAGCTAAGTATATCTCTTATGGTCAAAAGAATTTGAGCTATAGCCAATACGGGCCTTATTGGCGCAACATGCGCAAGTTGTGCACACTAGAGTTGCTTAGTAATCTTAAGATCAATTCTTTTCAAGCCACGAGAAGAGAAGAATTGTGTTGTCTTATTGAATCACTCAAGCGAGCGGCTTCGGATCGTGTGGCTGTTGATTTGAGTTTTAATGTTTCTGAACTAATTGCAGACATGAGTTGCAGGATGGTGTTTGGGAAGAAGTACGAGATGAAAGACCTTGATGAGAGGGGATTCAAGGGTGTGATTAAAGAAGATTTGCAGCTTGTTGGTAAAGTAAATTTTGGGGATTATTTTCCTTTTCTTGGTAAGCTTGACCTTCAAGGACTCACAAAACGAATGAAGGTTATTTCCAAAATCTATGATCAGTTCTTTGAGAGGATCCTTGATGACCATGAACAAAGTGGAAGCAGTGATCATCAGACAAAGGATTTTGTAGATATTATGTTGTCCATCATGATGTCAGGAGAAACTGAATTTCAATTCAATCGTGAACACATCAAAACTACTTTGTTGGTAATTAGTTATTCATTCTTATTTTTATTATTTCAAATATAGTACTTGGTAATATCTTATTTCATCTGTTATTATTAAAAAATTTAAAAATTGCATATATGTAGGATATGCTTGCAGCATCGGTGGATACTTCAGCAACGTTGATTGAGTGGATAATGTCAGAACTTTTGAGACACCCACTAATAATGAAGAAAGTTCAAGAAGAATTGGAAAGTAAGGTGGGTTTGGACAGAATGGTGGAGGAGTCGGATTTGGAGGGTTTGAAATATTTAGAAATGGTAATGAAAGAATCCCTTAGGCTTCATCCTGTGGCACCATTACTTATCCCTCATGAGGCAAGGGAGGATTGCGTGGTTGATGGTTTTTACATACCAAGAAAATCACGAATCCTTGTAAATGTTTGGGCAATTGGACATGATCCAAATGTGTGGGCTGATCCTGAGAAATTCATCCCAGAGAGGTTTGAAGAGAGCAATATTGATTATCGGGGGCGTGATTTTGAACTCATTCCTTTTGGTTCGGGTAGACGAAGTTGTCCTGGTTTGCACCTTGGAATAACTTTGGCTCGGTTAGTAGTGGCACAACTAGTGCACTGTTTTGATTGGGAATTTCCAAATAGTATGCCATTTGAAGAGTTGGACATGATTGAAGAATTTGGTCTTGTGGTGACTCGTGCCAATCACTTGATGGTTATTCCTAACTATCGATTACATATTTAAGTGATTTAGTGTTAAAACACTCCTTTCACTACATAAATAAGGAAAATACCAAACTTCTTATAAAGCGGTGTATATCTCTCTGCTTGTAGCCCAAAGTTGAAACCCGAAAGTCGTCAACACTGCCGCTTTCTAAATTATTCGTATTTAAAATTTATGTTGTGTCTTGTGTAAGGTCTAGATAAAGTAGTGAATGCTAAAGAATGCTTCAATTTGTTTCCAATTCATCCAAAATGCAAGGAGTGTGCCTTGCTAAAATGCTTTTGGAAATATGTGTACTCCGTTAATGTATGTTTGCATTATATAAAAGTCTATACTAGTGTTTACTGGTTTGATGTTCACTCCAAGTATCCACCACTAAGTCCCCTGACTGAATTATTTAATTTCACCCTTAGCTTTAATACGTTCACTATATTAACAGGGTTCAGATTTTTGTTTAAGAATAAACAGTGTTTGACACTGTGCTTAATTTGGATGATGTGATGAAGGCAAAAAAAAAAAAAAAAAAAAAAAAAAAAAAAGAAGCTTAGAGCATCCATACCAGAGTTTTTTTCTCAGATATTGGAAGTGTGCTTATACATGTGAATGAGAGAGAAGATAAGAGAGATAAGAAATTGGTTCCTCTGCAAAGTATGGATATTGAAACATTAAAGGGGCATCACAAATACCAAAGCCAAGCCTAGCTCTCCCGCGTGGCATCTACCAGAGGCGCCCAGCGGGCGCGTGCAACCCGCTCAGGCGCTCCTAACAGAAGACTTTTTAATTTTTTTAATAATCGATTTTTTTCCTCCCCTCTCAATTTTTTTCTAATCACACTTATAAAAACTCTTAAAAACCGCGAAAAAACTCCATTGATAAGAGTATCCTTATAAATGGAGTTATTTCACGATTTTTTAGGAGTTTTTGTAAGTGTGATTAGAAAAGAGAAAATGATGGGGAAGAAAAAAAACAAAACTAATTTTTTAAAAAAGAAAAATATAAAATTGGTATTGTTAGGCGCGCCTGACGCGTACGCGCCCGCTGGGCGCCATTGACGCGCACGCGCAACAGATGGGTTATTTTTCATCTACAAAATTACTGTACCAATATTTTGATTTTGCAAGGCAACCTTTTGCTTCTCTACTTGTCTATCTTTCCTCCATGTGTATGTTTACTGTATCAATAATCAAATACTCCCTCTGTCCCATTTTACATGTCTTATTTTCCTTTTTAGTTTGTCCTAAAATGTTGTCCACTCTCCAAAATTGAACATCACTATCATTCTACTTTTCTCAATTTACCCTTATGACCTTTTCTTTCTTTATTGCTTTTATTTTCAAAAGTAAAAAAGTTGGGGGAATAATTAGAAAGCACATCACATTTACTTTATTTTCTTAAAAAGCGTGCAAAAAGCAAATGAGACATCCAATTCCGGACGGAGAGAGTAATATTCATAGTTGTGGATGATATTAGCAGCCTTTTGACTTTGTTATCTTAGTGTCAGAATCACGTAAAACTACTTTGCAAACAAAATCTAATCTCTTTTTTTAGCAGATACTCCGTACTAGATTTGTTGATTCTAGCAGACCTTTTTATTCCATGTACCTAATTCTACCGGTACTTTGAAAATATGCTGCATTCTTATCTCTGTTGAGATTCAAACTTATCCTATTCATCATAGATTATTTGATGATACTAGGTTTGCTAATTTGCTAAAGCCTTCCCCATTACAAGGATTTTGCTCAAATTAATTAAAGGAAAAGAAGGTGAGGTGGAGTGATAAGGTGGAGAGAGAGAAAAAAAAAAACAAAAAAAGAATACCTCATGCAAAATTGGAGTTTTTACAGATCTGGTGGAGTCAACTGGGAAGATTGAAAGTTGCGTCTCACCGCGTGAGGGCAACTCTCGCGCCCAAGCAAGCGCGTGCAGTGCACGTGCTCGTCTGGGCGCGTAAATCTAATTATTTATTTTAATTTTTTTTTTCATATTTTGATTTTTTTTTCTTTTTTCTTTTTTTCCTCCACTCATATTTTCTCTTTCCTAATCACATCTGCAAAATCTCCTAAAAAACCTCACACTATTGAGCATGGCCTAAGAGCATGCACATCAGTGCATTTTTCACGATTTTTTTAGGGGTGGGAGTGCTAACATGGAGGAGAGAGATGGGAAGAGGTTTGCCTACAAGGGAGAGATATTTTTGTATAAAACACTTTTAACGGCAATTTTTTTGGACATACAACGTCGGTTATTTTACGACGTAGTTCTCGCCGACATAGTAAATAAATGATACGACGTCGGTTTTATAAAACAGACGTCGTATGTCATTTAAAAAAAATATACAACGTTAATTTTTTTAAACAACCGACGTTGTATCCCTTTTTAATTAATTTTTTAAATACAACACGGGTTTTTTTTTTTTACAAAAACTAACGTTGTATCGCTTAAATTTTTTTTTTAAAAATTACAATTGCTGGCGCGTTACCAATGTTGCGATCCCTGCTCCAAAGAAGCAAACGAAAGCTCATCAACTGTTTTCCGTCCACGATCGAATACGACGAAGCAGACGAAAGACCAAAAAGCATCATTTCCGTCCATGATCGAAGCAGCAACGTGATCCATTTCTCGCTGTCGGCCCCTACCTGATCGAAGCAGATTGAAGCAGCAACGTGAAGTCTTCAAATCGAAGTAGATCCGTCCTTCCCTTCGAAGTCTTCTGCCGTCCTCAGCAACGTGAAGTCTTCGTGGACGGCACCGGTGGAGAATAAGGCTACGGATAAGAGATCGAAGAAGACCAAGGAAGTGGCGGCGACGGTTCTGTGCTCTCTCTCTTCAAAGCAGACCAAAGAACCGCTCCATTTCCGTCCACAAACGAAGCAGCAACGTGATCCGTTTCTCGCAGCCACTACCCACCTGATCGAAGAAGCAACGTGAAGTCTTCTGCCGTCCTCCGCTTCGAAGTAGCAACATGAAGTCTTCAGATCGAAGAAGCAGATCCGTCCTCCACTTCAAAGTCTTTTGTTGCCCTCAGTAACGTGAAGTCTTCAGATCTGCCGTCGTCTGCCACCTCCATCACCTACTTTTACTATATTATGTAGACTAAGTGTTGTATTTATAGTATATTATGAAAAAAATAGAACATAACATACGACGTCGTTCTTCAAAGAACCGACGTCGTATGTAATTCAATTTTTTTTTTAAAAAAAAATAGAACATAATGTAATTCTATTTTTTTTTCAAAAAAATAAGAATTACATACGATTTCGGTTCGTCAAAAAACTGACGTCATATGTAATTCTATTTAAAAAAACATATGACGTTAGTTCATCAAAGAACCGACGACGTATGTAATTCTTATTTTTTAAAAAAAATAAAATAGAACCTACGATGTCGGTTCGTCGAAGAATCGAGGCCGTATGTCATATAAAATTGTTCTTTTTTTTATTAAATTCCAAGATAGGACGTCAGCTTTTCTAAAAAACCGACGTCGTAAATAATATAATTATTTTTATTTTATTTTATTGACTTATTACGTCAGTTAGTAAAAAACCGACGTTGAGTGGGTGACGTAGTATCCCGTTTTTGTAGTAGTGAAAGTGGGACCCATCGTAGACTTTCTCCGGGCTCGCGTCGTGTCACAGCTGCGTCCACTAGGTGCTTGCACTGCATGCGCTCGTTGGGTGCGTTACAGGTGCTATATATATATATATATATATATATATATTCAGTTATTGTGCGATAGGTTGTTTCCCGTGCGGTTGTGTGGTAACTTTAGGCGTGTAAATTTTGGGTGGGATATGTATGCTTAAGTTGCGTGATATGTATGCTTAAGTTGCGTGAGTTGTTGAAACTTAAGGTGCGTCATTTTAAAATCTTAAGTGCGCGGTTTGTGTTCTTAAGGTGCGTGGCTTGTGTACTTAAGGCCCGTGTTTTGTGTACTTAAGGTGCGTTGTTTTAATGCTTAATGTGAGTACTACACAACTGCACGGGAAGATATACCCACACCTGAACCCTTCCATATATATACACACATACATATATACATACATACACACACACACACACACACACATATATATATATATATGTATGTATATATATATTATTTATATATTTATTTAATTATTGTTAAAATCAGCTTTGTTTTATTTTTTTTCTCTCCCCTCCCATATTCTCTTTCATAATCATACTTATAAAAAATTCTCAAAATTTAACCTATTGATTGTTACATGAATATATAGGTTTTTTGACTTGCATTCGGTAGACATAGTTAATAAAGTCCTTATCCTTAATCATTTTTTATGGTCTACCGTTTGATTGAGTTTATTGATATGAATTAACTTTGGTACTATTTAATGTGTCTACATTGTGTTTACTTCTCAGCAATTGGTGATGAGTAGGTGGAGATTAATCATTTAACCATATCGTCTATGGTACGTCACAGCGCAACGTCTCGAATCGAGCAAGGTAGAACTCGGGCAACTTGATCGATACCCAATAATCCCCTCACAGCACCTGCCGCAACCTTTGATCACAAAGCTCAACAACCATGGAGTTCTTTGGCTATCTGATTGTCATATCTATTGTAAAATATGAGTGCGTACCAACTAAAAAGAAGAACAATGTCGAACTTAAAGCATTGTTGATATAGGCTGGATTTGAACGAGGAGAGTGTAAGAAGATTTTATGATGTGTTGAACACAACACTGCCTTAAAAGCAATATATGACCAGGGTATTGTAGCTTTCGATAGACAAACACAAAATTGAACCAGAATGGTTTTTGCTTAGACGTTTGGACGATTTAGGAAGAGGAAGAATTGATTTGTTGTGTGTGTGTTTCCGAATGGGGAAGGGGTTGCTATATATAGTAAACAATATAACAACCCACCCCTCACCAGCCATAAAAACCAACATGTAAGTCACAAGATGAAGGAATGCAGACACGCATAGAAGGCTTCATGAGTGAATTGCGGACAAGGTGGTAAACCATTCACAAAAATAGAAGAAAAAATAGTTACTAAGCGCATGCGGACAGCGGACGGGCGTGCGCCGACGCACTTGTGGTTCCCCTTTATTTTCTCTCCATAACTCTTCAAACCCATTAGAAAATGTTAAACTTTAAAAGGGAGAAAAGAATGAGATACACAAGCAATGTTGGACAAGCAAATAAGACAAAAAAAACCTTTATTCTTTACTATTTTCTAACAATCCCCCCACACAGTTAAGAAGTAAGGTGATAACTGAAGAGCGTCTAAGCGAAACACGAGAATTGATTTTACAGCTTGAATTGACATGTGAAACCACTGAGTAATTTCCTTCCTTGAGAGTGAGATGACCCATGAACTCTCAGATCAGCAAAATTTTGAACTCAAGTGTTCGCGTCAGCTCTAATCTTTGAAAGTTCTGCACAGTCAACTCCTTGACTTATTCATAATCCCTGTTACATCTATCTCTATATAGACTTTCACTCTGTCAAGTTATCTCAGCATAAACCACCCACAGAAGACTATAGAGTTAGTCATGGATATTTACTATAACTTTTTAGTGTAAGTCTTTCCATGACTTCATTTGACCACCGAAGTGGTATCCATCATCAATTTCTTACCTCATAGGTTTTAAACCCATCTCTCTTGATGTTTCGAGGATGGCTTTTCGATTTAAGCCTTTTGTGAGAGGATCTACAATATTTCTCTCATACCTCACAAAAACCATTGTGATAACCCTATTTAATTGTAACTGCCTTACAGACTCATGTCTAACTCTTATATGTCTTCTCTTTCCATTATAAGACACTATTTTTTGCAACACAAATGGCAGTTTGGGAATCAAAATGTATAGGTACAGCAGGTGTTTGACACCCCCACAATGTCATGTCTGCCAATAAATTTCTTAGCCATTCATCCACTTGGCTAGCTAGATCTAGGGCTATGAACTCTGCTTCTATAGTCAATCTAGCTATACACGACTATTTAGTTGATTTCCACGATATAGCAGCCCCACACATAGTGAACACATATCCATTTGTTGAGTTGACATCTTCGTTGTGATTTACCCAATTTGCATCACAAAACTCTTCCATCATTACTGGGAATCCTGAATAGTCAAGAACTAGCATCATTACTGGGAATCCTGAATAGTCAAGTCCCTAGTTCATAGTACCCTTCAGGTACCTTAGCACTCATTTCAGTGCAATCTAGTGGGAACTACTCGGGTTGTGTGTATATCAACTGAGCTTGTTCATTGCAAATGCAATGTCAGGCCTAGTATAATTCATCAAGAACGTTAAACTCCCAATTATTTTTTCATATTTCTTGAGACACACTCTCTCTCATGGCTTTTGATAATTTGACACTTGGATCATAATGTTGGTCCCAAGGGGATGGGGTACAAGTCTAGAGGGGGGGGGGGTGAATAGACTTGTATAAGATTTTGCAAATCTTTTTCAACCTCCCGTGTGTATTGGACTTAGGATGTTTAGGTCCGATACCTCACAAGATGAAGACAAAGTTTTATGCGCAGCGGAAAAATTATCCCCTTTTTATTTGCACGAGTTTGAGTTAGTTCGAGAGGTGTAGTTATATGCAGTGCAGTTCGAGAGTTAGATCGAGAGATAAAGACAGAAAGTAAATGCGAGAGAGATTTTTAAGTGGTTCGGCCAACCTGCCTACATCCACTCTTCTTCCAGAAACTCCCTGGAAGGATTGCACTAAAAACTTCCCTTTCTAGTACAATATCGAGCGCTTGAGCTTTGATCACGAAGCCCGCCTCAAGCCTCAGGTTTTTCGCCCCGCTTCTTGTTACTCCACCTATCGAGCACTTGGGCTTTGATCACCAAGCCCGCCTCAAGCCTCAGGATCTTCACAAGACAGCTCCCAGGTTACTCCGCCTCTCCTCATGTTTTTCTCCCCGCTTCCAGTTACTCCACCTCTCGAGCACTTGAGCTTTGATCACCAAGCCCGCCTCAAGCCTCAGGATCTTCACTAGACAGCTGCCAGGTTACTCCGCCTCTTCTTGCTTAATCCAAAGCAAGGACCTTTGGTTGTCACGGTTGAATGTAACAAGCTCCAATCTGACCACAAGCTATCGTTGAATCAACTTCAATGTAGAGCAGCTTCGGTCACCTTCTAGATGTGTAGCAGTTTAAGCTTTGTAACTCTCTCAAACACTAAGATGTGTTTTTCTCGCTATTTTGAATATCAGGATGATATTCCGGTTTTATCACTTGCACTTTTGAACGTTTGAATCAGACACCTCTTAAGATTTTCAGAATGAACCAACTTCCTCTGACGAAACTTCCCCTGTTGAACTTGTGTCTTCACGTCCTTTTTATATGAGAGTTAAGGAATAATTCCGTTGGAGGGAAAATTATTCCGTTTGAAATTTGTCTCCCATGCTGTGTATGGGACTTGCATCTTTTCAGCATTTTTTATGGAGTGGTGGTCTTGTAACTTGTACCTTTTGTTTGGTAGTGGATATTCCATAATCCACTTTCTTGAGTCCATGCTCCACTTGCTACTTTTGGTAAAAGTTACTCTTTTTATATTCCCATTGATCCTCGTTTTAGGGAATAAGACCGACTTTGGATTGGTGCACCTTCTATCCGTTAGTTGTGGAATTCTGATGTGGCATCCACTTCTAGCACCTCCTTAATGTTTTAACTCCATGTTATTCTTCTTCTCCAACTTTATCCATGCTTTCTGACTGTCATTTAACCTTTTGGAGAAGTGTCAGTTTATCGAGACCAAAGATGATGTCTTGACCCCATGTATCGAGAGATCTTTCTCTCGAACTTCTGCTTATGTCTCGAACTGGATTGTTGTATCGAGAGGTCTTACCTCTCGAACTCTGCTTATGTCTCGAACTAGATTGTTGTATCGAGAGGTCCTACCTCTCGAACTCTGCTTATGTCTCGAGACTTAGTTGATGTCTCGCAGACCCTTATTCCTCCAGTGTTGTCTCGTGCCTTCTACTGATCTATCTATGAAATTACAACACGAGACTTCTAAGATGTTCATACAAGTTTCACCTTAAGCTTAAATATCTTCCGAGTTGAGCTCAAGTTACCCGGTTGTATTTTTCGCTCTTAGTTTACTTGTCGAACTTACATTGATTCCTATCTTTCGAGACTTAGGGGATTCTAAAATACATTTTGGTATCATCAAAACCTATTACATTATGTTCCTAACACATAAGGGGTTTTAGCCGGAGTTACCTCAAAACTGTTGAATTTCTTTAACAATTTCTCTACATAGTGGCTTTGTGACAATAGGTAACCTTTGCCGGTTTTGAGTACTTTTACTCCGAGTATAATACCGGCTTCACCCAGATCCTTCATGTCAAATTTAGTACATAGAACCTTTTTGGTCTCATTCATAGCTTCTATGTTTGAACTGAAGATCATCATGTCATCTACATAGAGACATATAATCACAACATTTGACTCAATCTCTTTGGTATACAAGCATGCATCTAACCGGTTAGTAGTGTAACCTAGTTCTACTATTGTTTTATGAAACTTTTCATACCACTGTTTTGGTGTTTGTTTTAAACCATATAAAGATTTTTTGAGTCTGCATACCTTTTCTTCCTGACCTAGAGCAACACATCCATGAGGTCGTTCCATGTAGATCTCTTCTTCTAGATCACCATTTAGGAATGCCGTTTTAACATACATTTGATGAACTATCAAACTGTGCATGGATGCTAAAGCAAACAAAATACGAATGGTTGAGATTTTTGTTACAGGTGAATACGTATAAAAGTAATCTTTACCAAATCTCTAGGTATAGCCTTTGGATACTAGCCTGGCTTTGAATCTTTTTATGGACCCATCTGCTCTCAGTTTCCTTTTGAAGATCCACTTACAACCTATGGGTTTGCACCCTTCAGGTAGGTCTACCAGTTCCCAAGTATGATTGGACTTGATGGAGTCCAACTCACTTTGGATTACTTCTTTCCATAAAGTTGAATCAACTGAGCACATAGCATTTTCAAAGGTCTTCTGCTCTTCTTCTAATACCAACGGACATACCAACTAATCACATAGTTCGTTTATATATTTCATCTCAATCAAATAGGTTATGAAGTCAGAGCCAAAGCTTTTCTCAGTTCTGGGTCTTTTGCTTCTTCTGGGCTCAACAGATACATCTGCAGTACTAGGCATAGGAAGTAGAACATGTTCATATCTTTGAACACTATCACTAGATAAATTGTGAGTATTCCTTAGAGGAAAGATATGTTCAAAGAAGACAACATCTCTTGATTCACAAATTGAACGATTTTCCAAACACAGAAATCTATAAATCACGTTGTTTTCTGCATAACCAACAAATACGGCATCTAGGGTTTTGGGCCCTAGGTTAGGCCTTTTAAAGGACGGGAGTCCCACATTTCCAAGTACCCCCACACTTAAAAATATTTGATGTTAGGGACAAGCCTTTTCCACAGCTCATATGGGGTTCTTTCAAACCCTTTATGGGGTACTCTATTAAGTATGTGGATTGCAGTTAGAACAGCTTCTCCCCATAAGGAGTCAAGAACACCTGAACTGATTGACATTGCATTAATCATTTCTTTGAGAGTGTAGTTTTTCCTTTCAGCTATGCCATTCTGCTGGGGAGTATAAGGCGTAGTAACTTCGTGGATAGTGCCAGGAGACTCACATAAACATTTAAGAGAATTTACTTTATACTCTCCTCCTCTATTAGAACGAAGCCTTTTAATCTTTTTGTCTAACTGATTTTCAACTTCAAATTTGAAAACCAAAAACTTTTATTTGGCTTCGTCTTTTGTTCTCAAAAGATAGATTTTTGTAAAACAATAATAATTATCATCGATAAATGAAATGTAATATCGTTTACCACCTCAGCTTTTAGTGCTTTTGAAATATGCTAAATCAAAATGAATAAGCTCTAGCAAAGATGAGGTATGATATGATGATTCGCAGAGGAGAATGATTTTCTAGCATATTTAGCTTTAGCACATGTTTCACATTGAGCATATGATACACTTGATACGTTAGGTAATAAATTCATGCTTTTTAGTCTATTTAAGCAATTTAAACGAACATGTCCTAGTCTACCATGCCAAACATTAGCTGATACAATGATATAAGCAGAAGAGGAAACATTGTTATTATCATTATTTGGGCCATGCCAGTTTGGGATAAAATTATTAATAGTCAGCGGTGGACCCTCAATTGCGGGAGGATTTCTAATTACAGAAACATCAAGAACAAATAGTCTTCCCCGTAGATATCCCTTCCCTAGATATTGCCCACAAAGAGACATTACTAACCGATTAGACTCAAAAACTAACTTAATTCCAACCATGTTTAGCAAGGCACCGGTGATTAAGTTTCTACAGAGAGAAGGGACATACAACACATCTCGCAACATTAATTTTTTTCCTAGAATATAGCATAAGCTCTATTTTCCCTTTACCACTTACCTTGAGACGCTAGAATTCCCATGAGTACTTGTTCTCCTTCAGTGATGGGCTTGAACGTCTTGAACATGCTTTTATCATTGCAAAAATGACAAGATGATCCTGTATCTACTACCCATTCATCTAGATTGTTAACCATTTGACCTCAGTGATTACGACTGCAATCACTTCAGCGTCCTTCGAGTTTTCCAGCAGGTTTGCTTGATTTTTTGGCCCTCCATTGTTTGGGTTCTTAGTGACCACCCCTTTTCTGTAGTAACACTAGGCTGCACGATGACCACATCTCCCGCAAACAAAACACTCGCCGCCTTTTCCTTTCTTCTGAATCTTGTCATTCTTAAGGCGATTATTGTTGTTGTGGGTTTTAACATTCTTATTACTGCTTTCATTATCGCCACCAGATTTTGTCCTGTCAAAATAAACACTAGTTTCTACCACATTAGCTTTTACATTACTAGGAATAATGTCAGACTTGAGCATTAGCCAGTTCCCCTCTTCTTTGTTCAAGCTGTTGACCAGATGCTGTAGGGTTTTGATATTTCCACTCATGCTTCATCTTATTTTTGAAGTTTGACTAGGACTCGAGTAACTTCTCAGTTAAAGCATAAAAAATAAAAGTGTCGTTTACCTCACTTCCTTCAACTAGCATATCAGCGACAAGATTCTCATATTAATGCACCTGCTCTACTATCGACTTCGAGTCGGTCAGCTTGAAATTTAGCCAATGACCAACAGCCCAGCATCATCAGAACCATATTTTTGTTGTAGTAAGTCCCAAATGGTTTTGGCAGACTTATGCTTCGAAAATATGTCAAAGAGTGCGTTGGTCATTGGCTGCAGAATCGCTGCACTCACATTTTTATTGTCTTTCTCATATTTTGTGTGTGCTTCCGGGGTGACGAAAGTGGTTGTTGTTGAGGTTTTTGGATCGTCTTTTTTTTTTCTGCAGGTTAAGTTGCATTGGTTACAGGAGCTGGCTGATAATTGGCCGGATCTGCATAGATAACGTAGTCGAGATCCTGAGCTTCCAAGAACATCAACAGTTCCGCATAGCACTTTCTGTAGTTGAGACCACCGGTTAGAGGTTAAATGGAGTTGAGGTCGATGACATTCTTCGACAAAGCATACATTGTTATCTTCGTATATATTGCTTTTAACTGTTGTAAAATATGAGTGCGTACCAACTAGAAAGAAGAACAATGTCGAACTTAAAGTACTGTTGATATATGATGGATTTGAACGAGGAGAGCGTAAGAAGATTCTATGACGTGTTGAACATAACGCTGCCTTAAAAGCAATATACGATCAGGGTATCGTAGCTTTCGATAGACACACAAAATTGAACAGAATGGTTTTTGCTCAGACATTTGGACAATTTATGAAGAGGAATAATTCATCTATTATGTGTGTTTCCGAATGGAGAAGGGGTTGCTATACATAGTAAATAATATAACAACCCACCCCTCACCAGCCACAAAAACCAGCGTGTAAGTCGCAAAGATGAAGGGAAATGCAGACACGCGTAGAAGGTTTCATGGGTGAACTGCGGACAAGGTGGTCAACGATCCACAAAAATAGGAGAAACAAGAGTTGCGGTGACCAAAATGTTGGCTGAGCGGGCGGCGGCGGCACGCATGGTTGCCCTCTATTTCCTCTCCATAACTATTCAAACCCGTTAGAAAATATTACTCTTTAGAAGAGGGGAAAGAATGAGATGCACAAGTAATGTGGGAAAAGCAAATAAGACAAAAGACCTTTCTTCTTTACTGTTTTCCAACAATCTGTGACCCCTCCATGGTAAGCTACAACACTATGTCTCGAATCAAGCAGGGGATGAACTCAACCAACCCGGCTAACGCGCAACATAGCACACTTCCAACTATTCTTTTTATCTTTCTTAGAATAGATTTTAAATTGTTCTATATAGCGCACTTTTTAAAAAAATGCCTTATTTGTTCACATTTCTCCTTACATTTTCTGTCTTGTTACTTGTTACTCATTTACATTTTGACTAATTTTGTTGCTTATTGAGTTATGACCATGCAATGTTTGCGTGGCTTGGAAGTGTTTCTTGTCTAAATAGTGTAGATTGAACTTAATGGGATGAATTTTGTAAGTGTACAAATGATACCCATTTGGACCACTTTTAATTGGCTTAATTATTAGTCAAAAACTTAGGTTATTTCATTAGGTGGTTTTTCAGTTCGCTGGAAAAGTTCTGGATTAAAGGCAGAGTTCCCTTCGCACAGTCTGGATTAGTGCCAGTGAGCAGTCCAGTGGGCAGTTTTATTCAAACCAAATTTAATCTTCATGATCCACTATTTTTGCTCAGATCTATACTTTTGGTTGAAGCTTAATTTGAGTGGATTTCAACTCCAAAAATTGAGGATAGTTTGGTTAATGGTTCGACTATAAATAGAGCTCAATCACATGGGATTTCTTACCAATTTTTCTACATGCTATTCTGGTCCAGATTAATTTGAGAGCTCTATTCTATTTTCTTGGTTCTATATTGAGTATTAAAACAGCGTGGTGAAGTGCTTGATGTTGCTAATTGGTTAAAGGATGTTCGCGGCATGCACTTGGTCAGCGTGAAGATGATGAAGGCGTAGATAGGAGTGTTTTGTAACCATTGATGTTGTATGGTTGTTTCGTGACTCCTTGTAACCCCTTGTGATCATCTAGTGGATTGGGCTGACGCGAAGTGCCCCGCAAAAGTAGGAGTGGAGCTCCGAACTTCGTGAACAATTCTTGGTATCTGGTTCCTTTTTATTTTGCTTTATTGCCTTATTTATGTTATTTATCTGTTTGTGATCCAGTGATTATTCCAGATTAATAATATTGATAAAATTGAGTAGGGACCATAGACTTATATTGTACATTCAAAATCCACGATACAATTTCAAATTTTGAAGTCATCTAATTAACTACATTGAAGGATTCTGGGAGTTATAGGAGGCTATAATAGTGAAGAAAGGGCAATTTGAAGTGTTATGGCTAGACCCAAGACTTAATTGAACAAAGAAAATGAAGAAACTACTAAGTGAGGTTTTGGAGAAAAGTTTGATCATCACTAAGAGCACCATGGTTATGGCCCACTATGGTGCCATAGTTGATGAAATTTTATGACCACAACTGTAGTCCAAGTCGTCGTGGCACAACCAAAGAAGTGAGTTTGATAGCTACGACCTTTACCATGGTCATGGTGGAAGGTTCAGAGTGAAGCCTAGCTAACTACTGTTTCAACCATGGTCATGGTTAGCTCTAATTTTCCTGTGTCAGTGTTTGCCATGGGGTTCACCACAGTCATAGCTCTAGTGGCACTTAGCACCCCTATCTCATTAGAATTGCGTGTGTTAATTTTCTGACAAGGGGTATTCATCAGTCAGTAGGGCAACATTACCGGTCAAATAAATAATAGAACATAAATGAGTGGAAAATTAAATAAATAGATACACATTATTTTTAATGTGAAAATCCAATGGTGAAAATTAAATCACTAGTCTTATTGGGTGGTGTCAAGCCAAAATTCACTATTTTATTTAGGTAGTTTGTACATGTACAATTGTGTTCTCTTCCTCTCTACCTTTCTTGTATTTGACTCTGGGTATAGGTATAATATATGGTAATCGGAATCCCTATGGTAACTTGATACTTATGATAGAGTGGGGTAATTAATGGGATGTGGAGCCGTGGAGGTGATTTAAATTAGGAAAGAGAATGATAATTAGGGAGTAGGAGATAATTTAAGTTGACAAACATTGATTATATATCCTTCCGTAACGGCGTAGTCACCATTTAATTCCTTCTTCTACCGTCACAGAACACTCTTCAAGTCCCGAGGCAGAGTGCTGAGTCCGAGCACTGTTTGACTACCAAAACCCACCACTAGACTGACAGCTTGGTTGACTACCTCAAGTCCATGATCCATCACCGTGTTTATCATTGTTTATGTGTCTTTTTGGCCATTTTCATACCTCTCTTCTTGATTATTCATGTTACAAAATAGTTTAAGGATAAAACAGTTTGGATTACAGACTTACCACTTGGGTTGTTAATAGGACTGTCAAAGCGGGCTTCTTGCTTGCGTGACATCGACCTCATTATTTGCTAGATTATATGAATCTATGTAGTTTTTATGAGAATACATAGGACACACTCTTGTTCTTATATGTTATATGAACAAGGTGAGCTTTTTGGTACTTTGTGCTTGTTGTGCCCAATGGACTTCAACTTCTATGAGAATGGAGTCCAAGGGTCCATTGGTTTAACAAACGTCTACAGGAGTAACGTTTGCATGGCTTGATGGATTGCTCTCTCACCCCTTGTTAGGAATTGCATGCTCCCTAATCCTAAATCTTTGTTTTGCATCTTTGCTTGGAATGGTAAGTTCGAACCACTCCTTTATTATTATTTACGTGTCTCACTCTCACTCTTTGCTAACTTTTTTTTTTCTAGTTGTTGATTATCTAACTATCCTACTTGCTTATTTCACTAACTTTCAATCTTGATTGAGCTAGCTTCTATATATGACTTGCATTATTAGCCTTCAAAACTGTCTTTCTTATAGTGTACTTTTATCTTGCTTATAGTGCACCTTTAACTATTTTCTAGTGCATTTTAATTTATCTTTTTTTTTTAATAAGAAACTTTTAACAATTTCATATTTCTTATAATGCACTTTTAACTATTAATCTTTAGTACACTTTTAATTATCCTCTAGTGTACATGTATCATTCTATTGGGCAAGAACTTGAGGGATCAAGCTCAACATCTCACGTCATCTGCATACATGCAAGGTCACCCCTTGCAAAGCCTACGTGGCTTAAAAAGAGGGGGAAAAAAAAAGATGACATGTTGCTACTAATTTGCATTTCTGACATGACAGAATTGCAAATGTTGCAACTGCCATGTCAGAATTAGGGGTGGGCAGTTTTTTTTTTTTTCAGTTCTAGTTTGGAATTAGTTCGGTTTAGTATTCGGTTTGGTTTAAGAACCCAAATTTTCAACATTTCGTAATTTATAAAACACATTACCAGGCCAAACAATACATATTCACATAGTCTTAATCCAAAGCCTAAAAATTATATAACAAAATAGCAATTCAAAGTTCAAACACACGACTAAGTACTAATTACCAAACATCAGTTGACTTTTCTGCCCAACCGACTCTTCAGTTGGCTCGCTTGGAATGTTTTGTTGACAAGATGAACAATCATTCATTTGTATAGTTAATATTTGGAGAACAAGTATCAAATACTGTATAGTTAATTTTTGGACACAATTTGTCATTACTTGAAAGAATATATTTCCAGTTCACTGGAATATTATTTTCCAATGCACTAGAAATATACTCCAATTTCTAGTACTGGAAAATAATATCCAGTGCAGTAGAAATATGTTTCAAGTGCTTCCTATAGAGACAGAATGAATAATATATTTCATTAACAGGTTTGGGAGGCTTAAATAGTCATGCATACAACTGAACCACCAAACTCTATGAAATAACTACGAAACAATTAATAGGCTAATTCTAGTCCTACAAACTAAGAGGAACCAGTCCGTCCATACAACATGCTAAACTATGTTATTCCTTCTTACGCCCCCGCAAGATGGTGGATCCATCATAGACTCCCAGCTTCGAGCGAAAGCCTTCATTAAGAGCGGCGCGACAAAGATTTTGTAAGCATATCAGCCACTTGATCCATGTGCGAATATAATGAACTCGTAAGGCCCCTTTACTGACAAGGTCGCGAACAAAGAAATAATCCAGAGCAAGGTGTTTCATCCGAGAATGATACACAGGATTCTTGCACACATAACTGACCCCAATGTTTTCACAATACAAAGTAAGCATAGTAATAAGTCGTATACCCAGATCAAGCAATAAGTTCCACAACCAAACTACCTCAGCTGCCACATTCGCAAGAGCCTGATACTCAGCTTCAGTAGACGAGCGTGCAACAGCTTTCTGACAAACTGAACGCTAAGAAATAATGTTAGAACCTAGATACACAACATACCATGTCGTTGAAAGTCCCCCATCATGGACCCCACCCTAGCCCAAATCTGAAAAGGCGATGAGAGACAGGCTTGATCCTCGGCATAAAAACAAGCCATAACACACGGTGCCCTTGAGATAGCGTAGCACACGTTTAACCCCTTGCCAATGCAACAAGGTTGGGGCATTCAAAAGCTGCGACAGACGGTTGATAATAAAATTGACATCTCGCCTAGTCATGGATAGGACTACACAGAGGTACTGAGTGCCATCTGCCAAGGCCGAACCATCATCACTATAGAGCTCAGTAGCAGACCAAGAGTGGAAATTGGCTTAACATCCTGCATTTGAAATTCTTTGAGAATATCAGTAATATACTAAGCTTGAGAGAGAAAGATACCGGCGGGAGTTGAAACTAGCTCAACCCCAAGAAAGTGATGCAAAGGTCCCAGGTCCTTGAGAAAGAACCGAGCTGCCAAGGAATTAACAAACTGATTCAAGAACATAGAAGAACTTCCTGTCAAAATCACATCATCTATGAACACCATAAAATATGTTACAATATCATCAAATTGATAAATAAAGAGAGAATAGTCAGCCCGCGATCTCCTGAACCAAACGAAATTTAAAAAGGATGATAATTCCATATACCAGGCGCGGGGAGCCTGCTTAAGACCATAAATTGCCTTTTCTAAATGACACACATGTTGGTTTTTAAGAACCCATGTGCGAGGTTTGATCTTCAAATTTTAATAGATTGAATTTGTCTACACGAATTCGGGGAGGGGGGGGGGTTGGACTCGATCATTAGTGTATATGTCTCCTCCAAACCTAAATTCCAATTAATACATTCCTTGAGGATGATACTCTTACTTTTCATCACCACTAAACCAACTTCCAGAACTTCCCAATGGTATGTCATTCAAAGAGTTAGACATGACCGAAGAATTTGGTCTTGTGGTGACTTGTGCCAAGCACTTGATGGTTGTTCCTAACTACCGGATACATATTTAGGTAAATTAGTGCTTAAAGAGTTAAACCACTTATTTTCTTTCCATGAATAAGGGAAATAGTACTTGTTAGTAATGCACAAGATCAGAAGTGGGATGATAGTTTGGGTCTTTATTTTCCCTCTTTTTTCACATTGTTATAATAACATTGTTATTATTACATTAAACCAACTCAAAATGTTGTGAAGTGGTTACTAATGGAGTAGTGAGGTCAAAATGTGATGAAGTGGTTATTAGTGGGATTTGAAGTGTATTAAGTTTATTAAGGATTAGTTTCTTTTGTGCGTTTGTTAAAATTAGTGGATTAGTGACATATTAGTTACTATAAATAGAGTGCTTTGTTTTGCATTTCAAATGTAAGATTGCATGTATTAAGAAGTTCAAGTTTTAAGTTTTCTTCCATATTTATCCTCTCTCTCTCTTCTAATTATATTAAGCTATACACACACACACACACATAAAGATATATTACATTAAATATAGTTTACACTTGGTATCACACTTAGCTTGGTATCAAAGTCCGTCAAGCTTCCAACCTAAGATATATCTCGTAGTAAGATATGGCAATGAATTTCAATATTGTATGATTGGGTCCCAAATTAGATGGGAAACTTGATTACAATTATTGACAAATTATGATGACTACACATTTGAAAACTCAAAATCTTTGGAGATATGTTGATCACAGTTTACTAGATAGAGCTAATGCAACCGCTATAAGGCGAGATCAATTAGCCTTGGGACAAATTCACCAAGGTGTTGATTACTCCATTTCTGGACAATTAGCTGGTGCTGAAACAACAAAAGAAGCTTGTGATATCTTAAAGGTGTCACACAAAGGAGTCAATCGGGCACAGAAGTCTAAGTTACAGTCATTGAGAAGGTTGTATGATCGATGTGAGATGACCTCTACAGAAATGGTAGATGTGTATTTCTCTCGTCTTATTGATCTTTTGAACAAGATGAGGTTATATGGAAACACTATTGAAGATATTGTAGTGGTCGAAAATGTTCTTCGAACTATACCGATGAAGTATGATCATATGTTGGCTTCAATAATAGAGTCACATGATACCAAGTTCTTATCAATTGCAAAACTAAAAGGTATGATAGAAAGTTATATTGACATAATTGCATCAAATCAAAACCACTAGAAGAAGAAGCTTTGAAAACTCAAGTTACTCTTAACATGACTGGCTCTAATCAAAGAGGTGGAGAATTTGACAGAAGTCGTGGAAGAGGAAGAGTAGGATCTAGAGGAAGAGGACATGGTAACTCCAATCAAGGAAGAGGATGAGGTAACTCCAATAAAGGAAGAAGTGGAGGTAATACCAAACAAGGTAAATTTTCATTACATTACTACAATTGTGGCAAGCATGGACATAAAATTGTAAATTGCTAGTATAATGAAGATAATCGTGGAAATCAAGCAAATGTTGCAGAAAAGTTTGGTGAGAGTTCCATTAAACCTTAAACTTTATTTTTGTCCAATAAAAGTTTGTCTGTAGATGAAAACATATGGTTCTTATATACTAGATGTAGTAACCATATGTGTGGGAAAAAAGAATTGTTTTCCGAACTAGATGAATCAATTCGATCTGAATTGACATTTGGCAATAAGTCAAAATTGTCAATTTTAGAAAAAAGACAAATCTCTATTCAGTTAAAAGATGGTACTTGCAATTTTATATCCGATGTTTTCTATGTTACTGAACTACACACCCAAATTTGTTGAGTATGGGGCAGTTGTCAGAAAAAAAAGGATTAAAATAAATATTACTCAGAGGTGTTGTTCCATTGTTGATGCTAAATGAGTTTTTTTTTTTGAAAACCAAACTGAAATATCATTAAAACAAAGTTTGAATACAAGATGGTAAAGAAGAAATCCAACAATGAGGACCAGTTTGCGAACGGGCCGCCCTAGCTAACACATGAGCGGGTTTGTTCACTGATCTAGAGATAAACTGAATAGACACAAACTCAAAGTGTCGTTTAAGTTCTCGACATTCGTTAATAGTACAACCTGCAAAGGAGAAGTCCGGCAAAGTACCATTAAACAAGTTGCACACCGCTTGACAATCAGAATAAACCTTCAGCCGACGAATGCCTTTTTCCTTAGCCCAAGATAAAGCTTCCTTAATTGCAATTGCCTCCGCTAAATGTGCATCATTCAAGCATCTAATCGGGCCACTTTTTGCCGCAACAAAACCATCGTTATTATCCAAAATAATCACACCATAACTAGCTTGATCTGTTTCAGGAAATACTGCAGCATCCACATAGATCAAAGCTACATCAGCCGTAGGACTAGCAGCATTACTCAATGTGAATCCATGCATATTGTTACTAATATTTCTCTCACCCAACTCCTGCCAAGAATTAAGTAAGTGAATTACCTCCAATTTAATTTTAGATGGTTGCCAGGGAGTTTGATTCCATACAAGATCATTCCTTCCATGCCATATACACCAGCAAAGAGCAGCAAATTTCAACCTTACTGCTAGAGAGCCATTCACAAACAAATTAGAAAACCAGGTCATGAAATCAGCAGTAGCTCCAGGGAGTGGGTAGTCTATAAAATCATTCCAAAGAGGAGCAACATGCATACAACCATAAAATAAATGTCCAAGGGATTCAGGATTGAGACGACACAGAGGGCATAGATCATCAACCTCGACATGTCTCGCTGAAAGAGCATTCATGGTAGGAAGGACTCCATGATAGCAACGCCACAGAAAGTTTTGAATGTTTGGAGGTATTTTCATTTTCCAGAGGTTACGCCAAGTAACAGAAGGCAAGATATTGTGGTTATGTAGCTCAGACATAATACGATAACCATGCCTGACAGAGTAGAGACCCCTAGTATCACCTCTCCAACACCATTGATCAGAGTAGAGACCCCTAGTATCACCTCTCCAACACCATTGATCGTCGTAGAGACCCCTAGTATCACCTCTCCAACACCATTGATCGTCGAACTGCAATGTAACCGGAATTTTTGTAATGAGATTCACATCCCGGGGTTCAAAAATAGTGTTCAACACATTCATATCCCAATCTTTCGGTTCAAAAATAGTGTTCAACACATTCATATCCCAATCTTTCATAGCTTGATTAATTAAACCACTTACTGGCATATTAGGATCATGCTGCAGGATGGGAGAATGGATAAAAGGATCATCTTCATTTGGTAACCAGGGGTGTTTCCAAATGAGAGTTGCTTTGCCATTACCTATGCGCTTAAAACACCCATTTCGGAGCAAATTTTGGCCTGCAAGTATGGATCGCCAACAATAGCTCGGGCTCGTCCCAATCATAGCATCCAAGAAGTCACCATTTGGATAGTATCTAGCTTTATAAAGCAAAGCAGCCAAAGAAGATGGGTTAGTGAGCAAGCGCCATCCTTGCTTGGCGAGAAGTGCAATATTAAAACGACTCAGCGACTTAAAACCCATGCCTCCATTCACCTTCGACTCACACATTCTCGTCCAGGACATCCACCTTATGCCGCCACCACGATTGCCATTAGAAGCCCACAAAAACTTATTCATAGACCTCTCAATTCGCTCACATAAGGTAACAGGGAGATAGTATATGCTCATGGTATATGTGGGAAGGGCTTGAGCAACACTTTTTAGTAAAACCTCCTTCCCCGCTCGTGAGAGTACCTTTTTGTGCCATCCACCCAACCGATGATTAAGTTTGGCTTCAATAAATGAAAATACTTCCTTCTTATTCCGGCCGATTCCCATCGGTAAGCCCAGGTATTTTCCAATATTACCAGCCTGACTTACATTAAATACGGAAGCCACTGCATCCCTTTGGACCTCTCCTGTGTTCCTGCTGAAGATAATACAAGACTTAGAGAAGTTTACCGATTGACCCGATAAACGCTCATAGGTGACCAAGCAGCTTTTAACTGCTTCAGCTTCTGGAACCGTAGCCTTAAAGAATAACAGGCTGTCATCGGCAAAAAATAAGTGTGATATTCCAGGAGCACCTCTTGCTACAACACATAGTGAAATAGCTCTATTACGAACTGCCTCAGTTAATAAATGTGAAAGACCCTCGGCACAAAGAATAAATAGATAAGGAGACAGGGGGTCCCCTTGCCTCAATCCACAAGAAGGAACAATGAAATCCGAAAGCTCACCATTAACTCCCACCTTATAGCGAACCGTGCTGACACACCGCATAATCAAATTAATCCAACGAGGATGAAAGCCCATACGACACATGATTTCATTCAAGAATGGCCATTCCATTTTATCATAGGCTTTCGCCATGTCTAACTTTAAAGCACACCAACCATCTCGCCCTTCATGCTAAATGAGTTTTGATTGCAAAGGTAAATAAAATATGTCCCAAAATTGACTATTTCCTTTGAAAATCAATCATGCACTTCTTGTTTGCTTTAATTTTGAGATTTGTGATTATAATTGGTAACTCAAAAGTTTGATATAAGTATTGATGTCACTTTTGATGAATATGGTGCATAGGATTGGTCAGATAAAGAAGAAAAGTCAATTGTTGTTCCCACTATTCCTAAAAATGTTGTTGACGAGCAATTCATTCTAGATAATGTTCAATCTCCTTCACAACCAAAGTCATTAGTTCGAAGATCTCAATGTGAGTGCCACTTGTCAACTTGCTTGCAAGATTATGTTTTGGGTAATTATAATATCTGATGAAGAGATTGTTCAATTTGCTCTTTCTACAAACTGTGACCCTATATCGTTTGAGAAGGCTGGTACAGAAACTCATTGCTTGCAAGATTATGTTTTGGGTAATTATAATATCTGATGAAGAGATTGTTCAATTTGCTCTTTCTACAAACTGTGACCCTATATCGTTTGAGAAGGCTGGTACAGAAACTCATTGGCTTAAGGCGATGGATCAGGAGATTTGTGCCATTGAAAAGAATGGTACTTGGAAGTTAACAGAATTGCCTTCCGAAAAGAAGCCAATTGGAGTCTATAGAACCAAATACAAGTCGAATGGTGAGGTTGACTGTTTTAAGGTACAGTTAGTAGCAAAGGATTACAAGCAAAAATTAGGTATTGATTATTTTGAGGTTTTTGCTCCAGTAAGTAAACTTAATACAATTCGAATGCTTATTTCTCTTGCTACTCAAAATGATTGGAAATTGCATCAAATGGATGTCAAGCCTGCTTTTTTTATTTTCTCGAAGAAGAAATATATGTTGAGCAACCTGCAATGTATGTGAAGAAAGGGGAAGGAAATAAGGTTTACAAGTTGAGAAAAGCTTTCTATGAGCATGGTATGGTTGCATTGACTCTTATTTTGTTGAGAATGATTTTATGTGATGTCCTTATGAGCATACTCTATATGTCAAATGCACAAATTTTGAAGATATTATTGTAATTTGTCTATATGTTGATGATTTAATTTTTACTGAAAACAACTTGAAACCAATCTCAAAATTCAGAGAGACATTCATTAAGAGATTTGAAATGATTGATACGGATCTTATGTGTTACTTTCTTTGTCTTAAAGTTGTTTAGATGAATAGTGGAATTTTTATTTCACAAAAGAAATATGTTGTTGAGATTTTGAAAAAGTTCAATTCAAAATGGAAAACTACAAACCAGTTTCAACTCTGGTAGCTAAAAAGTTGAAGGTGTCCAAAGATAAGTGTGGCAAGAATGTGAATGTTACAGCTTATAAAAGCTTAATTGGGAGTTTGAGGTATCTGGGGACTATAAAACCATATTTTTCTTTTGGAGTTGAAACACTTAGCAAATTCATGGAGGAACCAAAAGAATCGCATTGGGCTGCAACAAAGAGAATTCTGAGATAGTCAAAGATACGAGTAATAATGAAATTTTTTACTCTACTAATGAAGTTGTGAAACTTGTTAGATATACAGACAGTGATTGAGCAAGAGATGTTGAGATAAGAAAAATCACTTCGAGATATGCCTTCTCTCTTGGTTCTAGTATATTTTTTGGTCTTCAAAAAAGCAGCAAATTGTAGCACTATCAATCGCAAAAGCATAATACATTGCAATAATAAGCTGTGCTACTCAAGCCATTTGGCTTAGGAGAATTTTAGAATTTTTACAACACAAGCAGGAAGCACCTGTAATTTGTTGGAAAAAAATAATGCTGGTATTCTATAATACATTTGAGATACAAAAAATATAGAAATACAAGGGAATAAAATCGGATCATTTGATATCTTCAGGCATGTAATCACTTTCCTATAAGCTTTAAATCTTCCTCAGAAAAAGTAACAAGGTTCAAGATTTAATCTTATGGGATACAAGAAGATGAATGAAATTTTTAAGTTGCTTTGTTTAAGAATTTCTTGTAGAATTGTAAGACTGTGAAATATCTTTATGTCCTACAAGTTTGATTGCATGTTCATTGCATGTCTCTTTCAGATGTCTCTCCAACATATTTATATGAAATATTTTAACTGTTAAAAGAGGTTACATGGAAGTTACGGCAGTTTTAACCTCCAACTTTCACAAGATATATCTTAAAAGATATATTAGTCCTGGAAAATATAATCTAAAAAACTAAAATGCCCTTGATTCTAGATTAATAGATATTTTTGTTAAAAATGGTCTAAATTCAAATGTCACACAGGACTTATATTTTTATTGAAACGGTGCTACAAATAATTACCTACTGAAAAGAGTTATGCACAATTTAACTAGAATAGTTGCAATTCATTCTTCAAGACAAGCCTAATTATAGTTTGATGACAACATAGAACCTCAAGCCCTTGCACAATTAGAATTCATTCCCAATTCACTAGCAATTAGAAGACGCAATCAAAAGTAAATCCCTTTACTGTGTGTTAATATTGGGTTCTTTAAATTTGCAAAACTTTTCATTAAATTAACTCATTTTTATCTGATTGTGCAACATATGCCATTGACTTGCGATGTGCACGTCAATTAATCTAAAATTAGAAATTAACCCTTGAATTTTCATTTGGATAATATATAAAAGACTAAATCACCATTGCAAATAGAACTGGCAACTATGAACACGACCCGTTAACACGACACGAGATTGGACACGAAAATAACGGGTTAGTGTTTCGCCTTAACATGTTCCGGGTCGTTAATGGGTTGACCCGTTAAGAACCCGTTACGTTTCGTGTCTTTAATGGGTCAACCCGTTAAACCTGTTAAGAACCCATTTAACCCGTTAATGTTATCGTGTTAACCCGTTTACACAAACCTATTTATAACCCGCTAAGAATCACTGTCATTTGGGTAAGAACCATTGTGATGAATGAGATTACAAAAGATATCATGAACATGACTAACGATGAATTTACTACATTAGGCCAACATCCTACACCAATTATTGATGTTCAACAATGAAATTTGAATTTTTATTGTGTTCAATTTTATTCTAAAAACTAGTATGGACTTCTTTAATTATGATTGTTGGATGTTATTTTATTATTTTATGAATGTTATAAATTGATTTTTTTTTAGTTTGTTTGATGGATTGATATACTATACTATACTATATACTATACTAATAAGAGCCAAAGAGAGTTAGGCTTAAAATGGGTAGAAAAAATGGCGGTCAAATTATTTAATCAAATGGATGGTTCAGATGAATTATTTAATCAAATAGATGGTTAAGATATTTCAGACTAATATTATTAATAGAGATTACTTTATTTAACCTTACTTTTATGATTATCCGTTAAGTTTTCCGTTAAATATTCTCTTCTCCGTTAATATTCCGTTAACTTTTAACTTACCCATTAATTTATATAAGAAAGGTCTTAGGTTCGAACCTCATCTCAATCAAATTTGACATAATTAAGTTTCTCACTCTATTTTACTCTTATTAAATTATTATATAAATAAATTAGTAGCTACAACAAAAAATGATACATATGTATTTCTTTAATTTAGAATTATGTGTCTACAATACCTTTATTTGAAAAAATTATTCATTATCAAAAAATTAAATTAAATAAGAGAAATAATTGCATTAGTTATATTGTCTTAATTTTCTCTCATGCAAAGATTCTTTACATTCAAATTTATCAATTGATATTCATTACATTATTGTCCATTATCTTATTTTTACAATATCTTGTAATTAAATATCAAAGTTATAGTACAAAATAATGATATATATTTATTTACCAAGTATTTTATTAATACTATGAAAACAAAATTTTAAAATAATTTGAAGCTAATTATATTAACTACTTGGGGATTGGTTGACAAAGAGAATACTCAAATAATAACCCAACAAATTGAAGCGGAATCACTCTATTTTACTCATATTAAATTAAATAAATTACTAGTTACACAAAAAAATGATACATATGTATTTCTTTAATACCATGAAAAAAATAAAAAAGAATAGTTTGAAACCAATCATATTAACTACTTGGGGGATTTGTTGACAATGAAAGTACTCAAATAACTCATTACTCATTGAAGCGAGAAACTACCTTTTAATATCTTTGGAATACATAATATTTTAAATTTTTATTAATTAATTTAACACACTATCTGAATTGCAAATAACACACTACCAACAAAAAGGAAGAGAACAAATAGTAAAGATGAAGACAATGATAATGTTACTCAAAAGAGAATTAAGAACACTTAGAAAAATTCAAATTAAAAGTAATATTTAGACTATCATTTTTAGACCAAATATTTAGAGTATCGATTTTACAAGGTTGCAAACATTTATTTTAGTAATAATTATAATGAATTTTCTATATTATCTTGGATTCATATACTTTGAGTTAGATATTTAAATTAAAAAAAATCGACATTCAATTACCCATGTATAAACTTCTCCTATATAATCTTGCATTGATATACTTTCAAATATTTATTTAAATATAAACATTGGGCATTAACCCATTCGCTGCGCGTATAAAACTAGTATGTATGTATATATATATATATATATATATATATATATATATAACTTTAAATTTTAGTTTCTTTTTAAAAATATTAATAGGTTTAGCGGGTTTAAACGGGTTTCGTGTCAACATGACTCGAAACCTGTTAACAAAACGTGTCTTATCATGTCAACCTGTTTAACTCGTTAACAAATTGTGTTCGTGTTAAAAATTTGAACCCGTTAACCTTAACGTGTCGTGTTCGTGTTTAACCTTATCGTGTTCGTGTCGTTATCGTATCGACCCTTTAACGAACCCGTATATACGAATTGCCAGGTCTAATATAATTGCAAATAATTGAAGGATTAAATTTGCACTACAGTTATAATTAACGATTTTTTTTAAAAAAAAATAAATATCTAAAATATATTTTTATTTTTTCTGAAACAGATTTTAAAATTGTGTTTAGGGATTTTTAAAATACCTAATTTAGTTCTCGACTATAGTGTTTTTTCTCGATTTAATTTAATTTAGTCCTAAACGACTTTTTGTGCTTAAGTAGGTCCCTGGCTTTGATGGTTTTACTCAATTGAGTCCTCTGTTAAGATAGCTTGGTAATTTTATCGATTATAGTAATTTTACTCAAGTTAGTCTTCGACTATAGTGGTTTTTACCCAATTAAATCATTGATTATAGTGAATTTTTTCAATTTAGTTATTGATTCTAACAACCAACGACTCAATTGAGTAAAATCATTGAAGTCGATGACCTAATTAAGCACAAAAATTAGTTTAGAACTAAATCGAGAAAAATCATTATAATCAATAACTAAAAGTCTAAAATTAACTGTAACATGATTCTACCAAAGGGAGAATTACGATTGCCGTTTCCTTCCTGTAGTGACAAGCAGAGAGATCTCCCATGCAAGCTAAGCCTGATATGGATTGATAGAAACCAATATCTATATTCCAAATTTATAGAAACAATATATTTGAACCTACCTCATTGCTTCCGTCAATAATAATAATAACATATGTGGTTGTCAATTTCTTGTTGCCGCCTTGTAAAATTAATTAATAACTGCATTATTAGTTAACTACTTTCGCAGTATATAGACCGAAAGGAAACTATGTAACTCTACATTGCCACTTGCTAAATGCTAACGATAGACACCAATTAATATTCAAGAAAAACCATGAACGACGACATGGCATGGCTTTGGACAGCGCTTGCTGTGTTTGCGGCTTTGTCTCTCATTCATGTCCTTGTGAAGAAGATGAATGGCAAGAAATTGCCACCAGGTCCAAGAGGGCTTCCCATTTTGGGACATCTTCACTTGATTGGTAAAAATCCCCATCAGGATTTGAACAAGCTAGCCAAACAGTACGGTCCAATCATGTATTTGCGATTTGGGTTCGTTGACAATATCGTTGTTTCATCTCCTCAGGCTGCAGAGCTCTTCCTCAAGACTCACGATCTCGTTTTCGCGAACAGACCGCCTAACGAAGCAGCTAAGTACATCTCTTATGACCAAAAGAACTTGAGCTTTAGCCAATATGGCCCTTATTGGCGCAGCATGCGCAAGTTGTGCACATTGCAGTTGCTTAGTAATCTCAAGATCAACTCATTTCAAGCCATGAGAAGAGAAGAATTGTGTCGTCTTATCGAGTCACTCAAGCAAGCGGCTCGGGATGGTGTGGCTGTTGATTTGAGTGCAGAAGTTGCGGATTTAGCTGCAGACATGACCTGCAGGATGGTGTTTGGGAAGAAGTATGAGATTAAGGACATTGATGAGAGGGGTTTCAAAGGGCTGATTAAAGAAGGTATGCAACTAACAGTTAAACCAAATCTTGGGAATTATTATCCTTATTTAGGTAAGTTAGACCTTCAAGGATTCACTAGACAAATGAAGGCCATCGCGAAAAGCTTTGATCGGTTCCTTGAGAGGATCATTGATGACCATGAACAGAGGGGAAGCATTAGTGAAACAAAGGATTTTGTTGATATTATGTTGTCCATCATGAAGTCAGGGGAAACTGAATTTGAGCTCACTCGCGAACATGTCAAAACTACTTTATTGGTAATAATTTATTTATTTATCCTATTGTTTTCAAATACAATAGCTGTATACAGTTTAATATCTTCTATAGTTATGAAAAATAAAAAATTTCATATATATACAGGATATGCTTGCAGCATCAATAGACACTTCGGCAACCGTGATTGAGTGGATGATGTCAGAACTCTTGAAACATCCACAAAAAATGAAAAAAGTTCAAGAGGAATTAGACAACAAGGTTGGTTTAAATAGGATGGTGGAAGAGTCGGATTTAGATAGTTTAGAATATCTAGAAATGGTCACAAAAGAATCCCTTAGACTTCATCCCGTTGCACCATTTCTTATTCCTCATGAGGCAAGAGAGGATTGCACGGTTGATGGCTTTTACATACCTAAAAAAGCAAGAATCATGGTAAATGTTTGGGCAATTGGACATGACCAAAATGTGTGGGCAAATGCAGAAGAATTCATTCCAGAGAGGTTCAAAGGGAGTAATATAGATTATAAAGGGCGTGATTTTGAACTCATTCCTTTTGGCTCTGGTAGAAGAAGTTGTCCTGGTTTACAACTAGGAATCACTGTGGTTCGACTAGTGGTAGCACAACTAGTACACTGCTTTGATTGGAAACTTCCAAATGGTATGTCATCCAAAGAGTTGGACATGACTGAAGAATTTGGTCTTGTGGTGACTCGTGCAGAACACTTGATGGCTATTCCTAAATACCGATTACATATTTAGGTAAATGAGTGCTACCTTATTTTGTTAGTGTGTGTATTTAAATAAACCTAAGAAGAGCCAATAAAGTTAGGCCCGTAACAGGAATAAAAAAATGTTGGTGTAATTGTTTCGATCTTGAAATGAATGGTTCATATTATTTTGATTTTAGTATTTTTTTTATTTTTCCTACTTTACCCCCTATTATATCATTTCCTTTTCTTAAATACTCATGCATTCCGTCAATATAAAATTTAGTAACGAACTATTACGTTAACTATTTATCATTCTTAACTTACTCATTAATTGTCATAAGGAAGGTTTTAGGTCGAACCCCATCCCAATCAAAATAGACATAATTGTTAAACATATGCTACGAATATGTTAGAGTGTATTAAAAAATACAATATAAAATTTAACATGAACTTTGGTCAATTAAATAGAATCACGCATTGGACATTGATGAAACGATACACCTAATTTACAATATATATTCAATACAAATGAGAAACTACGCCTATTATCATTATCTTTTTGGGGAAGGAGGATTTGGTTATGTTTTTGAATGTGCACTGCGCCGAGGCACTAAAATTGCAGTCAAGGACACCAAGGGACTAGATTAAATCAAGAATGCATTTCTGACGGAAGTGGCAACAAAAGGAAGCATGAATCACACCTATTAATAGCATTTTGTGTTGCAAAAATTATGTTTGGGTACTATTCAATGATGGTGTTTCCCTCTAAAACTGTTATTACACTAGTTAATGGTCAATCCATCACTTAGCGTAGAGAACTACACCTACCACAACGCCCTCTGCAAGCACTGAGTACCAGGCCTCCCCACGCATAAACTCTTGAGCACATTTTAATAGATTTTTCAAACTTGTTTCAGGAACCCACGTTGCTACCCCCATCAATGTCTGACCAGCGCATCACGCTTGCGACTGGGTAGACCTAGTGGTTGTGTGTCCCTACCGTTACCCACAAGCATAGAAAGATGAAATCGAAAAACAATGCAACACCATGCTAGAGCTCGGGCTTATTCGGCCAAGTCATTCTCCCAACTCCTCGCTCGTGCTACTGGTGCTTAAACATGACAAGTCTTGGCGATTTTGTGTTGATTACCGAGAATTAAATTTCAAAACAATTATATACAAACTTTTAGGCGAATTGCATGGTTCACGTTTCTTCACCAAGCTTGACTTATGCTGCGAGTCCTACGACTACTACCCGATTCAGATGTACCCCGATGACATCAAGAAGATGGCATTTAGGATGCACCATGGCCAGTTTGAGTTCTTGGTGATGCCTTTCAGTTTGTATAATGCATTGTCTACATCCCAAGTGCTAACGAATGAGGTTTTTGGGTCTTTACATCGTAAATTTGTCCTCGTTTTCTTTTTTTTTTTTTTTTTTTTTTACGATATACTTGTCTATAGCAGGACATGGGTTGAGCACCCCCACCATGTTCGAACAGTATTAGCCTTACTACGTCACCATCAATTACTTCTAAAAAGATCTAAATGCGTTTTTAGCGAGTCAAAGGTGTGCTACTTGCATGGTTGCAGTAGGCGGTAGACTAGCGCCTAGGCGGTGCCTAGGCAGCAACCAATAAAAACAAAAAGTTAGTACATGTATATAGGTGTATGTCATATATATATATATTGTCATGGTTACTTTTTTTTTTCTCTGGCTGGTTTTTTTTTTTTTTTTGTTTCTTTCCCTTTTTTTTGGGTTATGGGTGGCGGCCAGGGGTTATTTGTGTTAGGTTTTCGGTCAGGGGGATGGGTGTTGTTGCGTAGGGTTGTTGGGTAGCGTTTAGTTAGGGTTTTCGTTGTTGTGGAGGCGGGGGGTTGGTCGGGGTGGATTTTCTGGTTGTCTTTTTTTTGTTTTATTCCTTTTTTTTTGGATTATGGGTGGCGGCCGGGGGGAGGGTCATCTGGCTCGATTTAATTTTTCTGTCGATGGGGTGGTGGTCGGTGGGTTTGTGCATTTAACTTATTTTTTTGTGCATTACATTTTGTCTTTATTATGGGTGTATGTTGCTGCGTAATGGTTGATGTTTGGTCCCGATAGGGTAGGGAAAGTCTAGAAGGGGGGGGGGGGTGAATAGACTTTTCTAACTTTTCAAAATATTATAACACTTTAACAGAGAGAATCCAAGTGAATAAATTCAACTTGAATTACGCAGCGGAAATAATAATACGGTAAAGTGCTATAAACAAAGTTACATAAAAATGAAGAGTTTCACAACATGCAACATGTTAGAAACGTTAGGAATAACTCAAATACTGAGTATATAAAGTTTGACTCGCATGCGGACGTGGGAACTATCAAACCCAGATCAAATAGTATACGCAATGAATAGTTGGGTTCGTAGCATAACAACTAATAAACTTTGACAGGATGAGGTTGAGTATGCAAATATGTCTTGCATGCAAAAATGATGTCACGAGAATCAATAAAGCTCAAGAGTAATAAATGTGACAAAATATGCAATGCATGCAATGCTCAGACAAATAAATATGCAAGCAGATATGTGAGCAGATAAAGTAAATGACACAGGGATTTATAGTGGTTTGGAGGTGATGTAATCCTCCTACTCCACTTTCTCCTTCCTCCAAGAGAGATTCCATTATCTTCAATCACCTAGATACAATAGTGAATCTGTGCTCTTCTAGCACTCCTCTACTCCAAATTCCCTTTCGCTATAGCAACACTCAAACCCGAACGTCTTGCACCCAGCTACGTTCACGAGCGTCTTGCACCCAACTACGCCCTTCAACCAAGTGTTTTGCACCCAGCTACACTTAGTCTCCACGAGTGTTCTGCACAAAGTTGCACTCCTCCGAGTATTTCACACAAAGCAATTCAACCAAGTGTTTTGCACCCAGCTACACTTAATCTCCCCGAGTATCTTGCACAAAGCTACACTCCTACAATTTCTTTTCAAGAAATTAAATAAAGTATTTCTCTCTAAGACTTGAATTTTTTCTCGTGTTTAGCTCACTACTTAGCACTTTCAAAACTGATATCACTTGTTGTGTATTCAGTGCTAATAATTTTTCTCTGTGTCATGATCTTTTTCACTTATTTGCTTTTTATTAAGTGCCTTATTCAATATCAAGTCTTCTTGGGTTTATATAGCTAAATTAGCTATTTGCCCGTTGTAATTCTTCAGAGCATTAAATGTTTTCAGATGGTCTTCGTCAACTTTGATGGCTCTTGTCAGATGAATTTGAATATTTGCTTCTGATAATCCTCCAACGTTCTTCTGCAATCACTGATATAATTTTCCTTGTAACTTGTAACCATCCCATCCTTGACTTTGGTAGTGTGAACACTTGACTTTGTTCATAATCAATAAGTCAGGTTGCTCTGAAATATATCCGTTCGGTGACTCTTGCTTGAGCATAATTAATGCCTCTGAAAAGTATACTGACTTTTCTCATAATGATCTTCAGTTCCTTGTAGCAAGATTATTTGAATTCACCTTTTGGAGTCATCCTCATGCCATATTTAGGAAAACAATATTTTTCCCTTTTTAGAAATATTGTTGGCAGTGTTGGACTCCTTTGGAATAAATAGACCATCCTATTTTTCTTCTTGATCACGCCATACTCAGCCTCATAGATGATTTTTGTTCTTCCCCCTTTACTTTGGATCTCACGTAAATCATCCTTATGCATGGCATAATAGGTTGACCTTTATTTATGAGGTGTAGGTCATCCTCATCCTCATTTTCATCTCCAAAAATAAAGTCACCTTTTCCTCCTTCAAGAATGCACACGGTTAGCCTCATCCTCATAATGACTTGTATCTAAGTCATCCTCATCCTCATGTTTAGTTCCAAGAGGCTAAGTCATCCTCATCCTCATTCTTGATTTTAATTTCGGCTAGGTCATCCTCAATGGCCAAGTCATCCTCATATCTATTCTTGATTTCAATTTCGGCCAAGTCATCCTCATCTCCATTAATTAAAGAGACAAGGTCATCCTCATCACCAAATAATTAAAGAGGCAAGTCATCCTCTTCTTTGAACTTGATCAAGGTTGGCCACGCCACTTTGCTCCTTGAGGTCATCCTTATCTCCAAAAATATTTCCCTTGCATGAGTTAGCCTCTAAACTATTTTGTGAGAGAACTCATTCGAGGTTGACTTCAATTTTGACTTTTAATTGCAACGTCTTCATCTTGAATTGATTAATTCTTCCAAAGAATTCATTCTTGCAATTCGAACCGTTGTTACGCTCCGGGATGTCTTCGAGTCTTGATCAATCTTCCAAATTCTCCTCAATTTATAAAGTGGAAGCAAATGACTTACAAGTATAAATTAAAAATTTATACTAGTAATTTCCACTTAATCGACTTAGGCTTGTACTCGGCGTAATCCTATACTAGACTCAAAATAAAATTGGGGGACTAATATTACATTTTTGGTTCATTAAAACAATTACAATATATTCCTAACAGTTGATGCAACTTGCCAACACAGTCAGTGCGTCATGTTTGTTTGGTTTTAAAACGTTGGATGGTCTGTGCATTTGTGATCCGTTATTTGTGTTTGGTGTTTTTTTTTTTTTTTTGCATACTTAGGTGTGTGTGTGAGGTATGGAGTCTGTGCATGCAACATTACTGAACATTATGTGCATTGAGAGTTTGTGCATGCAACATTACTGAACGTTGGATTATTTGTGCCATTTTGTTGGTGGTTGTAACCGACGATTCACGTGTTCGTCAGCCTCGTGCTCGCCGTGTGCAAAGTTCTGAGATGGAATTTTTTCTATGTGCCACTTGGAGACATACGTTGGGTAGTTACTAGCCGCATGGGGATGATTCTAATCTCTTATTTCAACACTCATCGGGGTAGTAACATCAAGTGTTTTGTTGTTTTTGCGAATAATGTTTGATTACTACCTCGTCATACGAATACATTTACATTCGTTATTTATATATTTTTTTTGGGTGTGATGTTTAGTTGTTTGGTGAGTAGTGATTTCTTTTAGGGAACACGCATTGTTTTTTAGATTTTATGGTGTTTATTTGTTTTATTGGATGCATAATTTCAACATTTTTACCACTTAGTATTAACCTTGTCTATCTTATGTCATTATAATCTCATATTTATGTTGTGCGTGTGAGCATTTGAAGTTGTGTATAGTTTAAGTTATTATAGGTGCGCGCACTGTTCAACACTAATATTCACATGGTTCCATGTTAATATGAATACGCCTACTGGTATAACCCCTATATGCATAAAATGAAACACACCATGCACATAATATATCACTACCGTGCATAGGGTATCGCATTACGCTAAACTTGTACTATATGTGCAGTTTTGTTTAAGGGTTTGTAGCTTAAATGCACATAGTAAAGTAACTATGTATCATGGTTGTTCTACTCTCGTAGAGGGTTGCACATGGGTCCCCATTCACGTGCACATGCCTACTGCTTTAGTTTATACATGCACAAACTAAAACACAACAAGCACATACTATACCACTCTCATACATTGCCTTATGCATCTTCCTGCAATACAGTTTTGCACACAGGAAGCTGTAGCGGTGCACACCCACCCTCTCATGCACATACGATTGATTAATAGGAAAATCGTACTGCAATTCACCACACACTGTTATACCATAATGTATGATAGTAAGCACACAATGTAGATATGGTCGTATGGCTTCACAGCCTTCACAGCCTTTGGCCGCATTATTACACACTACTATGGTTTCTATTGCACACACTCATAGACGGATATATGCTCAATATTATTCCACAATATTAGGCACACTCAGTAAGATGCACACACCAATTTGCGTGTATAGACACATTAACGGTAGGTCGTATACTTTCTACAAAACGTATACACGCTATTGCACACACTATTATACTAAAATCCACGTTAATATGCACACTCTAGTCCGATTGTGTTGCCTACTATTGTCATGCAGTTTGATGATTCATGCATTTAAGTTTTTATTTTTATTTTTTAGTTTTGATTCCTACAATTGATAGAATTTCTCTAAATAAGGATAATATTGTATTTCAATTATATTCCAATTCAAACAAGAAACTAAAATTACTTTGTCACCCCTATGTATTAGATATATCCTAACATAAATGGGTCTTTAAATTCAATCCTTACAATTAATTAAATTTAATTAGATGATTGAGATGTGATCTCATGATCTCATCTATAAGAGTGGTCTCATAGGATCCAGCCCATTTATATATATATATAAAATCTAACCATCTAAATAATCTAATGAGAAATTGTCAAATAGATCCTTGAACTTTAATCAAAAGTACAATTAGGACCTTAAACTTTAAAAAAATTGCAATTAAACACTCAAACTTGTCATATGAGTCAACTAAATTCGATTTGCCGGTAAACAATATGTTACCTATAAAAGACCGTCATTGACTGTCGCTAACCACTATTCACCACCATTAAAAACAAAAAAGCAACTTTTGTCTCCACTAGAGAAGACGATTGGTCAGTCGTTTTCTCTGGTGGAGAAGGCGACCAAACCGATCGTCTTCTCTAGTGGAGAAGCTAGAGAAGACGACTAACGGTCGCCTTCTCCAATGTAGAAGATGGCTAGCCGGTTGCCTAATCCTGTGGAGAAGGCCACCTAATATTTTCAAAAAGAATTTTTAGGGTCGTCGAAAATTTTATTCACCAGAATTATTATAAAAAATGTCGCTGGAATCCTAATGACCAACTATTAGTTTTAGATGTACTAAAATTACATGTTTACACTTTTTAAAAATTTAAAGGCTTAATTAGATTTTTGAATAAAATTCAAGGATCTATTTGACTCTTTTCCCAATAATTTATTATCAAGTTAATTCCATTTTTGGTCTTGGATTTATGGATGACAATCCACTTTTAGTCATCTTTATTAGAACATGACATAACCATTTTTAGTCCGTCATCAACAAAATTGATGAAATATCGTTAAATACAAAGATATTTCAATTTTTTTATACAAATATGTTGAACTGCTGTATTTTTTTTTTTATTTTTTTTTGAAAATATCTATAATTGAAGACCGAAATGTTATTGTATTTAACGATATTTAAACTGTTTTATTGATAAAGGACAAAAAATGGTCATGCCACAATAATACTATGACCAAAAGCATATGTTCTAATAAAAAAGTACTAAAATTGGACTGCCACTTATAAATCTAGGACAAAAAATGGAATTAACTCATTTATCAATTGTTATACCGTGGACCATGCACCATGGCTGATAATACAGTTGTGTTGAACGGATACTACAGTTGTGTTGAAAGGGAACTGCAGTTGTGCGGAAAAGAGGCCGTTTCATCCGTTTGGAATTGCAGTTGTGTTGAACTGATATTGCAGTTGTGTTGAACGAATATTGCAGTTGTGTTGAACTGATACTGCATTGTGTTGAACGGATGAAACGACCTCTGTTCCGTGCAACTACTTCCCTTTCAACACAACTGCAGTATTAGTTTAACACAACTGCAGTATCCGTTCAACACAACTGTAGTATCAGCCATGACCATGGTCCACAGTATAATTTACGCTCATTTATTATCTATGTTCCCAAACAGTCGTTATACTGTGGACCATGGGTCATGGCTGATACTGCAGTTGTATTGAACGGATACTGCATTTGTGTTGAACGGATGACCGACCTCTGTTCCGCGCAACTACAGTTTCCTTTCAACACAACTGCAGTATTAACCATGACCATGGTCCACAATGCATTGTGGACCATGGTCCATTGTATAATTTGCGTGCTCCTAAAAGGCAGTTCTTATATCGTGGACCGCGGTCCCAAAACGACGTCGTTTAAGTAAGTGGGAGACGGAGCCTGTAATTGACACTACAGTTCATCTCAAAAGATACTGCCTTACATTTGTTTTGATATTATCGAATGAAACTGTAGTTATATCGAAATGTAACTGTAGTTGTGTTGAAATGTAACTGAAGTGTATATGAACTGATACTGAATAACAGTTTCACATTTGTGTTTTATATTATCAAATGAAACTGTAGTTATATCAATTGTAGTTGTGTTGAAATGTAATTGCAGTGTATATGAACTGATACTGAATAACAGTTTCACATTTTTATTTTTATATTATCGAATGAAACTGTAGTTATATCAAAATGTAACTGTAGTTGTGTTGAAATGTAACTGCAGTTGTGTTGAAATGTAACTGCAGTGTGTATGAACTGAAAGTGAGTGGCGCGAATTCATTCAGCTGTTTTCATTAATCAAAACGACGTCGTTTTGATGCGTAATCCACAATGCATTGTGGACCACGGTTCACGATATAATTTGCCCCCAAAAGGTTGAATTCCGAACCCCAAGGGCCCCAAGTCCCGGCCGAACAAAATATTTGTAATGATGTAAATCATGGTAACTAAACTGAAAACAAATGCAAGACTTTTGCTTACTGTACATGAGCCCTCACTTTATGATTTTGCCCTACACTACTAAGGTGAGATTCCATCCCTACTCTCTAGTCTTTGCTCCCAAAATTCAATCTTGTGACTAGTTTAGCTATTATCTAACCGGTAGTAGTCGCTGCCTCCACCTCCACTCTCAGATCACGATCTTTCGCCTCTCGCCCTCTCGGCCTTTCGGACTCTCGGTCTATCAGTTTCTCCTAGTCTCCTTCTTCCGTTCTTCGCTGCTGCCTGCAGGATACAGACGACCGCCGTAAACGCGAAACAGAGGCCTCCGGCGCCGTGAACCAGCGACCGGAGCTCCACAGACTGCCGCGCTGCCGCCCCTCTGCCAATCTGCGATATATTTTGTATGCATACAGTAGTTATACATAGTTATATTTTGTATATTTGACTGTTTATTTTATACTATTTTATACATATAGTTACATATGTATAAAATAGTGTAAGTATAGATTCAACGGGACAGCTCTATTAATATAGATTCAACGGGACTTCCATCTATGCTTCTTTCTTCTTTTTGGATTTCACAATCAATGAAATGTGATGTTGAATTCTCTAAAAATTCATTCTTTACTTTTGCTAAACACAAATTAGGAGTTATATTCTTCGCTGTTTGATAAATGAAAATGAAAATAAATCTTTGTAGAAATTACGCCTGCAATCTCAAATTATACTGGTTGCTTCTTCTTTCTTTGAGCAATTGATGGATTGCAGTGATGTGTCTTAAATGGCAGAATGGAAGGGCTTATGGTGGAAAAGCATGCTAAGTACATTGTATCAGTTGAAAAGGTCAGAGTTACTTCTATATTGCTGATTTTATTTTTGCAAACCATTGAAAAGAAGATTATCTTTAGCAATTTGGTTTCTTGTTATTAATGAGTTGAGTGTGAAAATAGCTTTACCTAATCACACAAATATAATGGATTTTTCTATTTGAAATAAAGAACTTGAATTGGAATACAAATGGGTGGACTCAAACTCAAGAGTTGCAGTAGTAATATAGTGTAAGTTGACTATTGCTTACTTATCAAAGAGGGGAAAAAAAGAACTTTATGGCAGTATCCAAGTCGAGTTAAGAAGGGATATAAATCATCAAATGGTTTAGCATACAAGGTAGGTGCATCTGGCATGTTAACTTGTTAATTATAGTTTTGAAGTATAGATAGTTTGAATGTCGTTGAATTTTTGCAGATGTATTTTCCATTTGGTAATTATTTATTATTACTATAAACTATAGCCGTGATCTTTATGAAAGTTTGTCTTACCTTCAGAGGAAAGATGATTTTGAATCTGTGGTGATGGAGCATCTTAGATTAAATGGAGCATACTGGGGATTGACAACTCTTGATATTTTAGGGAAGATTGATGTAGTGGATCAAGATGAGGTCATTCCTTGGATTATGCAGTGTCAACATGAATCTGGTTTGTGCTCTTGTACTAAGTTTTTATTGTTTAATGTCTAAATTTTGTTCTGCTGATATAATTAGATAGTTGTCTAACTATGTTAAAAATAATTTTGTTCTGATCCTTGTGCTTTTAGAGAGGTTTTCCTTGGTAACTTAATGCAAATAGTTTGTGTATTCAACCTGGAGTCATGGGCCACTGTGCTACAAATACGATTAGGCTACCTACATGTCATCCCTTTATCCTTTGCAGGCTTTGCTTTTTCTGGGAGCCCCAAGAATTGGGTTTTTCCTTTTCCTTGGACCTAATAATGGAGGTCTTAGCTTATTTGTCCCATTACATACAAATTCCAATTAACTGTACTGCCTAACATTTGGCTATAGTATTGAATTTGTAATTTAACTTATACTGTAACTTGTGTTTATCTATGTAGGTGGATTTGGTGGTAATATTGGACATGACCCACATATCTTGTATACCCTCAGTGCCATCCAAGTTTTAGCTATATTTGATAAACTTGATGTTCTTGACAAAGACAAGGTCTCAAACTGTATCCTTCAACCAGGGATTCTTGACTATTTATAATTGTGTTTTACTATCACTCAATAAATATATTCTCTACTTGTCCATTGAGATATGCATTCTATATTTCTAGTGTTACTCTCTTCTATATATTAATTAATCTGACTTTACAAGTAAAAGAAAGAAAAATGGAACTCATCAACGGTCTAAAGTCAACTTGATTTATTAATTGGAAGTTTGGAACTGTAAAATGATAAGAATCTCGTGCTTGAATTATGGGGTTTTGAACTTTACTATACGGCTAGATATTGTAGGCCTGCAAAATGAAGATGGGTCCTTTTCGGGTGACATGTGGGGTGAAGTTGATACACGGTAATTGTCTGCACTTTGTAACCTTATGAATTCTTTATTCTTGCATCTTCTTTTCCTTGTTTTCTTGTTTACTTACACATGGAACGGGTTCTACATTTTGTTCATTATTTCTCTTAACATATGTGTTATCATTGAGAGAAGCAAATAACCAATGTAATTCTTTCATTAGGTTCTCTTACATTGCAATAAATTCCCTTGCACTTTTGAAACGGTTGGATAAAATCAACGTGGAAAAAGCAGTAGAGTACATAGTAAGTTGCAAGAATGTGGATGGTGGTTTTGGTTGCACACCTGGGGCAGAATCTCATTCTGGGCAAAGTATGTTGCATAATATAGTTCATAAATTTTATACAATTTTTTCTCATATGTTTCTTGACATAGAAGAGCGAGATCTGCCTTAGTAAATCATGATTCATAAAAGAAGACGAGTGAACTTTTCATTTAAGATACATTCTTTATGCTTTATAATATTCACTATATTTGTGATGCCTTTCACCACATGCTGTGCTATGATCCATTCTAATTTTATTACTATTGCAGTTTTTTGCTGTGTGGCAGCACTTGCAATAACAGGCTCTTTACATCATGTTGACAAAGACCTCCTAGGCTGGTGGTTATGTGAACGACAAGTTAAATCTGGGGGTCTAAATGGGCGTCCTGAGAAGCTTCCTGATGTGGGTTACTCACCCATGCCTGAAAAATACATAAAAGCTGTTGGTTTGATTTTAAAGGTGTAACTGATCTTGCTTCTATTGTTTGACTCCAGGTCTGCTACTCTTGGTGGGTTCTCTCCAGCTTAATTATGATAGACAGAGTTCACTGGATTGACAAGCAGAAGCTCGCAAAGTTTATTTTGGACTGTCAGGTTCGTTCTGAATCCTAAGTTACTCAGTTGAAATCTTCTCTAATAAGTCACAGATGATTACTTATCTTTCCTTGGAAACTTCACAGTTCACATATTCTTATGGTATTAATATCCTTACTTCATAATTGTTCAGGATAGAGAAAATGGTGGAATTTCAGATAGGCCTGAAGATGCAGTTGATGTCTTCCATACCTACTTTGGAGTTGCTGGTAAGTGTCAGATCACTAGTCCTCCTACCATAATTACACCACACATTGAACAGTTTAAGTGAGAGCTAATTTGGGAAAAAAATGGTAGTTTTAATTCTCAAAACAGACTTAACCACATTATCAGCATTCTGAGTACTATTAACCTATTACAGAGTACTGAATAAACTGGTCAGATATATAATGGTGTTGAACTGAACCTTGTGTTAAGAGTTTCACATTAAAAAAAAAGAGAGAGAGAGAACGTATGAGTTTATAAGGCCCTGGATTAGACTAGTTATTTGATTGGATTCAATTTTTTAGCGTGGTTTGGCTCATGTGCATTATAATCCAGTTGAGTGACTTTGGCCCCGTCTTAGATTATAACATGTTATCAGAGCTTGTTCGATTCACTTTGTGGTCGACCGGTTAGATTCAAAATGATCTAGAGTGACCTTGGCCCAATCTTAGATTCTAACACCTTGTAATGAAAACTTATGTCATTGCATTACCATCTTCTTTCTTCCCTGCAGGCCTTTCACTTCTGGAATATCCAGGGCTAAAACCCATAGATCCAGCTTATGCCCTTCCCCTCGATGTCGTAAACAGAATCATCTTTCACAAGTAATGGATTGGTTTACTGATTCCAGGAGCGCTGGCACTTGCATCCTGTTTTCACCAAAATCTTCTGAGGAGATCTTATGGTAAAGGGATTTGCTGTTATACTCATAGGGCTCACATAGTCACATATACAATATAAGTTCTGCATCTTACTTTAGTTCTGAAAACTGTAAGGAAAAGGAGAAAGTCTACTTTGCACTAGGGAATAATATATCTTAAGTTCTTAACTGGCCAGTTTTTTTTTTTTTTGGGAAATTCATCAATTGCTTTCTTTGACATTTGTTTTATTCTTTAAAAGGGGGGAAAAAGACATTTTTAGTTTCTCAATTGTTCCTTGCTTCCTAAAGGTGTGTTTGGTTCACACATAGGAATTGGAATCGGTATGGGTATCAAATACTTGGTAAGGGTAATGGGTTTTGGTGAAAGTATTTTACATGTTTGGTAGTATGGTGGAATGAGAATGATTATTAATAGTTGGGGAAGAAATGAGGAAAGGAAATGAAACCCTTATTTAATAAGGGTATGAGTTTTTCAATTAATGGGGTATTTCAAACTCATAGCAGTATTCTAAAAACCTTTCAACCAAACAATAACAATCACTTTGATATTCATACCTTATATCAAAATCCGTCAACTAAACACACCCTAACTTTTACACCCTAACTTTTCAAAACCTTTGAGAAACAAAACTATTAGACTTGATTAAAATTTTGCTTTCGACATGAGTATTTTAAAATTGTATTTTCTTTATTCTTTATAACTTTTTAAGTTTTGATGTTTCGTTCCTATTTTTCCTCACACGAACCTCTTAATAGCGGTGGGCAAATTGGTTTGTTTTTTCCGAACCAAACCGAATCGTACTAGTTCACTTTGGTAATATACCAAACAACTGAATGATAGTGGATTCTTGTATACCGAACGGTTCAGTAAAAATCAAACCGAACTAATTACATTTTTTTTTGTTTAAATTGTTTAAATAATAATAGTAATAATAATAATAACAACAACAACAACAAAGTATTTGATTTCAACTTAAGAGCCGGTTGGGCAAAAAAGCAAACTAATGTTTGCTAATCAGTACTAGAAGTGTGTTTAGACTTTGGATATATATAGGAGAATGAAAATCTCGCTCCCTATCTCAACTAATTTACTAAGACTTGTAAATTCAAGTGAAAGTTCTTCTTATATATATTGAGACTAAACTTCTTTTGAACGCCAAAATGAAGAAACTTCATTAATAGAGGTCCGAAGAGAACACATTACAAATAAATGGGAAAGGGTGGTTAAATCATTCCTTACAACCATACATAGGGGTGGATTCTGCATCGATCGCACGGAAAGGCGCGGCCACACTTGAATATATATATATATATATATAACATTGACTGGTGTATATTTGTATACATAGTGGTATATTCCGCACGGAAAGGCAGCCGCGCCTTTTCGTGCGGAATATACCACTATGTATACAAATATACACCAGTCAATGTTAGAAAATGCACCACAATAAAAATATAAAAAAAATATCAAAAAATACACCACACCCAAATGCACCATGACTCCCTTCCCCCTAATGGTGCATTTCTGAACACTAAATGGCAAGTGTTTAAGTCAAATACTAAGATGATGTTTCTTAAATTTCAATGTGGATTAACATTTGCTTCTAAAAAAGAATTTAAGGATGTAGTCCACAACTACGCTTATAGTAATGGTAACGAATTACATTTCACTAAGAATGACAAATAAAGAATGTAATGTTAGATGTAGGCAAGTTGGCTACCCTTTCAAAATCAATATGTGGAAAGTTAAAAAGGCTATGTCTTGGAGAATTACAACTTTCCATGAAGAACAAATGAGGGATGTGGCTGGGTATACCAAAATAGCATGGATAAGTCTACTAGAGTTGCAAATAGATGGAAAAAAGAAGTAATGCACCATATGAGTAAGACATCAGCTAGGTTTAGAGATAAGGATCAAGCTGATGAGGGGTTTGAGTTAAGCAAGAAGCAAGCTTATAGGGCAATTGATGTAGTGTGTAGGATGATAGTGAAAATAGGAGTAGATTGGGGCCCTTTCCCAATCTCAAACCCAATCTCACCCCGGTGTGGGGGGCCATTTTGGTTACACGGCTCAGGATTCTGGACAGGCACACACGGGCCCTTAAACGGCTCGTGTAGTGCCGATTTCGTTTCCTCCAGATTGATTTGTGCTCCGTTTTGCACTCCGCTGCTCCTCTCCCTCCTTGAGTGGGATCCTATGCTACTAAAATTGCTCCAAAGCAACCCAATATACTTCATTTACTACTCGTTGTGGAGAATCTCACCTATAAACACAAAAACACACAAACGAGTAATACATCCCACTCAAGTATCAACACTTAGCTAACAAAAATAGATGAAAAATGGGGTAAAACGGTGTTTAGAAATAGAGTTATCAGCAATTACAAAAGCCAAAGATGCAATTGAAGGGAAGGCTTTAGATTTCTTCAAAAAAATTTGGGACAACTACTTAGAGATTCAAAAAGCTAATCCAATGGCCACATGCATAGTCAAGCTTAGTAATTTAGAATTTGAAGGAAAAAAAGAGATTTCTTCAGATGTATTTGTGTTGGGATGTTTGCAAGGAGGGCTATAAATTTTGTAGACCCATCATTGGGGTTGATGGATGCCACTTAAATTCAAGTTTGAAGGGATTCTATTAACAGCAATGGGGGTTTATGGAAATGATAGCATCTTCTCATTAACATATGCCATTGTTGAAGGAGGATACAAGGAGTTTTGGACCTGGTTCTTGTAGTTGCTTAAAAATGACTTGGTGATAACTGAGGAAACGGAACACAAGTTGACATTCATCTCAGTTTGTTACATCTAACTTAATTTATTAATTTTTTTGCTAAATAAGTAATATGGCTTAAATATATATATATATATATATATATATATATATATATATATGCAGACAAGCAGAAAGGTTTGTTACCCGCTTTTGAAAATGTCATACCATATGCTAGTCATAGATTTTGTGTTAGACGTCTCGATGGCAACATAAAGCTTGTCGGTTTTGAGGGAAAATCTATGAAAGATGTCTTGTGGACAGCAACAAGGACAATGATAGTCAATACCTTTACTGAAATCATGAATGATATCAAGAGTTTAGTTGACCAAGCATATGATTGGTTAAGAGAGAATCACCATTCAAAATAGAGTAGGCTCTATTCCTCAACTACTTCTAAATGTGATGCTTTAGTGAATAACATTTCAGAGAGTTCCAATGCTATGATCTTAGATGCTAGACAATAACCTTTAATTTCTTGTTTGGAAACTATAAAGAAATTGTTGATGAAAAAATTGTTTGATATATAGTAGACAAAAATCAATGAGTTGGAAGGGACCATTCTGTCCTAACATAATGAAGAAAATATCTATAATTGAGAATGCTACAGTGGGGTGTTTAGGGACTCGTGTGATGAAAACTTATTTGAGATAAGATCTACAATACTATTAGGAGTGGTAGAGCAACATACTGTTGACTTGTCTAGACTAATTTAATACGGTACTATTAAAGGCTTCAACTCCGAAGCCCCCCTGACTAATAGACTAATTTAAAATGTTTTTGAAGTAGACTTGTGGATTATTGTTAAGTGATCTTGTGGATTTTTATGGAGTAGAATTATGCATTAGACTTAAGGTTTGTCATGAAGTAGACTTGTGATTTTTGACAATTGCACTTTTTTAGATGTTGTAGTAAATTTGTTATTGCTATTAGTTTACGCTCTATTATTCTATGAATAAATGAATTATGGAATATTTATGCTATCAATGAATGTATTATCAATATTCAATATTGTATTATTTGTATATGGTTTTTTTGACGATATAGAAGAAAAAGAACTTTCATCTTTGTATTGTTTTATTACCAAGAAGACAAATGAAATTTTGAATGATTTATGAAAGAACATGGTTTAACGTTATTTTAATGCCATTTAAACATACTTGCTGATAGATGATAAAAAATAGTTATGCCATAATAATGTTTGGACCAACATGGATATTCTAAAAAAAAAGACTAAAAGTGAAATGATGCATATAAATCTAGGACCAGAAAAGGAATTAACACTTAAAACTAAAAATAGACTGAAATGCCCTTGAAGTTAATGCCATTTTAACAGGTTCGTTAACGGAGGATCACAAATAGTCATGCCACAATAATACTAGGACCAATAAAGAAAGTTCTAAAAAAAATGACTAAAAGTGAAATGACACCTATAAATCTAGGACCGAAAATGAAATTTAGTCTTGTGTCATTAGTCATTACTCTGACAAATACCATATGAGATACTCCCTCCGTCCCGAATTGGTTGTCTCATTTGCTTTTTGCACGTTTTTTAAAAAATTAAAGTAAACGTAATGTGCTTTCCAATTATACCCCTCACTTTTTCACTTTTGGAAATAAAATCAATAAAGAAAGCAAAAGTCATAAGGGTAAATTGGGAAAAGTACAATGATGGTTATGTTCAATTTTGAAAAGAAAACACCATTTTGAGACAAACTAAAAACGAAAGTAAGACATGTAAAATGGGACAGAGGGAGTATTTATCAATTGAACTAACAAACAGAGATGTTGACTAAGCCTTCAATTCTCATTTGACAATAAGCCTTTAGTCCTTCAGTATTGATAGGAACTTTTGTTATTCTGGTTCATTGTATGGTTATATGTTTAGCTCTTGATAGGAACTTTTGTTATTTTGGTTCATTGTATGTATGGTTATATGTTTAGCTCTTAACACTGGATAGGGTACTTTCCTCTTAGATTATTTTTATTGTCTCTTTGAATATCAAAAAAGAACATCGTATCGAAGAAGATGACTATAAATGCATGTCTACAATGTGACAATTAAATTAGAGTTCATAAGAAAAGACATTACACGCCAATCTGTACTTATCAAATCACATGGCAAGCACATTGCAAGAGCTGAATCAGATAACGAAATGTCTATATATATTCACCACTCATTATTCATCCACTTCCGGAAAAATATTACTACCTCCGTCCCATTATATTTTATGTCTGGTTCGGTTAACGATAATGAAGTTATTTTTAATTCAATTTTTTATAATATTAAGTTTATTATTAATATACAAAATTTATATATTTAGAAACTACACTAAAGTACTATTAAACACAAAAAATTAAATTTAACAAACAAGTAAAAAATAATAAAGAAAATAAGCAAAGAAGAAATAGTTGATTTGACCAATGAATAATAAAATGGGACAGAGAGAGTACTATTATCCATTTGGAAAACAACGGTTGCACCAATCACTATTTAATTTGTTCAAAACGTCAATTCATGAAATTAAAGCTCTAACAACTAGAGATAACCCAGTGAAATGTATCAATTAGATCGGGTTCACCCAATGTACACTCATAAGAAGTGGCGAAATGTTTCTCTCGTCATAAAAAATTCACACCATGCATAAAAAGAGTGAAAGAAATCAAATGAATAATTTCATCTATGTCTTGTTTACATTGAGAATTAAAGAAATTGTTATATTTTTGCGATTAACAAAATAATAAATAATTTCTACTTTGTGCATATCCATTAAAAAACAACCAAGGTACGTATTGTCGCTCATCATCACCCTTTGGCATTTTGGCCTTCACTTCTTTCCTGCGCAAATTATATCGTGTATCCTAGTTCAAAATGAAGTCATTTTATTTAATTTAGTGTAATTTTTTTTTTCTTTTCGTTTGGTCAACATTCATTTTTGTATTGAATGCATAATGTATTAATTGTAAGTACATAAACTTGTATATTTATGTACATAATCTGTTAACTATAAATGGTTAATGTCAAGTAATTCTGATATTGTTCTAAGTTCACAATATGTGAACTAGAGGTGAGTAAGGATCCGTCAAATCCGTATCAATTCACCAAATTCACTCTCATTGCATCCGTATCCACTTAAAATGGTTGGGATGCACATCCATTTAATGGAAATCTGTCACTATTAGATTGGATGCAGATGCGACTTCTCAAAATCCACTATATATATCGAATCCGCTATATATATATATATATATATATATATATATATATATAAACCTAGTATCTGACTATTGAGAGTCCTAATGTGAACTGTACTATAGATAAATAAACTTAAAAATAAAAGTTCATGAATTGGGTACGTGTTTGACATGTAGTCATAATTATGGTATAATTTTAATAGATATTTGGATGAAAATTAGCAAGTTTTTATATATTATACATATAAGTTAATGTATTGATTTTATAAACATGTAATTAACCTATATTTGCAGTTAACGTATTATATACATGTAGTACTAAAATAGTTTCTCATTGCGCGAAAGAAATGGTGCCACTAAAGGCACTATTTATGTGAACTGTGGGTAAGTAAACTTAAAGTAGTTAAAGGAGCATAACTTGAATGTTTGACATGTAATTATATCTGTGGTATAGTTTTAAGTGATATTTGGTTTAAAATTAGCATGTTTATTTTATGGTTTAAAGTATTAATTTTATAAACTTGTAATAACAAATCATGTACTAGAAGTTAACAAATTATACTGTTGTAATACCAGCGTTGCTTCTAAATGTTCCAAAAAAATAGGAAGTCATTATAGATACCGTTTATGTAAGTTACAAAATAGCGTCCTTTTAAATCATACTTCATCTTGCAATGTTGATCCTAATACATCCGCAATATAACACTTGTATTTCGTGCTAGTTGGCTCCATTGGAAGTAATCTAGCATCATTTATTTTCAGATTTCATAGGGGTTTCTGGTCTAGGCTCATATAATTTCACTTTATATAAAATTTTTCTTTTCTCCTCATTGTATGAACAAACAACACAAAAAAAGAAATTAAAAGAGAGAGAAAAAAAAAAGTCGACACGCTAAACTACTTGAATAAAAGGCTGACATATCAAATTATGCCCTATTTTAATTATTTTTTTGAAAGCCTTTTAAATTTTAATTCTTTACAAGTATAAATAATATATAGTTTAACGTTATACAAATATGTCAAAAAATTGTATAAATATAATTATAATTTTTGTTAAAATTTTTAAATTTAATTTTTTAAACTCGAACCCACTCCCATCATCCATGTGGAGTGTATAACCGGGACACCGGGTGTCACTAGACCAGAAGGTCTTTGACAAATTTATAAACTTAAATAGTTTCCATAAAATGTCGAAATCCGTCATTGCCTTACGGGAGATCTCACACGCAAGTCATTTTAAAACATTTTCTTCATGTACATCGTGCGTTGTTGCAGACTTGCAGCTATATATATATATATATATATATATATATATATATATATATAAAATTAAGCAATGTTGATAAAATGTACTACATAATATAAGCCAATGACCTTATGGTCGAGTGGCATAAAGTGACTCTTCCAAATGGAGGTCAATGAATTTTAGTTTCAGTAAGGACGGTTTAATGTCTACAAAATGAATATTTAACTGGATGATTAAATTTAGAATAAAATTAATAATCAATGAAGCATTTATGGTCAAATTAAAAACGATAACGGAATTGGTAATGTTAATAGTTAAGGACCATGGACTTGAAGACTTTCAATCCTTAGTTTGAATGAATGAAGAGTGCAATTGAATCTAATCTAGGACTACACTAGAATTAAAATAAATGCAATTACAAATTGAATTTGAATTTGAATTGAAATTAGAAGAATCTAAATCTAGGGTTCTAAAGTGTGTTGAACTAAGCTGAAAAGTACAAAGAGAAAATGTCTAAAATCTAGGAATCTAACTCAATGACTAACTCTCTTCAAAAGACAAAACACCCTCCTATTTATAGTTTTCAGATGCCAAGCACGAACGAGCCAAGTACGAGTGTACAAGGTCTCGTACGAGATAAACAAATTGTTTCTGGAATTTATGTACGAGCCATGGACTTCATCTTGTTTTCTCAATTTCTTGACCAAAATTCCCTTGAAATGACCTTATTTCCCTTCAAAATGCAAAAATGCCTAAAATTAGACCTTCAATGCAATTTATACCAATTTAGGTCTTTCCAAGCACATGTCATACCAATTTAGCCACAAATCTACTCCAAAATATACCCAAAAATATGTTACATTTGGCACTTATTAACAAGGTGAATTCTATTTCAATGGAACCCTGTGATGGAAGCCTTTTTGTAAGCTTGTTTTGGAACAATAGCTACTAATGTGAATTCTACTACTTAAAGTATGGTGTTTTTATTTGGTTAATATAAAATTGGTTAGTTTTGCTCAATATAAATTCTATTACTAAAAGCTATTAATGTGCATTCTCAATTGGTCAGTTTTCAAACCATTACATTTTAATACCATAGCTTAGCTCAAATGGTTAGAATTGGTTAGAATTCAAAACTTCATAATTTAATAAACTGACCATCCACAAGCATTTTATAGACCTTTATAACTAGTCAAATACATTTTTAAGTCGCAAAGGCAATAGAAACTAGTTGTCTCCTACTCATATCACCGGTAGGAGCTACACTAACAACAATAACAATTACAACAAAAATTAACAACACAAATAATATCAATTTTCTGCACTTCCTTTTCTTCATACTATACCATCAACACCCTTTAGCTTAAACTCAATACACATACAGTCATTTTTTATTTTTTATTTTAAATCAATTCCAAGTTTCTTACTTCACACATTGGGCATCTCCAAAATCTTTGACATTGATTATCTGTGGCTTATCGGAGTCTTTAATTCCATTTCATGGCCACATCGATATCGTGTCACTAGAATCCACTCTCCATACTCATATACTTATCTTCTATTGTTCGAAACTAAAACCTGATACTTTCACTTGAAAATAGGAGAAGAAGAAAGAACAACTACAACAATACAACATTGATTTAGGGTTGAAGTCCCTTTTATTCGTGCTCGAGTTCCCATATTAAACATGGATGGACGCAAATACCCCTACAATTTTAGATGGAAGGGTGACTAGCGTGATCGATTTTGGCACGAAAGAAATAGCCGTTGAATGGAAATTAGGCATAATTAAACATGTAGATTAAAATTGTCATTTTACTAATAGTCATGAGACCAAAATTAATATTTACTCAATTTTAATTATTTACATGTATAAATAATATATTCCATCTGTCTCATTTTATATGTCTTACTTACTATTCATTGGTCAAACCAACTCTTTCTTCTTTGTTTGTTTTCTTTAGCATTGTTTACTTATTTTTAAATTTGAATTTTTGTGTTTAATAGTACTTTTAGTGTAGTTTCTAAATATATAAATTTTGTATACTAATACTAAACTTAATATTATGAAAAATTGGATTAAAAATAATTTAAGTCAAGCCTCGTTAACTGAACCAGATACATAAAATGTGACGGAGGTAATATAGTTTAACAATTATACAAATTTGTCAAAAATTTGTATAATTATAATTATAATTTTTTATTAAAAATTTTAATTAATAAAGGTAAATAACTTCCTTAAAATGTCGAAATCCATCATTGCCTAACGATAGATCCAATACTCAAGTCATTAAAACGTTTTTCTTTGTGTAAATCGTGCGTTATTGCAGGCATGCAAACATGCAGCTCTATATATAACTAAGCAATGTGGATAAAATGAATTATACTATACATGCATTAAAAAACTAAACAACAAAGGATATCTATGGCATTGCTTTGGACAACGCTTGTTGTGCTTGTGGCTGTGTCTCTCATTCATGGCCTTGTAAAGAAGATGAAAGGCAAGAAATTGGCACCAGGTCCAAGAGGGCTTCCCATTTTGGGACACCTTCACTTGCTTGGTAAAAATCCCCATCACGATTTGACCAAGCTAGCCAAACACTACGGTCCTATCATGCATTTGCGGTTCGGATCCGCTGACATTATCGTTGCTTCATCCCCTCAGGCTGCACAGCTCTTCCTCAAGACTCATGACCTTGTTTTTGCAAGCAGACCACCTCACGAGGCAGCTAAGTATCTCTCTTATGGTCAAAAGAATTTGGGCTATAGCCAATACGGCCCTTATTGGCGCAACATGCGCAAGCTGGCAACACTGCAGTTGCTTAGTAATCATAAGATCAATTCATTTCAACCCATAAGAAGAGAAGAATTGTGTTCTCTTATTGAGTCACTCAAGCAAGCGGCCTTGGATGGTTTGGCTGTTGATTTGAGCTCTAAAGTTTCTGAACTAATTGCTGACATGAGTTGCAGGATGGTGTTTGGGAAGAAGTACGAGATTAAGGACATTGATGAGAGGGGTTTCAAAGCTGTGATTAAAGAAGCCATGCAGATAGCGGTGGAACCAAATCTTGGAGATTATTTTCCTTGTCTTGCTAAGTTTGACTTTCAAGGATTGACTAGACGAATGAAGGTCATTACCAAAGTCTTTGATCGTTTCTTTGAGAGGATCCTTGATGACCATGAACAGAGTGGGAGCAGTAGTGAGATGACAAAGGATTTGGTAGATATCATGTTGTCCATCCTCAAGTCTGGGGAAACCGAGTTTCAATTCACTCGCGAACATATCAAATCTACTTTGTTGGTAGTTATTTAAATATTTGCCCTTTTTAACTTTCAAATGTCATAATTATATATAATTATTTAACTAAAAAATTATTACATATATGTAGGATATATTTGCGGCATCAATAGACACTTCAACAACCATGATTGAGTGGATAATGTCAGAACTCTTGAGGCACCCACAAATAATGAAGAAAGTTCAACAAGAATTAGAACGTAAGATAGGTTTGGGTCGAATGGTGGAAGAATCGGATTTAGAAGGTTTGGACTATTTAGAAATGGTCATTAAAGAATCCTTTAGACTTCATCCTGCGGGACCATTACTTCTTCCTCATGAGGCAAGGGAGGATTGCATGGTTGACGGCTTTCACATACCAAAACAAGCACAAATCATTGTAAATATTTGGGCAATTGGGCATGATCCAAATGTGTGGGTTGATCCTGAGAAATTCATCCCGGAAAGATTTGAAAGGAGTAATATAGATTATAGAGGGTGTAATTTTGAGCTCATTCCTTTTGGTTCTGGGAGAAGAAGTTGTCCTGGTTTACAACTTGGAATCACTATGGTCCGACTAGTGGTGGCACAGTTAGTACATTGCTTTGATTGGAAACTTCCAAATGGTATGTTACCAATAGAGTTGGACATGACAGAAGAATTTGGTTTGGTAATAACTCGTGCGGAACACTTAAGGGCTGTTCCAAACTATCGGTTACATGTTTAGGAAATTTAGTGCTATACCACTTCTTACTTTATATATTATATAAATAAATGCAAAAATATTGCACTCCGACCTTTCTATATGTTCATCATATGTACTGTGTTGAACTATGTTTAAGAGTTTTCTTATGTTTGCAAAACTTGAGCATTTGTGTGGTCACGGTAAAGTTAAGTTCCATTATATTTGATGTATTTCCAGCTTAGTTGGCCATGTTTTTTTTTGTGTTTTTTTTTCTCACTTTCACTCAATTCTTTAGATGACGTATGAGAAATTAATTGAGCCATGAAAAAGGATTGGATGACCTTAAATAACCACATTGTATCAATGTGGTAAATGTATGTTTCTTGGTTGTCTATGTTTTGCCAAACTCCTTATCATAACCAAAGTCTAGTCAAAGTGTTGCACCAAATAATAAGTACCTTAATATTATTATTATAATAATCTTAATACTATAATAATTAGAGGAAAAATGTTACAATCTCCCACAGTCCCATTTGGTGCAAACACCATACCCAAGAATAGAAAAACACCAACCATAGTGGTATGTCCTCTTTGGTGTGATGAGTAGTATCTATTATGATCAAATGCAAACTGCTCTTAAGCACTTATGTAACAAAGCTTAATGAAACAAACCCTATGTTCATTTCAAGTCCAAATGAAGTACATTTTCCCAACAAGATAATGTAAAATAAAGTGTACTATACACTCTTAAATGAGAGAAATGTCTTATTGAAAAAAAAAATTCATTAAAACTAAATGTATATATACAAATTACAAAAATGGAAGAAAGTCACATTTTTTTTAACAAAATCCATGCATTTAAATGAAGGCATGTCTTTAGTCAAGAGATCTTCTAACATTAACTTAGTGCTCAATGGCCACAATTTTCTCTTTAACACGCTCCTTAATGGCCAAGAACTTAATCTCAATGTGCTTACTTTGACTTCCACATTTTTCATTCTTAGCTAGAAAGATTGCAAGTGAGTTGTCAGAGTAGACTTTCAATGGCTTAGATGTATATTCCAAAATTCTAAGCCCTGAGATAGAAAAATTTTAGCCATACACCTTGCGAAGTGGCCTCGAAACAAGAACTGAACTTGGCTTCCATGGTACAAATAGTTATTAAAGATTGTTTAACACTTCTCCATGAGATAGCCCCACCAAACATAATAAAGATGTAAGCCCAAGAATGTAGCCTTTGGTACCTTAGCTTTTAGGTACCTCAAAACCCTCTTCACAGCTCCCAGTAGTCCAAACACTAATTATATATGTCGGTACTGTTCCAGTATCCTGACCGCATAGGCAATGTATGGCCTTGTATAGACTTGAACATATTCAAGACACCCAACCGCTACAACCTATGGTAATGTTCTTCATAGATTCATTCTCCAAATCATTCTTTAGACACTAGTTCAAACTGAATTTGTCTCCTTTCTCTATGGGAGCAACATTTGGTGAACAATTCTGCATTTGAAATTTCTCTAAAACCGTGTTAATATAGGTTTCCCACAATAGAGCCATTATACCCCGGGACCTATCCTAACAATGACATAAGAAACATCACCCATATCCTTCAATTCATATTGAAGTTTTCGAAAAAGAATTATATCACGTCATGAAACATCCCCTTATCATTAGTAACAAGCAAGATGTCATCCACATATAAAACAAGAAAAAATATTTTACTCCCACTAACCTTTCAGTATATAAAGTGGTATAACGAATTTTCAACAAAATCAAATGAAGAAATAACCCCATTAAACTTGATATACCATTGTCATGAGGCTTGTTTCAGAGCGTATATGGATTTCTTAAGCTTACAAATCAAATGCTTGCCACCCCTAGACGAGAAGCCTTCAGTTGCTTCATATATGCTTCATCTTCAAGATCACCATTATAGAAAGTTGTTTTCACATCCATCTGGAGAACCTCAAGGTTAAAGTGCGCAACTAAAGCCAAAAATGATGTGAAGGGAATCTTTCTTAGATACATGAGAAAAAAGTCTCCTTATAATCAGTCCCATCTTTTTAAGTTATAGTAAATCCCTTTGCAACAAGTTTAGCCTTGGATATCTCAATGTTGCCTAATAATGAGTACTGAAACCCCATTTGCAGCCAATAGTCTTGGCCCTATTAGGAAACTCTACAAGGTCCCAAACCACATTGCTCCTTATGGAACTCATTTCATCTTTCATGGCTTACAAATCATAACTTAGACTATGCACAATTTGTGGCCTAAGAAACCATCTCATAATCATTTTTTGCCTCCAATGTCATATTCTTATACACTATAGTATACACTATCTACAAGGGGTGCTAACTATGCACCAACCAATTGTGACACCCCTAAATTTCCACGCTGAGATAGGCAAATACTTAATATAAAAGCTAGCAAATCTCAAAACTAACAACAGAATAAAGCAGAAGCACACTAGTACTCAAAGAGTGTCATGCCACATCTAGGCAAATCTGAACCTAGATGCACAGGCTAAGAATCCACAATACTAATCCATCAAGGTAAACATAACCGAAATAGTCAATACATAAACATAGTCTGAGGCACACAAGCCTGAAAAACTTCTAAATAGATCACTAGGCTAAGCATAAGGTGAGGTAGATCTATCTCTAGCGCACTCTCGGCTCAGTCTACTCCATACCTGGAAAACAATTAGGAAAATATTAGCAAAGAAATGCTAAGTAGTCAACCACTCACACTTGTGAGAAATACATAATATAGCATAGGTTGTAAATAAGTTTACACACGCGTATAGAATATACACGCCAACGAAACTGTTCTTTATTTAAAATCTGATGATTCAACAACAACAAGCTGAATGAATCACAAACCAAAGACACTTCCAAATGAATCCAATATCAAGTAACGAATGCATAAGGCTAGGGGTGAGCATCGGTCGGTTTCGGTCGGTTTTCGGTTAATAACCAAAATTTTAGCGGAATGCATACGGCTAAGGTTATAATTCAAAATTTGAATAATCACATCTTAACATAACTTATGTTATGATTTTAATTCAAACCACGCTCCTTTTCTTCACACAAACTTGTATATTAATGCAAATCAACTAAAATTATATATAACTTAGTAAGTACCCAATTAAATTGTACGTAAACTTATGCACAAATACACATAAATTTATATTATAATGCAATATTATATTGCACGTTCGAAGCATACTAAAGTGTCCACGATAGAGAATAAAAGTGCACACTCCATAGTGTACACAAACTTATATATTAATTAAAAATTTTCATGCATGCTTCATATTGCACATAAACTTATATATTAGTGCACATCAACTAAGATTATACAGAACATGGTAAGCACAAACTTATATTGCATGCAAACTTATACACTAACGCACACAAATTTATATTATAATGCAGTATTATATTGCACATCCAAAGCATACTAAAGTGCATAAGAAACAAACCAAAGTCAACTGTTGAAATACGTATCGATAAAAAAAAACCCCAAAATAAATAAATACATAATGCAAGCATAATAAAATGGATGTAAAAAATCATATTCTACCATAAATACATTCCTAAAATCTTGTAGAACATCCTAATTAAATAATTTCCTTATTTTAATTGTTATTTTACATTACGTGTTTGCCCTTATTAATTACTTTCCTATTAAATAATATTAATATTACCGAAATTATCTCATCCATTCAAATCGATCTATAATTTCAATGGCTACAATTTGTCCTTCCCTTCTCATGTAGAAGGTGTTCTGATGTGAATGGAAGCATATTTCAAATTTAACCGCACAACTGCACCTGAGACCATCAACCGCACGGGAATCCGGCCATTTATATATATATATATATATATATATATATATATATATATAATGGGGTGGGGTGACGGTGGGAGGCAGACCCTAAAAATATGAATTAACTCGATTTGGTCGGATATGTATACTGAGTAATACTTTTTAATATAAACATAGGTATTGACAAAATTGTTCCATTATTATTATACACCAACCATATCATTAAAGAAAAGACCTTTTGTTGATATGATGAAGATGGCATGGGTATGGACAGCACTAGCAGTTCTTGCAGCTGTTTATCTCCTTCTTCATGGACTAGTACAGAAGAAGATTAAGAAGAAGAAATTGCTACCAGGACCAAAAGGCCTTCCTGTTTTGGGACACTTCCACTTGCTAGGCAAAAATCCCCATAGAGATCTTCAAAACTTAGCCAAACAGCATGGTCCCATCATGTACTTGCGGTTGGGTTTTGTGGACAGCATCGTTGTCTCCTCACCAAAAGCCGCACAGCTCTTCCTTAAAACTCACGACCTTGTTTTTGCTAGCAGACCACCTCGTGAAGCATCCAAGTACATCTTGTATGAGCAGAAGAATTTGAGCTTTAGCCAGTACGGCCCTTACTGGCGCAACGTGCGAAAACTCTGCACCTTACAGCTGCTAAGCAATCTCAAGATCAATTCGTTTCGAGATATGAGAAGGGAAGAGCTTAGCCTTCTAATTGAATCAATCAAGAAGGGCGCGGCGGCTCGTGGGGCTGTTGATTTGAGCGCTAAGGTTGTTTCCTTGAGCGCAGATATGAGTTGCAGGATGATCTTTGGGAAGAAGTACGAGGATGAGGAGATTGATGAGAGGGGGTTCAAGGGTGTGTTCCGAGAAGGCATGCAGGTATCAGCTATTCCTAATCTTGGGGATTATTTTCCTTATCTGGGAAAACTTGATCTTCAAGGATTGACCAAGCGTATGAAGGCCCTTGGGAAGATTTTTGATCAGTTCTTGGAGAGGATCATTGATGAGCATGAACAGGAGGGAAACAGAGGTCAAGCAAAGGATTTTGTTGATACTATGTTGTCCATTATGAAGTCAGGAGAAATCGATTTTCAATTCAACCGTGAACATGTTAAATCTATTATGCTGGTAATTATGCAATTTTTTTTTGTTATCTTTTAGGTTACAGTAGAAACCTAGCCCGCAAAAGATCAGCAAACCAGTTTAAATTGTCCATAACTGACCATTCAAACCAAAAGACTGAAATTCAAACTAGTGACCCCATTGTGGTTATCTTAGTTTTATTATTTGTGGTCAATTTAGTTATGTTATTCAGAGTACATATAGTTATTGTATTTCAAGATATTCATATAAATATAAATATATATATATATATATATATCATACTTTAGTAATTGAGTGTATATATTGAATTGTCGTAGTACTAGTAGATTAAATAAAACGGAAAAAAACTGAATGATACTTGCATACCATGTGTAATAATAAAATTTTTGCATTTGTGTAGGATTTACTTGGAGCATCAATGGACACTTCCCCAACAGTGATAGAGTGGACAATGTCAGAACTTTTGAAACATCCACAAATAATGAAGAAAGTACAACAAGAATTAAAAAGTGAGGTAGGCTTAAACCGGATGGTGGAAGAGTCTGATTTGGAAGGTTTAAAATACTTAGAACTTGTCATAAAAGAATCTCTTAGACTTCATCCTGTGGTACCATTACTACTCCCTCACGAGGCAAGGGAGGATTGTTTGGTTGAAGGCTTTCACATACCGAAAAGGGCAGAAATAGTTATAAATGTTTGGGCAATCGGACGTGACCCAAATGTGTGGATTGACCCTGAAGAATTCATCCCAGAGAGATTTGAAGGAAGCAACATAGACTATAGGGGACACGATTTCGAGCTCATTCCTTTTGGTTCTGGTAGAAGAAGTTGCCCCGGAATACAGCTAGGAATCACAGTAGTTCGGCTAGTGGTAGCCCAGTTGGTGCATTGCTTCGATTGGGAACTCCCGAAAGGCATGCTAGCTAACGAGTTGGACATGACTGAGGAATTTGGTATTGTAGCGAGCCGGGAGAAGAATCTGATGGCTGTTCCTCACTATCGGCTGCACATTTAAAGAGAGGATTAACTGCAAAATCACTGCCACAATTCATCCTTTCACAATGTACCAAAAAAAATTGCTTTTTCTGATAGTCCATGTTGTTGCTAGAATGCTAGTACCTAAGCTTGTACTCTAAATATGACTGCAAAAATAAAATGCATTGCATTGTTATTAAGCTTCCATGTTATGTGGCAGATTGGGGCATTTGCATTATCTAACAACATATATTGGTCTACCTAGTCTTGATAATTTCTTGATACTTTAGAGGTCTGTAAACCTCTTAGTATCAAGCACACATTTACGAAAGCCGGGGATAAATTGAGCTCTACTACTTAAGAAGATGATAGTTACCACTTACCAGGTGAAATGCTCTACAAAGTCATATATCCCTGAAATCTTGACTGTTTCTTCCCCAAGCCAATTGAACTCATCAAATGAGTACTGGAGGATGTACATCACACCTGGAATTCCAGCTGAGTATAAATTTATAACACAACTTTGAAGTTAAGCATGCCCAAATTTGAACAGGTGAGAAATTCCTGTGAGCAAAAATCTATATTACCCATCTAAAACTAGAAGATGGCCCTTGTAAGCCATCAACAATTCCTCTGCTTCCTCAGGGAACCTTGCTATATATTTTTTCCAAAAAGTCAGCCTCAGCATTTTGGAGTTTACAAGATTCAAAACTTGGTACCTCGGAAGCACCCGCTCCTCCATGCTAAACATCAACAACGAAGGCCGATATAATAAATCAGATTTCTCTGCTTCGATTTTGTTCAAGAAAAACTCAATCCCAAGCTTCAACTTCTCCTCTCAAGTCCTGAGCAGTGTTGGGGACCTCCTAATCATTCCCATACACTCCTCCGAGAAGGCATAACTCCTAAAAAGTCCCACCACTAACACAACTAAAAGAATGAAGCATGTGAGCCAACATTCTTGAATCAGATCCAAAACCTTAGAAACCAGGCCCCCTATAAAGAGTTGCAAGTTGAGTCCCAAGAATCCCACAACTTTTCAAATAATCAACATTGGGAAGTAGCCTCACCTCGGGGCTTCTCATGACGATCCAAAGACACCTTCGCATAACCAAAAACAGATGATGATTGTCTACATCGTTTCTTAGTATATCCATAAGAACAGCAATGCACGGCCTAACTCCGTTGTCCAAACGACGGCTTAACAAAAAGGCTTTCTTTGATTGGAAAATACTATTTGTATAATTATTTTAGAAAGTCTCTCCTCACCACAATAAATAAATAAATAAATAAATCTTGAATGAAATTAATTTTTTTAAAAATAAAAATAATAATAATTCGAGCTTATTTGATTGGAAAATACTATTTGTATTCTCAAATTCTACTCCCAACTTTTACTCTATCACAAATCTTGAATATAGACAATTTTTACTGGACTCACAAGATAAAAATGTCATATCCATACTTGTCGTATCAAAGAGTATAATTGATGGAGTAATTTGAGAGTTCTCATTAGTAGAACTCTATTTGACTCTTCCCTCGGTTTTTATTAAATAGTTCTTCAAATGTTATTACCCTTTATTTAATTGTAATTTCATCTTCAAAAAATTCTCTCTTTTTTTTTATATAAATTTTTCAACCTTATACCTTAAGGGTATGCTTAAAAACCAGGGAAATAACTTCTAAAAAATAAGTTGTTTTCCAAAAAACATTTCCATTTGCAGTGTTCGATTGTATTTTAAAAAAAAATTGTAGTGTGTTAGAATTGTATAATTAAACATTTTAATTGTTTTGTTTAGAATATAACACATTTATTATTATTATTATCATCATCATCATCATCATCATCGTCTAAGTGTGTGTGGATCTTGAAAAATGACTTCTCTTTGAAAAGAGGGAAGTTGTTTTTTATAAAAACAAGGCAATTTTTATTTGACTAGAAGGTGTTTTTCATTGACTTTAATTTTCTATTATTTGCCAAACACATAGAATCCAAAAAATAATCCTCGCAAATCATTTTTCGAGTTTACAAACACACCCAACACACCTTAAGATAAAAAGAAAAAGATTAAATCACATTCTTCCATCTAATTATCTAACAAAAGAATCATACCACATTCTCATTATTATTTTATGAAATTCGGGTCAAATAGGCTACTAAACTACACACAAAACTGCAATTAGGTAATCGAACTCAAAAAGATTGCAATTGGGTACCTGAACTACACAAACTCATGCAGTTAAGTCCAAATTGACATGTTTACTTATAACTGTGTTGTCGTGACAGTTACCAATTTTTATAATAATTTTTAAAATAATTTTAATTAAAATAATTAAATAATAATAATAATAAAATTAAAAAAAAAAAGAAAAAAAGAAGAAGAAGAAGAAGAAGAAGAAGAACTGTCGGAGACAAATCGTCTCCATGGCCGGAGACGAAGACATTCATCTCCATTGCCAGGGAGTCCTTGCCATGGAAACGAAGGTCGGACCTTCGTCTCCCTGGCAGTGGAGACGAAAACCACGAAGGTCTTCGTCTCCATCGCCGGAGACGATTCGTCTCTGACAGTTCTTTTTTTTTTTTAAATATACTTTATTTTATTATTATTATTTAATTTATTATTTTAATTAAAATTATTAAAAATTATTTTTAAAATGGGCAACTACCACGTCAGCACAATTACATGTAAACAGGTCATTTTGGATTTAATTGCAAGAGTTTGTGTAGTTCAAGGAACCAATTGCATTCTTTTTTAGTTCGATGGCCTAAGTGCAATTTTGTGTGTAATTCAATGGCTTATTTGAACCTTATTCCTCATTTTATCTTAATATTCATGTTTTACATGGTAATGTCGCAATAATCAATAAATAAAAATAATTTTATTATTACACCAAACAATGAAATAGCAATATACTCAAGGTCGAAAAAACCGCTAAGCGCGGATTTATTTATTATTTATTATTTTAATTACCATTATTAAGCCTATATGCCTATAATTATCACCGCCAATCTACTTCCCTAAGAAACCAGATCTGAAATTCTCCATCAAATCATCGCCAATCTACTTCCTCCACATCTGCCATCACCTCCAAGTCTCCAACCATCGCCATCCATCGTCGACCGCCAACCTCCAGGCCGGCAACCTCAAACCATCGCCATCCATATGAAATCCATCGCCTCCCGACCACCAACCTCCAGATCGGCAACCTAAAACCACCGCCATCCATATGAAATCCATCGCCTCCAGATCTAAATCCATCGCCTCTCGTCACCTACAATACAGACTACAGAGATGTTGCCTACAGTACATCGCTTCTCGATCGTCCGACGACCATGTAAGACGCCGCCTTCATCTCTCTCGTCGCCTATTTTCCTCTTTCCGGCAAAAAAAAAAGTGGGGGAGGGGGGTGAGATGGGGTAGCCGGCCGTAGAGGAGACCGATTCCAGCCTTCCTCACTGCAGCCGCCTAGCGCCTAGGCATCGATTAATCGGCGCCTAAGCGTAATTTTTGCAATTATGATTATACTACTATAACTAAATATTAATTAAAAGGTAAAAACTTGTGTGATACCGTATCACGGATCTCAATCCTTGAGACGGGTCGGATCTTTTATTAAATGGGTCAACATGTGCATCTCACACCCTCCCCCCATCATTTCTCTACCCTCAACGTTTCTCTCTCTGTTTCCGCCACGAGATCGATCTCCCATCTCCGATCCTCCGCTCGCATCTATCTGCTCAATCTCTCTGTCTCCTCCCATCTCCAATCCTTCGCTCAAGCTCTCCACCTCCATTTCTGCTGTAGTCTCTAACTTCAGTAAGTATTGCAACTCGGCAAATGAGAATTTATCTCATCTCGGCAAAGTTTGAGTAGAAACTGCAATGTATATTTTTTGTGCCATAGTACATGTTTGGAAGCTTGTGAATAATTAATTATTGTGATAATTTGAGTAATTCATGTTCCAACTTTTTTTTTTTAGTAATTCTTGTTCCAACTTTAATTACATTTAGATTGAGAGATGCTGAAAATTTGAAACTAAACCTCTGTGTTCACTTCTTCCTTGCCAAAAATTCCATATTGAATTGAATTTAATCCACTTATTTACTCAATGATTGCACATAATCTTACGTATTCTTAACATGACTCCAAGTTTTAGTCTTACAAGGAAAAGCAATACTTTGAACAAAGAAAACGAAAACAACAACATCATCAAACAGATGAGGAAATAACGCATATAGTCAGCAAAGCAAGAATAATATGTCACCAGATGTTCTCAGTATTAGATTTGTGCTAAAAAGTATTGTGTTTGATGATTAGAGTATTGATTAATCATTTGTGCTATGAAGTACTACATTTTGGGTAACAAGTACCAGATTTAATGCTTAAAGTATTATGTTTAAGTCTTAAAGTTATGATTATTCATTTGTGCTATAAAGTATTAGATTTGTGCTATAAAATATTGTGTTTGATGATTAGACTATTGATTATTCAATTCATTTGTGTTATGAAGTATTACATTTATTGTATAAAGTATTAGATTTAAAGCTTAAAGTATTGTGTTTAAGTCTTAAAGTTATGATTATTCATTTGTGCTATGAAGGGTTTTTGTGCATAAGTGAGAGGGGAAAAATGCTAAAAAAGAGAAAAGGTGTAAAGTTTGATTACAAGAAGAAAAATGAGTGTGATCATTTGAGCGTGGTAAAATGAGTGTGAAGAAAAAGAATGAGAGGTGATAAAAATAGAGGGGATATGAGAGAATTGAAGCTATGAGGGTTAATGATTTTGTTTTCTTTGATGCAGGTTAGTGTAGCAGTAGCTGGGAAAGGTAAAGCCTAACAGTGAGGCTCTGAATCTGGAGTTTAGTTGGGAGCTTTTGGTTTTGGTATGTTGTAGCAGACTAAAATTAAATGACAGATGAAGGATTACAGCAAATCACAGGTTGACAATAAGGAAGCTGTGATAGTGAGCTTTGTTGAATCAGAAGCTGAGTCAGGTCATTTTAATTTGTTGATGATTTTGTTTATATTAGTTTATCTATTTGATTGAATGAGCAGAAGATAGGTAGGCAATTGGGGTTGGGGGGCTATTGCATGAGAGGGGGTTCTAATATCATAAATCTATAGCCTTCCTTGTTGAGCATTTGTTATTGAGTTATAAGTGGTACATGTTTCTTGCATAGCATACACATTGAGGTGGCAGTGCCTTTGAATGGTTGAAAATATTGTGGATGAAAGAAGGATTAATGTGGAAGAATGAACAGAATGGAAATGAGAAAAAGAGGGTGGATGGTGAGAAGATGGTGTGCCATTGCTTAGCATTTGGGTTGTAAAGGCCTTCCCCAGTTAAAATGCAGAGCTCTGTGCGCATGGGGGGGGGGGGGGGGGGTGGAC
>NC_044918.1:8987945-9022945 GCF_003576645.1 Ipomoea triloba
GGGGGGGGGGGGGGGGGGGGGGGGGGGGGGGGGGGGGGGGGGGGGGGGGGGGGGTGGGGGGGGGGGGGGGGGGGGGGGGGGGGGGGGGGGGGGGGGGGGGGGGGGGGGGGGGGGGGGGGGGGGGGGGGGGGAGGTTGACCTGAGTGTTAAGGGTGGCATGGGAGAGGGAGTCATTGCTTGGCTTAATGAGTCGTCAACTCCCAGGTGAAGCAAATACGGAGCTCCGTACACTTGGGGGGTTCCTTGAGGTTGTGATCACTATTAAGGTCATTGGGAATGAAATGCAGATATTTGTGCCCCCGTGACTAGTGGTGGCCTTAAGGGTAGTTGGGAATTAGCTTATATGGCCATTTGGGCATTGGTCACACCCTCTTGTGTGGGGTAAGAAACTTGAGATTGCATAACTTTTGGTATGGATGGTTGGTGAAGGAAGCATTAAGCTTATGATATGAAACTCTTTTGTTGTACTTGCCTTTTGGCCTTGATTACTTAGCTAGTTGGTGTTGATGTAAGGCTTTAGCCACTGGTTTTTAGCATAATGTCACTTTTGGGCCTATTTGCATGTACATAGACAATTTTGAGTTTCAATGAAATAGAGTCTTAAAGTTATTATTATTCATTTGTTTTATGAAGCATTAGATTTAGGCTATAAAGTATTAGATTTAATGTTTAAAGTGATTATTATATATTTTTGCTATAAAGTATTGTGTTTGATGATTAAAGTTATTATTATATAAAGTATTGTGTTTGATGATTAAAGTTATTATTATTTATTTGTGCTATTAAGTACTAGATTTAGGCTATAAAGTATTATATTCAACGCTTAAAGTGTTGATTTTATTTTCTTTGTGCAATGAAGTACTTAGATTTTCACTATAAAGTATTCGATTTAATTGTTAAAATGTTGATTATTCATTTGTACTATGAAGTAGTATATTTGTGTTATAAAGTATTGTGTTTGATGATTAAAGTTATGATTATTCATTGGTTATATGAAGTTGTATATTATTTGTGCTATAAAGTTTTGTGTTTGATGATTAAAGTTATGATTATTCATTTGTGCTATGAATTATTAGATTTAGGCTATAAAGTATTAGATTTAATGCTTAAAGTGTTGGATTATTTATTTGTGCTATGAAGTACTAGTTTTAAACTATAAAGTATTAGATTTAATTGTTAAAGTACTGATTATTCATTTGTGCTATGAAGTAGTATATTTGTGTTATAAAGTATTGTGTTTGATAATTAAAGTTATGATTGTTCATTTGTTATATGAAATAGTATATTTGTACTATAAAGGTTGTGTTTGATGATTAAAGTTATGATTATTTATTTGTGCTATGAAGTAGCTAGTAGTTTTAGGCTATAAAGTATTAGATTTAATAGTCAAAGTGTTGATTATTCATTTGTGCTATAAAGTAGTATATTTAGACTATAAAGTATTGTGTTTGATGCTTAATGTTATGATTATTCATTTGTGCAATGAAATACTGTATTTAGGCTATAAAGTATTAGATTTAATGGTTAAAGTGTTGATTATTCATTTATGCTATGAAGTACTAGATTTAGGCTATAAAGTCTTAGTCTCTTAGATTTAATGCTTTAAGTGTTGATTATATATTTGTAATATATATGAAGTACTAGATGTAGGCTATAAAGTATTAGATTTAATGATTAAATTGCTAATTTTTCATTTGTGCTATGAAGTACTAGATTTATGCTATAAAGTATAAATTTAATGCTTAAAGTGTTGATTATATATTTGTTCTATAAAGTAGTATATTTGTGCTATTAAATATTGGTCATGTTTGGTAAATAATCAGCCTATCAGCCAATTTTGACTTATTTGACCACTATTAGTTGGTAAATAATAAGCTTTTTGTAACTCTAAAATGCTAAAATTCAAAAGGCTACTCAAAGCAGCCTTTTCAATTAGCTTTTTGAGAAAAGAAATTATACCAAACAGCTATTAGCTAACAGCTAATTTATCAAACAACTTTCTACAATCAGCTAATGTTATCAACAAATCATAGCTTCTAACCCAAACGGCCAACCCAATCAGTTAACAGCCATTTACCAAACAGGGTCATTGTGTTTGATGATTAAAATGTTGATTAATTATATATAGCAAAAACTATTTTCCCATGTCCTATATCCAATCAACTTTTAACAAATGAAATCATTACTAATCCCCTGAAAGAGTAATCTTTCCATAATTTTAAAGATTTCGACATTTGAAATAAAGTAATATTGCGGCCACGGGAATTGGGTTCTTTAAAAATTGCTGAACAGAATAAAACTGGCTTTAAAAAGCCCGTATCCAATTGCTGAAAAATTGCGCCCAAACAAACCAACTCATAATACAAACACATAAATTAAATATGACCCAAATTATGACCCGACCCGTCTCACGGGTCTCACACAAGTGTAACCCTAATTAAAATGAGTAAAACAGTCATTTAAAAATAATTGTGTTATTACATCAGAAGATGAAATAACATTATACTATAACCAAGTATTAATCAAAATGACCAAAACAGTGAGTTTGAAAGTAACGATGAGAACAATTATGTTTGTATTAGAGTTCACCAAAAATAACTGTAGGAATACAAGAGTATATATACAAGAGAATCATAAGTAAACTAGGACTGAGACTTATAGTATGACTCTATTATGTAGAGTCCTAATANTCAAACCCGCAACCGGAGCCACAGACCGACTCCTAGTGGCCATGGAGTGAGACCTCTCCGTGGGACGCACAGTACGACCACGAGGCCTCTTCTGAGCCACATCAGCAGGAGGCGAGGGAGCTACCACAGATGGATCAGCCACAGGATGAAAAACAGATTCAGCCCAAGGTCGTGCAATAGATTCTGATGGAGCCTGCAAAACAGACTTAGCACCAAAAGGAAACACAGCTTCATCAAACCGCACATGACGGCACACAAACTTTATTAGTACGCAGGTCCATGCACCTATAACCCCGAAACGAATCAGGATAGCCCAGAAAGACACATGGAGAAGACCTGTAAGACAGTTTATGACGATTATATGGCCGTAAGTGCGGATAGCACAGACAGCCAAAGACACGAAGAAAGGAATATGATGGCTGAGATCTGTGCACTAAGACATGAGGACTAGAGTTATGGAGAGTATGTGAGGGCATTTTGTTAATAAGGAAAACAGCAGCCTCAAAAGCAAAATGCCAGAACCGAGACGGCACAGAGGCACGAGCCATAAGTGCTAGCCCGGTTTCAACCACATGCCTGTGCTTCCGTTCCACACGACCATTCTGTTCGTGTGTGTACGCACAAGATTGCCTGTGACTAATACCAAGCTGAACAAAAACAAAATGTAACTTTTTATACTCAGCCCCTAAATCAGATTGAACAGCTTTGATTTTACGATTGAAGGCACGTTCAACTAAACATCGAAAACGCTCAAAAACAGAATATATATCTGACTTTAATTTCATAGGAAAATACCAAGTATAACGAGAAAAGTCATCCACAAATAAAACAAGATAACGATAACCCTCAGAAGAGAGTACAGGAGTAGGGCCCCAAATGTCCGTATAAACTAAATCTAGCACATTCGAACTAACAGAGACAACACGTGGCAATGGGAAACGTGCAGATTTACCCATTTGACACGCAGAACACACAGTATGAGAAGTTTTATTCGACTCACTAACAGAACAAGACTCCAAGACTCGATGTAAAACACGCTGATGCGGATGACCCAAACGATCATGCCACGTAGACGCCGAAGCACGAGCAGAAATAAACGCGGAAGGTGAACCAGAAGGAACCGGCAAGGTATAGAGCCCACCGGAACTATTGCCCCGCAAAAGAATTTCCTTGGTCCGAATATCTTCAACAATTTCCTTCCGGCCGGCGAGAGCTAAATCTTCAACAATAAGCCGAGCTCGCCCGAGATACTCTGCCGTCGATGAATCTCCTTGCCGGAGACCATGGAGTTGGCTAAGCAAGTGAAGTTGGCGGGATTGAGAGGCGGAAGCGAGGGACTGCTCAATGGCATCCCACAACTCCTTCGATGTCCGACAGCCGACGGCGATGGAGAGCACCTCCTCGGACAGCGAAGAAACCAGGAGAGACAGCAACCCTTGATCACGGCGAGACCACGCAACAAACGCCGGATTCCGAACGCGGGCAGCAGCAGCGGACGAGGTAGCAGCAGACACGGCAGGGAGGAACTCCTCCGGGCAAGGACACGATCCATCAACAAGATCAATGTGATCATGGCCACGTAGAAACGGGAGAACCTGAGTACGCCAAAACAAAAAATTGCGGTGGTTGAGTTTGATGCTAATGTAGTGATGAGCAGAAGAGAGCGACGACACGGGAGCCGGCGCCGCAGAACTCACAGCAACATCTGAAACGGTCCGCTCAGAGGCAGAGCCGTCATTCGTAGCCATGGGAACAAGAACGAAACCCTAGCGATTGATACCAGATGAGAACAATTATGTTTGTATTAGAGTTCACTAAAAATAACTGTAGGAATACAAGAGTATATATACAAGAGAATCATAAGTAAACTAGGACTGAGACTTATAGTATGACTCTATTATGTAGAGTCCTAATAGTAACTGAAACCGCATGAGGTATTTTGGATGTGTACGATATAAGGGCGGAACCATATGATATGCTGTAAAAAGAAAATCTGACCTTTATTTGGCAGCGCTTATAATAAAAAGTGGCTTCAGTGATTTAAATGAGAAAGTGTCAAAGATCTTGCGATCAAGCATTCAAGCGGCATAACTACGACTCTCTCAAATGAAAGGTCACAGGTTTAAATCCCAACAGAAGCATTGACTTTTTGTATTTTAATAAATTGAGAAAGTATGTATCGGCAGATACTACATTGTAACTGAGCCAGGAAATAAACATTATCTGTTATAAGACAGCCAGAAACCAAACAATCACAAAGGATATCTGCAATCCTCCTAATTAACTGAAGAATAATTGTTAACCAATCAACGGATTGATCATCCCTTTACACAAAAACTGAAGGGGGTTTGGGGTTTGGGGTTTGGGGTTGGGATGGGGCGAAGGCAATAAAAATATGTAATGATGATTATAGCCCAGATTAGGGAGGCAATTGAACCAATTGGTGAAAAAGAAGAAAATCAAACTCATGAACAAAAACAATTAAAAAAAAAAAAAGAATTAATACCAGGAGGGAGGAGGGAGACACATGTACAAAACTTCACACACAAATGGAACATAGATCTTCAATGACTTGTCTGATGTTAGGCCTTTCATTAACCGGAAGAATGCACCTTAAAGATATGGCAAGCAATTCATCCATAGCTTTCGAGTGTTCTTCCCCGCCTGCTATGTCTCTGTCAATGCAGTCCATCCCTCTACCTTCCTGATTGCACAACCAAACCCAATCTGTAAGATCAACGGCTCCAGGCTGCCCAGAGATTATGTCACCCGCACTTCTTCTTGTCAACAGTTCCATCAGAATCACACCAAACGCGTACACATCAGCCTTGAAAGAAAGGATAGGTTTGGTTGCGTTTGCAAGTTCAGGGGCACGGTAGCCAAGAGCCCCTAGGTTTAGTATCTGCTCTGCAATCCCACTTGTTGTCATCAGGCGGTGGAGACCATAATCTGTAATCCGGGCACTGTAATCACCCCCCACCAAGATTATATTCGTAGGCTTCAAGTTCCCATGGGGTAGGCCTTTCTCATGCAGAAATGCTAGACAACGAGCAACTTCAACAGCTATGTTCAACCTCTTGTTGAAGGATAACGGGGAATATTTGCGAGGTGTAGTCTCTGTGTAAAAGGTTGATAAAACACACAAATAAAGAGAACGGCTTATTTATTTAATAAAGACATCTGCAACCCCTAATCCTAATGTATTAGACAAATATACAAGTAAAAACCTTTAAATGTTTAGTAAACCTACAACTAAAATCTATGTTGAGCATGAGATCAGAATTTGAGGAAAAAAAAAATGAAACCATGGAAATAAAGGCAAAACAAAAGTGTCTAAGAGAAACAATTTTGAAAGATCAAAGAACTATTTAAGCAATGTTGCAAGCTCTTACCATATAGATGCAGGGCTAAGCTATCCCCTGGTATGTAGTCTGCTAAAATCAGCCTTTCTTGTTCTCTTGGGCCCCAGTAATAAGCTCGTAAAGGAACAGCATTTGGATGTCTAATTGATCCAATCTTTTTAACTTCCTTTGCAAATTCTTTCTTGTCTTTAACTAACCCCACACGCAGCCATTTAACAGTCAGCACATACCCATTATCTAGGGTAGCTTTATATAAAGTGCCATGGCTACTTCTACCCAGAACTTCAGCAGGAGCTCGAGATAGTTCCTCAGCTGTAAATGCTATTGAACCATCCAGGAAGAACAGCTCTCCAGCCAAACGATCTGGTGAATACACATCCAAAGTCACAGGTTGTTCAATTGTGTCAATAAAGCGGGGAGAGGAAGTTATAGGGGAACCTGGAGAGGATTTCTGTCCAGATGTTGCAGGATGATTATCTAGTGTGCTAGACTGTATATGTCCTGAACCAGTTGTAACCCCCTCAGGCAACACATTTTCAACAATTTCCATGGTGGACTCAATTTTCCCTGACAATGATCTAGAGTTTGATGTTAGCAGGTGGTCATTGGAAAAACTGAATGAAGTTGGAGGTGGCTCTGAGCTGCCATGGAAATTGAAAAGTGAAGGCCGGTTAAATATCCCTAGTTTAACATCTCTACCAGCGGGTTGATTGCCAAACCCTCTTTGAGACTGAAAGTTTTGATGTTTAGCTCGACGATAAGCCAGCAGAACAAAGGCAAGCATTATAGCTGCCCCAACAGAGGCAACAATAATTGCAACCTTGATACTTGATTTGGAGTTATGAGATTTGCTGCCACTAGGTAGTGGAACAGGAATACCATTACCAGGAGGCAGATTTTTTGGCAAGAGGAGCAATGAATTTCCAGGACGAAATGAAGTTTCAGGAAATCTTCTCAAGTTCTCAGGGATTGTTCCATTTAAATCATTGTAGGACACATTGAACACCCTCAGATTTGAAGGAAGATTGTTAGGAATCCCTCCCTTGAAATTATTGTTGGACAAATCAAGATATTCTAAACCACCAAGCTTGCTTAATTCAGAAGGAATCTCTCCAGCTAACTTATTTTTTCCAAGATTTAGCAGTTTAAGCCGCCCCAGGTTACTTATGTCAGGAGGCAAATAACCTGTCAAAGAATTACTTGAAAGATCAAGAGTCTCCAATTGAGGAAATGAAGGTAAGACTAGTAGTTCAGAGGAATGTGAGCCTCCAAGAGGAATTGATCCTGTCAAATGATTTCCAGACAGATTGAGGTTCATCAAGGTTGAAGAAGCAAAGAAACTAGCTGGAATAGTTCCATCAAGTTCATTGGCACTGAGATCAACTATAGCCAGCCTTGAAGAGGCAACAAGTGAAAAAGGCAGGTTCCCTCTAATAGAATTATTTCGGATGCTGAGAAAAGTCAATTGTTGAAATTGAGAAGTCAAATTAGGAAGACTGCCAGTCAACTGATTTGAGCTCAAGTCTAGAACTTCAAGATTTGCCTCCCAACTCTCAATAGCAGATACGTCACCACTGAGATTATTACTGCTCAAATCAACCACCAAACAATTTCTTATGGAAGACGGAAAACCAGACAGAAAATTTGATGAAAGATTTAATGTCTTCAAAGTAGTTGAATTTACTATCTCAATTGAGCCTGCAAAAAAAGCAGGGGAATTCGTTATACTGTAGGTAAGATGCAAGCAAGAAACCTAAGTTACTGTCATTTTCAAAATTAACAGAACCTGAATAGAAATGCTTAACAAATTATATGACATAGTAGTAGTTAAGGAAACTAAAAAATGCAATAGCAAACTACGTTGGTGATTAAACAATTAAAAAAAAAAACACTATAGAAATGCATCAAGAAACATAGATGACTAGATTAAAATTCAAACTGTGCACATAAACGAATAAACAATGATCTTTTTTCAACAGTTTTATAAGTCAACAGTGATGTTAAAGGCACCAAGAGAGTTCTGCAACAAATGTACATCACTTCAGTTTTTGTTCTCAATCCCCATTATGGCATTACTTATAAAGGCTTGAGCTCATAAAGGTGGGTTAGATACATAAGTTGATATTCACAACAGTCATGCCAATTGTTGGAGACTTGGAGAGTTTCATTAAGAAACGGTTGGTATAACTGAATCTATGAATCTATCTACATTAAGCACAGTTATTTCAGCTTCTCTTTGGGATGGAAGCAACTGTATACATTGGTTAATTATTACCTGTATAATGGAGTTATGGAGATCCCCTCAAGTTTTTCAGCAGTAATGATCCATGCATGTAAACTTTCACCATGCATCCACAAGAAAACAGGCATAGCTTTACCAAATACACATGTGCACACATACATGAGTGAGAGGGGAAGTGCAGGTGGCAGAGGGGGGCGGGGGAAAGATTACGTATGTCAAATACTCAAATTACATTCACATGCAGAGTAACAAGAACCTAGAATATATTTATTTCCACAAGTAACAAGTTAGGATCAGCCATCTTGGTTATTTCCTCACATGACTAAAGTGTTCATAAATTGTGACCAAAAAATTTTATTGACAAGACAGGAATCAATCTAAATGGCATTTGTGATGGACACTGCAGGCATGAACAAAATGTCAGAATATGGAAGAAAATACACAAAATGTTATCACGCCAATAACACTCCATAGCAACATAATATCAATATATCATATGTAACACACATATAGTAATAGTATGCAAATGCTTGTATTACACATCTACTAATAATAAAATTATAATAATTATTATTATTATAATTGTTTGTGTCACGTGCCCACAAAAGGTTTTTCCAAAAACACTAAAAAGATGGCATTGATGATTTTGGACTGCAAGCCTAAATAATTGAATAGCAATAACCATGTGATTCAATTCTTTATAGAACTACATTAGCAAATCAGTGCTGCATCAAAGGCATTTTCTTTACCTTGAAAACATCAGTTAAAGTTTCTACCAAATGTTCACAGTTCCATTCTATATAACACATGATTTGATTTTAATACGCACGATGGGTGGATTTCAAATTCTTTATGCTGAGTCAGTAGAGCTGAAAACAAGCTGAGCCTAGCATGTTTGAACTCGACTGGAATTTATAACCAAGCTTGGCTCCGCCTTGATTCATCTACCAAACAAGCCTATTTAACCAATGCCAAACAGGTTTTTCGATTTGGTTTGTTTAAATTAACAAGCCAACCAGGCTTGGGTAAGAAAAACAGAAATTAAATATAAAACATTATTACACTACATATTTTAACCAAATTTCCCAAAACACTAAGTACTAACACAATAATACTACACATTCGAACTGAATCCCTCAAAACATGAGGCACAGCAGCACAGATATTCCCCCCAAAAAACTCCAGAAGTAAAAACAGGGGAAGACAGCAGGTGGTCCTCCCATTGCTGGTTTTATAAAGTCACAGTTTCATTATCTTGTATAAAATTATCATCATACAATGACATTAAGAGTTCTCTATTTCCATAAACAAAGAGCCAAGGGCAAGCATCCAACAATGTACAATTTCAGCTATACTTAGTGAATGGAGAATCACATATTGAATGAGCATCACGACTTTGGTTAAACTTTAGATTATTTAAAAAGATTCTCACTTCAGATGTTGTTCTGGCAACAGAACACAATATATATTTATATTCAAATAAAAAAGGAACCTTCGAATATGACAGCTAAACTAGTAAGGATAAAAGATATAATAAATGAAATGATTGGAAAACTGACATTGACGTCTAACCTGAAAATCCATTGCCACTGAGATCCAATTCCTCCAACGGTACCAAACCCAGCAAGAGCTCATCAGGAATTGAACCGTATAGCTGGTTATTTGGTAGCCTTAGAACTTTGAGATTCGGCATTGATCCAAAAGAAGGAAGCTGCCCCATTAATCCATTGTTCCCCAAATCCAAAACCATCAAGTTCCGAAACATCTGAATCGAATCTCCACTGAAAAATCCACCGGCCAGGTTGTTATGGCTCAAGTTCATATGCTGCAGTGTATTGGCCAAGCTAGATAAATTGTCTCGATTAATGGAAAGCGAGCCGAAAAATGAGTTCCCACTCAAATCAAGATACTCCACATTCCTGAGCTCAGAGAAGAGCTCCTGCACATCGCCCCAGAGCCCATTTGAGTGCAAATCGAGCACTTTCAACTGCTGCAAATTCCTAATTCCGCTCGGAAATGCCTTGGAAAAATTATTATTGGAGAGATTGAGATAATTCAAACCCCAGAGCTCGGTAATCCGCTCGGGAACAGGCCCGTAGAACTGGTTCCCGGAGAGATCCAAGTACTGCAGCGAGGTCATGTAGCCTAAAGCGGGCACGACCCGACCCGTGAAGGAGTTACCTGAAAGACTAAGGTTCCTGAGCTGCTTAAGGCCATTGAGTGTAGTAAACTTCAAGTCCCCGGACAAGCCGAGGCGGTCAAGGGCAATGGCGGAGACGGAGCCGGAGTCGCAAACGACGCCGTAGAACTTGTCGGGGCAGGAGGACAGATCCGAAAGGAGCGTCTGGTTCCAGGACTGGAAGATTTTGTTCAAAGGGTCGTTCTTAATGCCCTTCTTGAACTCCAAGAGTGATCGGAGCTCTTGCTGGTCGGCGGAGACATAGCAGCAGGGCAAGAAGAGGAGTAGAGGAAGAAAGAGGGCGAAACCGATAGACATTTGAGTGAGTGAGAGGAAGAATGTGAGTGGGAATCAATACTGTGAAAGAGGAGGCATTGAGTTGAGGGAGAGAGAGAGAGAGAGTCAGAAAGCAGAAAATGGAGCAAATAGTTTTACAGAACAGAGAAAGAAAGAAGGAGGGAGAGAGTAGAGAGAGTGGGGATTGAGGGGTGGGTGGGTATGGTAGAAGAAAAGGGAATAAAAGTTGGAAATTAGGGTTTTTATATTGGAAGGGGTAGAGAAAATGAGTTGTCTGCTTGTATTTTGTGTGTGTTGTATATGCCTGTCTGCGTTGTCTCCCTCTACACTCTACTCCACACCCCACCCACAGGGCTTAAGCTTTTTATATTATCTCCTTTTTTTGTGTGTGATTTTTTTTAAAAAAAAATCATAATCACACCATATATCAAATTTTTAAAATTTGTTCCGTTAAAATCACTTGTAGCATGTTGTATCCTCTTCTCAAATTTACACTTATCTCTTAAGAAGTTTGTTCGGACTCGGTCGAGTTCAGCCCCTGCTTGATTCAAGACTCGAAGTTGTGACTTATCATAAAGGGATATTTTTAAATTTTTAATGTCTACTTACTTATCACCAATTGATTTTAAGTAAGATATAGCGCAGATAATCAAAGAACCTTGTGGTTAATGGGAAGTAAGCATAGGTCAAGTCAAGTCCAGTTCCGAATAGGGGATTAGTGGGCACAAAGGTTAAGGACCGAGTCAGGCATGCTGTTGTACTTTGTGATCAAAGGTTGCAACAAGTAGGATATGACAACCAGATAGTCAAAAAACTCTGTGGTTAAGCGTGATTGACTTACAACAGTCACGGGCATTGGGAACCTTTAATTTTCTTTTAATTAAAGGTAATTTTATTAAGAAGCCAGTAAAAAAATAAAACAAGGGAAAAATGAGTATACCTTCTAAGGCAAAGGGAACATAAAGCATTAATAACAACGATAGTAAAAGTAATTCTACTGTCATTAAACCGATATATTTTCTAATGTTTAATAACTTGAGTAAAAACTCAAATACAAATAACACTTAATTTATTCATAAATCTAATATTTCTTAAAAGTAATGTGCATTAAGAATATTCACATAAAATCTGAATTAATTCATACAAATCGAGCTCAAAAATTCTCTTGATGCATCTAATTTAAGAACTGTTACTCAACTCTCTAAAATTTATTGAACTTAAGATTAGAATAATTTCTAAACACGACATGGTGAATATGTAAGAATATTGATTGGGATTTGGGAGTGAGTTAAGAATTATGGTAAGAAGCGATGGTGGGAAGGGGGCATGGCAATATAATGTTTCCATGTTTGTACATCTATGCAGTGGCAGTATCACTGGTACTAAAGAGTCCTATGTAGGCATTTAGCTTTCCTAGTAAATAGTAATTGTCATGAGTTTAGATTTTCGAGGTTTCATATGTTGGCCTTTGTTTGCCTAATGTTACCTTTGCTCGAGTGTCATCTTGCCATTTCTCCACACAAAAGTACAGACCTCCCCTATTCCCACAAAAAGCCGAACAACAACTCCAGACCTTAGTGTAGTTAGTTCGTCACCTGACTTAAAAGTTATGATCAGAGGTTACAATGTGGATCGTTTAAATTCCACTAGAAACATGTATGAAAAAATTGAAACAAAGATGTTGAAAGGTTTGAATTGGATCTCATGTGTCCACATGAAAATTATGATCTGACATGTGAGTTGATTACGTGACTTGTGATTTACCTCCACAAAAACTTTAAGAATAGGGTCTATTGGCTTAGTATTAGTCCGTCAAAATTAAAATCATCTAAGTGAATAAAAAAAAAAATTAAGAAAAAGGGGGAAAAAGTTGGGTTGCACTTGTGCCACACTTGACACTACCAACTGGGTGTTGTGTAAGTGGTAGCTGATAGCTTGGTTCTTGGGTGGGTGTTATAAGTGCCAAATCAGGTAACACAACGACCAAGATTAAATCATTAAGTGTAATAAATTCTTCAAGGTTAATTTCACTGTTTATCTTCTGGGATTTTAAGCAACTAGCTAGTTAGCTGGAGGAAGTTCTAAGTAATTTGGTTGTTGTTGTTATTATTATTATTATATTATTGCATACTATTTAATAATGACGATGATAATGGAATATCATAAAATGCATATATTTCTAAAATTGTACTTACAAAATATAAACTTATGACCTAACTATAATGTTCAACATTACAGTCTAAGTTTGTTAAGCATGTGCGTTAGATAACATTAAATGATAAAGAAATTTCTAACTATAGAGTCCTTGCTAATTTAATAATTTTTCTAATAAACTCTTATGGGTGAGAGAAATCACAATTCTTTTCCCTCGTAATTTCAAAATATGAAATTTATAATTTTAAAAGTTTAATTGGAAGATTAAAATTTTATACTTACTCTACACACGCTTTTTTCTACGTTAAAAATACATTTGTATTTTATAATTTCGTTACTATTCAATAAATTATGACAATTGATGACTCTATAACTATTACCCTACACTTACAATTATCATTTTTTTATTCTTTAATTATCATTTTATTAAATCATCATATAACAATAATTTAATTATAGATTATATCATAACTAAATATCTATGAATGTCAAATCATATGTGCCTATATAACATATATATACGTGTATTATTTGTGTAAATATATACCAATACATGTATGTGTTAGCTTAGTATTATAGATTTTTTTAAAACTTTTTAGTTTTGTAAATATAAATTTTATAAAAATGTTTACATTATTATTAAACAAAAATATAAATTCTTTCTCTTTTTTTTTTCTTTATATCTTTCAAATGATAATTAAAGCCAATGACCTTATGATCTAGTGACATCCGGTGTCTTGGTTTACACTCCCACATGGATGATGGGGAGTGGATTCGAGTCTCAGTGGATGCAACTGTTGACTTTTTATGCTTCAGACAATCAGATAGAATTTCTCAATACGATAATTTAAACTAAAAGTTTTAATTATTTTTATTTATTAATATTTTAATAATGAACATGATTTTCACGCATCCCGCGTACAAAATATTACTGATTGTATAAAATTATTATGACACATCATTTTAATAATTTTTAAAAATTTTTATTTTTATTTAAAATATCACACTTCATAAACTAAAATTAAAGAACGGAATTAAGCATCAGATTTGACACAAATTAAATAGTATAGTAGGTACACCATAATTCATTTATGTTTCTGTCTGGGGACTATGTGATCTAATATATTCATTTTATATATATTCTTGTTACGTTACAGCTTACCTTTTACATATTATGCCTTGTCGGAGATTTGTCTCATTATTGAAATATTGAGAGTACGTATTAACGTATTTATTATTATGTTATTAATTTAAGGGTGGATTTGATTTGGTTGTAATCCACATTAAACAAATGACTTATAACTACGTACTCTAGTGATTACATGCGCATTGTGTGAGAAATTACTGCCCCTTTTTTGATATCAAAATTAATTTAACTAAAGCCTAAAAAACGGTGATAGAATGAATAAGAATGTGATTCTCACATTAGAGGGTAAAAACGGTGATAGAATGATTAAGAACGTGATTCTCACACTAGAGGGTCAAAACGGTGATAGAATGAATAAGAACGTGATTCTGACACTAAAGGGTAAAAAACTGTGATAGAATGATTAAGAACGTGATTCTCATACTAGAGGGTCAAAAACGGTGATAGAATGAATAAGAACGTTATTCTCGCAGTAGAGGATCAAAAACAGTGATAGAATGAATAAGAACGTGATTCTCGCACTAAAGGATCAGTCACCAGAAATAAATCCTAACTTCACAATTTCCTTCCAAATTCCTTTCACGGATTTCAACACACCACCATCACATTTAGCATTCAGGGGATTTTGTTCGGCAATAGTGCCAGCAATGGAGGCACACTATTTTGCAACCAAAGTAACTTGTCTAATAATTTGAGTAACATAAACAACATCTTTATCCACATGTGTCAAACCATCCACACCAATAACACAACTATTCTTAACGCCTTAAGCATGGTTTTTCACTTAATATCATCCCTTCCTTATGAATGGTTGCAGCACAATAGGATGATAAACAAATACTCAGAGTATTTTAGGGTATGAAATCGGAAGTAAGTGAGCATGTTAAACACTAGCTACTAATCTATTCATAAGATCAGGGCCGGTCCTGAGTACAGGCGGGATGGGCGACCGCCTAGGGCCCCATGCTAGAAGGGGCCCATCCATATATATATATATATATATATATATATATAATAGTTTTATAATTAGTGTTATAGTTATACTATTAGAAAACAAAAAATTAAGAAAAAATGGGACTGCATGAAGTTGGAATCGACGCTTAATTAAATAAATTTAAAAATAGAATCGACACGGGGACACCTAATTATCTCTTAGAATCGACACCCTAACCGGCTAACCCATTCGTCTTTTTCAATAAATTTTTTTTCCAATTCGATTCATCCTCGCATCTTCGTCGACGCTCAACGATTGTTCTTTTGTTTGCTTGTTTGGGCTTCATTGTCCGTACACTACACACGGACAATTACTTCATGAATAATAGATTTGAGAGCAACTAAAGATATTTGAAAGTATTTTTAGATTATTGAAGTCTTTTTAGATTATTGAAGTCATATGTTACAAAAAAGATAAAAAAGATTGAATGATTTGGCGGTTTTGTGTATTGAGAATGTCTATTTTGATGCAATTATCGATGATTTTGCGTCGAGTAAAGCACGTAGAATTTTCTAAGGCTTGAACCCACCCCCTCTCATGTGAGGGTGCATGATTACTTTGTATTTAAAAAATGTTGAAAATTTTCTAATCGTATTTCATGTTATTTGATATTATTATTTTTTAGTATTATTAAATTTAAATTTTAGTATTTTCAAAAAAAAATTAAAATTTAGTTTTTTTTTTATATATGGGCCCATTTTTTTAATTTCGCTCAGGGCCTCCAAAATGTTTGGACCGGGCTTGCATAAGATGCTAATCCTAACATGAGAAGTGATATTTAACTACAAACAAGTAGCCAATTAATAAAAGCAAGGCAAACAAAATAGGAAAGGTAAGAGAAAGAAATTATTTCCATAATTCCAACCAAAATAAGGGTAAGTGTAATATACATATTCCAAGAAGATCAGATAATCGCATTATCAAAGCAAGAACAAGCAATCAAAATAGAATCTCCTAACAAATATGTCATCTCCCAAGGTGAAATAGTTAAGTTCAATTGTGGGTACCCTAATTTACGTCCTAGCTCTCATCAATGCACAGTTATAGCAAGGATGCATGTAATTTGAGCTATTAATCACACACATTAATAATATAAACCACAAATGCAACACCAGGTATGTAACACAAATATATATTTCATTAAAAACATAAAGAACTAGGCACATAGTGTTAATAGATAATTTTGGTAGCTTTGAATTATTCTATGGCTCTCCATTATTTTCTGTATTAGTTGTTTCTTTTTAGTTCCTACGCTTATGACTTTGTTATCCATCTTCTTGTGTATGTGGATGACATTATCATTACAGGTAATAATCTTGAGCGTGTGCATCAGTATATTAATTTGTTGTCAAATAGATTTTTCATTAAAGACCTTGGTGATTTCTCTTTTTTATTGGGGATTGAAGTTCTTCCTTCTACAACTGTTTTGTTTCTCACACAAAAACCCTATACCTTTGATTTACTCCGAAACACAAAAATGATCTAGGCAAAACTAGTTGCTACACCAACTAATAGTTCTCTATACTTTGGTTTGGACCACCCTGTGCAATATATATATATATATATGTGTGTGTGTGTGTGTGAGGGAATGTGTGTGTGTGTGTGTGAGGGAATTGGACGAGAAGCTCTCCAAAGCCATATTTGAACTTAAAAATGATAGGGTGTTGCTTAAACAAGAAATAACTCAAGACATAAGACAAGAGATATTGGCTATTCAGCAAGAGTCTAAGTCTACCATGAAGAACATTGAGACTCAAGTTGCCCAGATGTTCTGAATGATGTCAAAACGTCAATGGGGCGCATTGCTAAGCACAACGGAAAATAATCAAAAAGAGATAGTAAATGTCATCTTCGTCTTGAGTAAGAGCCATGTGAGGAAAGATGCAATGGAGTGGATAAGTGAGAAAACCACCTCTTGTTGTTTGCATGAAAAGGAGGATGAGAAAACCACCTCTTGTGGTTTTCAAAGAAAGGAAGTTGAAGAGACCACCTCTAGTGGTCTAGTGAACCAAGCCATAGAGACCACTTCTTGTGGTCTTGAAAGCAACAAGGGGAGTGAGGTCACCTCTTGTGATCTCAAGGCTCAAAAGAAGGACAAGGTGCTTCCAAAGCACTGCCCAAATACACCTCCCACAACAAAGATGAACACATGGGTAAGAAAAGGTACATTTAATGATTTCCTTCAAAAGTTTCATTGCGATGCTCAATTGAGAAAAATGTTGGAAAATGATGATGAAGAAATTGATGAGTTTGATTGTGTGGGCAAAGAGATCTCGACTCTAATTAGCACAGGGTGCCCTATCAAAAAGGGTGACCCCGGTGTGTTTGTGATTCCATGCTTTATCAAAGACATGGAATTTGACAACGCACTTGCCGATCTCGGAGTCTCCATTAATTTGATGCCTACTAGTGTGTTTAACCGGTTGAATTTGCCATACTTGAGCCCTACCCGACTCACCATCTATTTAGCTGATGGGACCATCCTGTACCTAAAAAGCATAGCGGAAGATGTGTTGGTGAAGGTTGGAGATTTTGTTGTACCAGTAGACTTTGTTATATGTGAGATGCATATTGGCCTGTTGATTCTAGGGAGGCCTTTCTTGGATACTTGTCGTGCCATTATTGATGTTGGCATGGGTGAGATAACCCTTAGATTTGATGGGAAAAAGGCTAAAGTCGAAATGGCCACTTGTGTTAAAAATGGTGTTTGTGCTTCTAAAGGATGATCGAGGTGAAAACCAATACCAAACCAAAGTAAAAAATCGAAAAGTTGGCTTGGAAAAACATTTGGGCACCAAAATGCCTTCGACCTATGGTTAAGGATTGTGATTGAAAGAAGAGGACATGCGTCTAGCCGCAAGGACATAAAACGTGGCGCTTCTTGGGAGGTAACTCAAGGTCTATCTTGTGAATATTGTTGTTGTTTCGTTTGTTTTCTTTTTGGTTCTTTGTTTGGTACTATTTGGACTAACCTTGTAGGTGTTTTGTTGGGAAATCATGAGAAAAAATGAGCAAAAATGGTCAAAAGTGGAGAAAATAGCACAAAGAAACAGGGCAAAATGCAGGGGAGTGTTCTGTTTCCCATCCACGATCATGGATAAGAACAAAATGTTCCACGCTACCAGTCACATTCGTGGGACAAAAGTGGTTGGAAAATAGAAACATCCACGACGTCATCCACAAACGTGGATTGGAAGTGGATAGGAAACATAATTGCCCACAATCCCATCAACGATCATGGATAGGGCCGTGGACAGGAAGCAAAAAGGGTTCACAATTCACTCCCATTTAAACCCCATTCTTCCCATTCGTTCATCTCCCCATGAAAGGTAAATAGGTTTTTGCTATTTTTCTTCCAATCTTTGAGGAATTTCAAGCTTCAATCTTGCAAAAGATCACCTTTAAGAGGTAAAATCTTCATTCTCCATTCTTCCATAGCCATAGCCATGAAGCTTTCTCTCTCTAAAATCTTGAAATTGATTCTACATTGTTGCATGAAATTGATGAATAAATTTGCTTTGAAACATGTTTCTATGGTTGTTCATGATGCAAGATTGCACATTGCCACACTATCTTGTGAATTAGCACTCACATGCTTCACCACCATTGTTGAATTGGGGAAGAAGATGAAGTTGACTTTGTTTTTTACAATGAATAATGTTGTATGAATTCTTGATTTTTGATTGATGATTGGTCAATTGTTGATTAATGATGCATGTTGCGAGTGAGGATTGAAGAAGAACAAGGGGAAACAATGCCAAAATTTAGAAAAAAAAAGAGATCCACTTTCGAAAAAAGGAATAAAAGAGAGGAAAAATAAGAGTGTGGTGTGTTATATGCTAACCTTGTAATCATAGAAAGAACTTTTTGGTGAGACATTGTAGGTACCATGACAAGATGAAAGGAGCTAGCCAAGAAGAAAAAGCATGATCATGCAAGTTTAAGCTGTGATCCCGAAACTGATGAACCAATGCAAGATATGGAAGAACCAAAGGATACCATACTTGGAGCTATGAAATTGAAGTTGAATGCCACAAGGTTGGCAAAGGTGGAGAAGTTGAAGAAATTGCAAGTTTTAGGGGGGAAGTACTTTGACCTTCCACTTTTGTACTCTTTTGGTTGTAGAAGAGAGGTGGAGTACTTGATTGCACATCTAAGATGGGATCGAGTCTTTGGTTGGAGATGGGATACTTATGCCCCGGTTGTATACGAGTTCATTGCTACGTTGCAACTCAAGAAGGAAAAGTACCACAACAAGCCTTCCATCTCATTCACTATATTCAACAAGAAACATGATCTCTTGGTGAATGAGTTGGGGTGGTACTTAGAGCTCTATACACAAGATGAGATAGAGAGCCACAAGTTCCATGACTACCGGACTGATTTTTACTCGGAGCACCAGGCTAGCGAGTATTAGAAAAAGATAACCGGTGGCACAGTGAACTACAACCCTAGCAACATGAACTCGAAGACCTTTGACAATAATGCATATAAAGCAGTGAGACATGCACTTGCAGTAACCTTTACAGGGAGAATGTCTAACATGCACAACTGCACAAGGTTTACCGCGTTGACTTGTTTATCTATGGAGCATGGATACCAAAACATTGATCAACATGGGGGTGTAATGTAAAAAATGGCTTACCACAAAAAGCAAGGATAATGCCCCTTACATCTTCATTGGTTCATTGCTTACCACCCATTTCTTTGGATTAGATTTGGCCTCGAAGTTGAGAATAAAGAAGGTGATTGCTTCTATGACATCCCTTACCATAGTCGACCTCTTGCAAGCCAAACTCAAGAAGGTGGGAGAGGGAACTCAACAAGATGAAGATGATGATGAGGAGGACGAGGAGGATAACGAGAAGGAAGAAAGAAAACCTATCCCAACCGAGCCCTAATATACCATGCATGAGGTGTCATTGCACATTCCACAAGTTCACAATTGAGAGAGTATGAGAGCTCTCTAATATCACTTTCATGAAGAGCAAATGACATTGTTGAGGGCACATGGGGAGACTCTTGCACGACATGGGGAAACTCTTGCACGACATGGGGAAACTCTTGCAAGACATGGAGTGATTCTTGAGAGACACAGGGTGTCTATTGATAGACAAGGCCAGGCAATAGAGGACCTTCAAGCACAATTCATGCACCACTTCCACCCTCCATCCCATGGCGACCTTTGAAGAAATCCCAACAAGAACAAGGAAAAAAGAGAAGAAGAATAATAATGAAAAGAATGAAGATTTTATGTTGTTTTGAATTGTTGTTCCATTTGGTTCTAAGTCACAAACATTAGGTTCCCTATGCATGGGGTTCCACCTTTAATTTCTTTACTTTGGTTTTGTTTTAATTCCTTGCACATTTACATTCCTAGATATTTAGATTCTTTCAATTTTATATTTCTAGACTTCTTTTGATAATTTTTAGTTGGAAGTTTTTTTAGTTCATGTTTTAGAATAGTCTATGTTTGATTTTTTTTTTTAGCTTGTGATTGCTGTTTTTCATTTGCATTTGAGTCTGTCTAAGGATGTTAAATATGGCGCTCTTGGGAAGCACCCCAAGGATTATAGCAAAAGAAAAAAAGAAGAAGAAAAAGATGGTGGATAGTAGGAGTGGCTTTCTACTCCATTGCACTTCTATATTTGGTTATCCATATGCACTAACTTTGTTTTGTGAAGCTTTGATGATGGAGGCAAGGATTTCTTGGAAGCTAAATTGTGGAAAAGGGAATGCTCTTCACATGGTTGTAAACTCTAATCCCTTTTCAATTGATGCCCCGTTTTCAATTCTAAAGTGTAGAAAAAAAAGAAAGAAAAAGAGCTTTTGCACACATCTCATACACACATGATGGGCAAATTCCATTTATTCATCCACAAAGGTTATGTTTTGACACCCTAAATCTCGGAAACACTCCTAAAGTGTGTCAAGGCAACATCGAGGACGATGTTTGGTTTAAAGTGTGAAAAGGACGCATTTTGTGCTTGAATTCTTTTGATTGCTTAATTGGTCAAATGGTCTTGATTGATGGGTGTGTTTGATGATGGAGAGTGTGTCATTGTTCATGTTATCTAGGAAGAGTTTTTAATGATGTGCCAATAAAGTTTTTATTCTTGGAATATCCTTAGGAAATGCTGCAAACCAAATAGGTTTAAATTCTTATGTGCTTGCATGTTGTTCACCTCTTATTTTGTTAGGACCTTAGTCAAGGATCTCTCAAAGTGGGAGTGTCGCACCCCTTAACTTGAGAAAGATAAATGGTAAGCGAAGCTCGGAATTGGCTAATTTTGGTAGGGCATTGGGCAAAAGGTGAGCCTTTGGTGAGTATTGAGAGTGAATTCCTCATCCCTAGAAAAAATGCATGAGAGGTTTCTATGAAGATAGAAAGAAAAAGGGCTAAAAATGGCCATTCCAAGAGGTAAGAAACCCGATGAACCATCTTGCTAGGATTTGGGCAACCATTGCACCTTCTCTGAAAAATCGTAGAGATCTACGTAAAGTCGGTTGTCCAAATATCGTTATCCTAGAAGATGAGAAAATAAGAGAGGAGGTGAGCCACCCCACTAGGATTCAGATAGTTATTTCACCGATCTTCGAACAAGCATGGAGCTCCATGTGAAGTCGGGTTCCCGATGACGTTATCTTAGGGGGTTGAGAAGAAAGAGAGCCCACCTAAGCCATTGGCGAAGAGAAGCCCATGCCATGCCCTCACTTTACTTTTATGCATTGGGCTTTAGCGTTTGGTTGGTTAAGGTGCGTATATCGTTCCTACTAGTGGGATCGGCTTGAAGGCCCTTGCAAAAAAGGAGGTGAACCCAAATTGGATGCATGCTTGGCAAAATGGTGTGAAAAGTGTGTCCCCCGAAGCTTAATTTGATCCATAAGGATTTTTGCTTCCTTTATATATTACTTGAGTTGTATAGCGCATGGTTAACACCCTTGCTAGATAATATGAGGGATTTCACCTTTTCCGTTTTCTTGCACCTTCATTCTTGATTGACCATTTGATTGATTAAGTTATCCTTGGAGTATCTTTCGCATTTAAGTGATCATGGATTGATTGAGAACTTGCTTGAGGACAAACAAGAGTTAAAGTGTGGAAACTTGTGATAAGTGCCAAAGACACTTATATTTAAGGGTCTTTATGAGGTTATTTTATGATTAAATGCTATCATTTGTGGTTGGTTTATGGTCATAATTGCTCAAATGTGCTAATGTGTTGCAAAACTCTATCATATCTTGCACTTTAGTGGTTTTGAAGGGTTTAAACTTAAGAGAAGGCATGTGGGCTTGAGCGGGAGAAACCAAGGAAAATCATGGAGCCTATCAACAAAGGGTCCACGATCGTGGACTGGATCGTGGATGGAGAACAGAAGGTTCCATGACCTGATCCACGATCGTGGATGGGAACGTGGTTGAATAAGTGATCCTATCCACAAGTGACCCATGCTCATGGATTGGATCGTGGGAAGGGATTAACGAGACATTTGAAGAATGTGCTTTGGAGGGAAATCTCTAGAATTGGATATTTTAGGACATAATGTACAATATTCAGATTTAGATTCATTTTTTACTTTCTCTCTCTAGTTTACACATTATACTTTGAAGATCTTTCTTGGAGAAGAAAACTTGACAAACTTTCTACTCTTGGAAGTCAATTTTAGGTTGGATTCTACTTGCAATCTAGTAGGTAATCTATTTTCTTGTTTTCATCTTTACTTTGATTGCTTTTAATTTGGTGAATTTAGATCCAATGATGATTTGAATTAGTAGAATGTGTGGTTAGGCTTTCTATTAGGAATTGAATTGTGATTCTAGTTATGATGCTAGTGTGAATTGCATTTCTAATTAGGTTTATGCATTGCAATGGATTGATCAAATGTTCTTGTTATCTATGATGAATTGTTTGCTTTCTTTAAGAATGACTAACTCTAGGGATTGTCTAAGGCATTGAATCTTAGCATGGATTTGCTAGATTCAATGTAGCTCCTAATCATAGGTGTTTTCTTGCTTTAAGATCTGAAACGCTATTCGCAAAAAAAAAAAAAAAAAAAAAAAGAAGAAGAAGAAGAAGAAGAAGATCCGAAACGCTTAAGTGAAAAATGAGGTGAAGACAACATGTTTGATAAAATGTCGCTTAGGTCAATGGTCACCTAAGTGCTCCATGCCTAGAGAATGCTTAGTAGACCGATATGTGAAAGGTGCTAGTAAAGCCTCACAAGAATGTCATCCTTGCAATGCATGTAACCTAAGCCCTAGAACACTAGAAACATCATGTACTAGATAGCAATTCCATTCCTAAGCTTTTTCCTTATTAAATTTTGAATACTTACTTTGATCTTGATACTACAACATGCTTGAATCACCTTTGTTCTTAGTGACATTGTATATGATGTGTGTGACCTATACTCCTTAGTTCAAGAACACATTAACACTTCTAAATTTGCCTTCCTCAAGAGAACAATAACACTCGGGAGTAATCCCCAAAATCTTTGACACAAAAAACGTATGTCACGAACGCTCTTACCAAACCTCTTTCATGGGGTCACTTTCTAGACTTAAGAGTCAATATTTGTGTCTCCTCTAGTCCACCATCTTAAGGGGGCATATTAATATATAATTTTGGTAGCTTTGAATTATTCTATGGCTCTCCATTATTTTCTGAATTAGTTGTTTCTTTTTAGTTCCTACATTTATGTCTTTACTATATATAAATACTCTTTTACACTTCAGTTGAATATACAACCATTACTTACATAGGTTTATAAGACTTTACACTCAAAAATCATAAAGTAAAGTTAGCCAACTATGGCTAACACAATCTTCACTACACAAGTTAATGAAGGAAAAATATACTAATAAACAAGAAAGGTAAAAGGAAAAGGTAAGAGATTCTTTCAAAAGTTATACCCTCTCAAACTCTTCCTTTACCTTTGGTATATAGGTTGCATCTCCTAATCTCCTTTTTGGCTTAGGAGTGAATCTTTTTCTCCAAAGTGTGTAGATCCCTCCTTTTTCACCTTTAAAAAAAGTAAAAAAATACACACTTTCTCATTCATTTGCCTCTCCAAAATGTAGCCAAACTTAGGGTTTAAGAAGAAATGAACCACTTTATAGTGGGAGCTAAATGATAAAAAATGAGAATTTTCATAAAGTCTTGCAGGACAGAAGGGTCTTGCCGCAGCGATAGGGAGTAGTAGAAAAATCCAATCATTCAGCATTTTCTTGCTACAACAAGCTGTTGGTCCCAAGGGGATGGGGTACAAGTCTAGAGGGGGGGGGGGGGGAATAGACTTGTATAAGATTTTGCAAATCTTTTCAACCTCNGGGGGGGGGGGGTGAATAGACTTGTATAAGATTTTGCAAATCTTTTCAACCTCTCGTGTGTATTGAACTTAGGATGTTTAGGTTCGATACCTCACGAGATGAAGACAAAGTTTTATGCGCAGCGGAAATGTTATCCCTTTTTAGTTAGCACGAGTTTGAGTTAGTTCGAGAAGTGAGTTTATATGCAGTGCAATCGAGAGGTTAGCGAGAGATGAAAACAGTAAGTAAATGCAAGAGAGATTTTTAAGTGGTTCGGCCAACCCGCCTACGTCCACTCTTCTTCCAGAAACTCCCTGGAAGGATTGCACTAAAAACTTCCCTTATTTAGTACAATATCGAGCGCTTGAGCTTTGATCACGAAGCCCGCCTCAAGCCTCAGGTTTTTCGCCCCGCTTCTTGNGAAATCTTCACGTTCGGCACCTCTTCATTATTCCATCTCCATGATATTCTTCTTCTCCAAACTTTAAGTATGACCGTCATTCAGCTTTGTTGGAGAATTGTTAGTGTATCGAGACCAAGGTTGATATCTTGATCGCTTGATGTCTCGAACTCAAATATCGAGAGGTCTATCTCTCGAACTCTGTTTATGTCTCGAACTGGATAACTGTATCGAGAGGTCCTACCTCTCGAACTCTGCTTATGTCTCGAGACTTAGTTGATGTCTCGCAGACCCTTATTCCTCCAGTGTTGTCCCATGCCTTCTTCTGATCTGTCTATATGATTACAATACACGAGACTTCTAAGATGTTCAAACAAATTTACCTCAAGCTTAAATATTTTCCGAGTTGAGCTCAAAGTTACTCGGTTGTATTTTCGCTCTTGGTTTACTTGTCGAACTTACAGCGTTTTTGCCTATGCATCGAGACTTGGGGATTTCTACTTAACAGTTGGTATCATCAAAACCTATTACATGATGTTCCTAACACAAGCATATCTAATACACAACCTATAGCATTTTGCCTTAATTTGTTGTGGTGACAAAGTTATGGTTGTGATGAAAGTCTATATTTAGCCTCTACTGATCCTTGTTAGTCCCGAGCATGCTCCAAAGGTTCCCTTGCTTTAACACATGCTCTCTAATGGTTTCTATGCACTAGCAAATTAATGTAACAAAAAAATCATACAAATCATACATTAGACCATACCTTGATAAAGAAACAAGAGAATATATGGTGTGTATATATATTATGAATTAATGTAATTAACTCCAAAAATCATTCCAAAGAAGAGAGAAAAGTATGCACGACCTATAACACATTAATCGACATGACAAAAACTTTTTCCATTGAATTTACATTATATCACCACATGGTCATGCTTAAAACACTTAGCACAAATAAAGTGAGATCTTTCATCATACTTAATTCGATACTAAAACACCTCTTATAGATCAACATTATCATAAATGAATTGTTGTTAGATTGAATATATGAACAACTTCTAATATTAGAAATGTCATCAATAGCTAAGTGGTGTCATAAATTATAAATATAGTAATATATCTAAAAACATAATAAGTTTCAATCTAGGTTATACCCCTAATTTATTTCCATTTTTTCTGTTAAATTTTTGCATACATTATGCTATAATTAAGGGGGGTGTATTCAATCATGACTTTCAAGAACTTTTAAATACTTTTACAGTGATGGATTTTAATTGACTTTTGTAGAGTTTTTGTAAACTTTCCTAGAATCTTTTAAACTTTTATAAACTTTGTAAGAGTTTATAAATATCCATAGAACAAACATTTATAGAGTTTTAAAAAATTTTTCATATTAAAAAGTTTACAAAAGTCATTAAAACTCTAAATTGAATACACCCTCACAAACATTCCATAACTTCTATTAATATATTATCTATAAATTAATGCATTTTAGAAATTAAAAAATATATATTGATGTCACAAAAATTGAGTATATTATTCATAAAGAAAATATAATCAATTTTTATAAATATAACCAATAAAAATATTTCTTGAACTAATGAAACAACTAATGCTGAGTAATATAATTAATAAACATACAATTATATAAAATTATAAACATATTAATTAAATAAAATTTAAAAATTATAAATTAAAAAATTTGCTGCAACCAGCAAATATTTTTGCTGCACAGCAGCAATCTTGCTGCTGTTCCATAAATCTGTTGCGATCGCAGCAATTCTTTTAGATGTGATCGCAGCAATTATTTTGTTGTGATGGCAATAAAAAAATTGTTTGAATATAAAAAAAATTATGAAAGATTTGAAGCGTACCGTAAAATTGATGGAAAATTCGCCTAGTTTAGATAGAGGAAAAAAAGTTTGCAGAGAATATTGAAAAGTTTGGGGTTGGAGGGTTGGATTTCATCTATTTATATTAATGAAGAGAAAGTCGATAGAAATCCTATTCTGACAGAGTTTGTGAAAGTCAGTAACTTTTTGAATACCAGTAGACTTTTAATAACTTTATTAAAGTCTGAATCGAATACCTGTATACTTTTAAAGAGTTTTGAAAAGTTTGAATTGAATACAGGTAGACTTTTAAAGAGTTTATAAAAGTCTAAATTGAATACCACCAAACTTTTAAAGTTGATAAAAGTATTTAAAAGTTCATGAAAGTCGTGATTGAATACACCCCCCTAAGAGTTGTACTAAACAATTTTGTGGACAAAAATACCCTTGCCGTTATAACTTCTGTTATCTTTTCCATTATTATTACCATGCACATGCATACACAATATTTTTTATTTTATTCTTCAAAGGTAATAATGTATGTAAACATGCTATCATAAGAAATAAGTTTGATTTCATTATAAGTTTAATAAAATCTTACCATAATTATATTTAGCAATATAACATATCTAAATTTCTTATTTTAATAATATTATCAACTATATTTTTATTTAATATAATATGAATTTTGCAACTATAATTTTTTTTTAAAAAATTATATGCTATAGTTTTTCAAAAAATACTTTAACATTTAGTATTAATATTGGGCATATATTTTTGCGCGTTGCACATATACAATACTAGCATGTGTGTGTGTGTGAGTGTGTATATATATATATATATGTATATCTAAAAACATAATAAATGTGAATGAAGATTATATCCCTCATTTATGTCCGTTTTTTCCGTTAAGTTTTTTGTACATTATGCTATAAAAGTTGTACTACATAATATTTTTGACAAATATACCTCTACTGTTATAACTTCCGTTATCTTTTCAACTATTGTTACTATGCACATGCATCCACCATATATTTTCTTATCTTCTTCAATAATAATAATAATAATAATAATAATAATAATAATAATATACACATTAAATATTAGAGTTATATGTTATTTATATTTTAAAATATAAATATCCAATTTATAAAAATATTTTACATTATTATTATTATAATTATTATTATATTAAAATTTAAATAAATTTAAAATTTTAATATAAAATATTAATATAAAATATTAATATTTGGCACCTATTTTTTTCGCATCGCGCATAAAAAAAACTAGTATGTATATATATATATATATATGTATATATATATATATATGTATGTATATGTATACATATGTATATATATATATGTATATGTATATGTATATGTATATATAGGTTGTATATATATATATATACATGTATATATATACATGTATATATATATATATATATATATATATATATATATATGTACATGTAGTACATGTACATACATATGTAGATGTACATATACATGTATATGTACATATAGATGTATGTTGGGCACTTCGGTTCGGTAAAAAGATATATATGATTATAAGAAGGGAATGTTTACAAAGTAGAGTTTAGTAGACAAGATTGAAAGAAATAAGACCAAGAACAACATAGATATCAATACATTGAAATGAGATGGAGTTTGGACCACGAGAGCTTACTTCTTGTTGGCTTTCCTTTTCTTGTTAATGGCTTCTCGTGTCTTGATGGGATCTTTCGGATTTACCAGGCTTAAGTATTCTTCTGTGACGTCTAGATGCCTGTAGTTCCTGTAGGCTTCCCCCACGAACTCACCATCAATTACTCCATCTTTCCACCAGGCAATGCATTCTTCTGGAGACATATTGCTGTGTGTAGATATCCCAGTGATTTTCAGACGCTTGAATATCTCCAGAGTCAGAATTTGTTCAGTATCTTCACTGTTCCCACACTCAAAGCTTGTCATGAGATGATCTATCTTCCTTTCTTCTTCTGACTGTCGTTCTTGTCTTTTTCTTCTTCTTTCTCTGTCCTCTTCTCTCCTTTTCTCCATTTCCAGTGTACGCTGGACCCTTAGGTTTTCTGCCTGTTTAGCATCCTCCACTGCTTTGCTCATGATTCTTGGTATTTTTGGAGGTGGTCCAGCTGGTTCGCTTGCTGCCCTTTTCTTGCCCGTTGTTTCCCCCTTCTTTTTCTCTTTCTTTTCCCCCTTGTTGGCATCATCAGCACGGGAGAGGAGGGTGGACATACCTTCGAAGATTGCTTGAAGTTGGGCAGGCACTTGGTTCGACAGGTCATCGAGTATGGCCTTCATCACATCCTGTCGAAGTTCACTGGAACATTGGAAGGCTCGAAGCTCTGCTCGCATTTCGGCTAATTCAGCCCTCGCACTTGCAGCCTCTGCTCGAGCGACAGCGGCTTCATCAGTGGCTTTCCGTGCTGCATCCTCAGCCCATATCGCCTGTTCGAGAAGTTCGGCATGACGGCCTTGGGATTCACTTGTGCCAGCAGCAGGCAGTGCAGCATTGCGGACCACAGCGAGTATTCTTTCGAGCTGAGCCATCTTCTGAGATTGATCAGCCATGAATTGACGCACTTCGCCAATGAAGACTTCTTCGGCCTGTGGATCATAGTCAGAAGTAGGAGATGAGGATCGAGATGTACCTTTCGTCGGAGGGGACTTGGGTGCTTCCAGATTTCCACCCATGACTTGCAATTGCGAGTCCACCTCTCGATTTAACGTCTGAGGATCCACAGGAACACAAGGTTCAGAGCTCGAAGGTAGCTCCATGTCAGGTGCTTCCCGATTTCCACCTGAGGGATGGATCACTTCTTGCTCCTTACCTCTCGAACCTGGAGCCTCAGCTTCAGCAACTATGGAGATAGGGTCAGCCAGAGAGTGTTCTTCGGTATTGGACGCTTCCCTGTTTTCATCCAATAGAGGTTCCCCCTCAGCATCACCTCTCGAACCAGTGCTGGGAACTATGTCATCTGCTGGTGAGGTTGGAGACGTAGTGTCGACAGGTGCTTCCGGGTTTCCACCTTCGATGGTATCATCAGTACTTCTCGAACCAGCAGGACTTGGGGCATTCTGCTCATGTTGCTCATTTGACTGCATTTCAGTCTGCTCCGATGAGTCTGGAATGATAATTATTTAAGAAGCAGTAGGAAAACCTGGCAGTGTGAGCAGCGGAACTTCACCCTCTCGAAATGTCTGTGCTTCATCAGTAGCGGTCGAGGGTGTGAACTCAGGTGGTGGCAAAAGTAGAACGGTGTTAGGTGCCACTTGAAGTGCTTCAGAGGTCTCGAATTCACCTCTCGAAGCTTCTACCTGTTCGTCCAGAGCAGAGTTGCTGACTTGGGACAGTGGGATTGCGGCTGTTGCAATATCATCGTGAGCAACCCCAGAGGTCTCTCCTGGCCCTCTCGTGAACTCAACGTTCTGTCCCAAGGAGATGGCAGTGGCGAGCCTGATATCTTCTCGAAATCGTGCTTCTGTTTCAGGATCTTCTTCAGGCTCAGCTTCAACTTCTGGTGCTTCAACTGCTATGCTCTTCCCTTTATCAGTTCTTTCACTGTTCAGCTTCATTACTCGTGTTTCGTGGGCAAGATCCATCAGTTGTTGAGCTGGGATCTCGGAGATGCCCAACCACTGGAGTGCAAACTGCTCTTCTGCCTCCATTTCAGCTGCTTGACTCATCAATTGAGTGAAAGAACTGGTTCTCCAGTTGATCCACCTGATCACCCTGGAGAAGTCATCAAGAGTGGGTGCTTCCACTGCCAACTGAGTGGAAGCTTCTTCATATAAGTCATCCCGCCCATCAGAGATGATTTCAGTAGCAGAGATTGCTTCGTCTATCTGAGCTGTGATCTCTCGACTATGCTCCAAGAGATCATCTTCCACCCTGACTGTGTAGTCTGTCTCTCGAACCATCTCACATGGTTCTTCTGCATCTCCTTGTACTGGATCACTGATCCCAGTACCTTCAACCTCTCGAGCCATCTCTCGAGATAAACCAACAGAGTCACCCGTACCCTCAGCAGTAATATCATCATTAACACACAAATCTCTTGACAGGGACCTGGTAGGGGGCACTCTCTCAACCTCAGTGGCCAGTGTAGCCTGAGGTTCCCCCTGGGCTTGTGCCCTGTCCTCGAAGGGTACTTGTATAACTGACGGTTCCACCTCTTGAACTACTAAGGAAAAAGGGACTTAAGGAAGCCGACTCTCGTTCTTCGGACCAACTTATGACCGAAAAAAGAGGAGTTCGTCACTCTTTTTCACATACACCGGGATAAAAGGTTACGATAGCAGGACCCTCCCCAGGCGGAGAGCTTCCAGGACAAGGAGGCGACGATCAACCATCCACTCCCGAGATTCATATTGATCACTTGATCTCCTCGTCCTGCCAGTTCGCTAACTAGACTCACCCTACCGAGGGGCAACAAAGGCTAGAATTCTTCCTGCCAAAAACAATGGGCCTACTTCTCATCCTAGGGGTTTGTAGGTATGAAAGAGTCCCGTCTGTCTCTCCGAGTTTCTACTACTAAGTAACACTTCTGCTATTCAATCATAGAATTGATTCTGATCAAGCTGAAAAACATAAGCAGGTTACCTGATGTAATGGATGGTAACCTACTATCATGTGAAATTGCATGCATTTGGAATGTTTAGTGGCCTAATTTCATTTTTCATTCAATGGCCTAATTGCATTTTCAAATTACGTTCGATAGCCAATTTGCACCTTATTCTCTCTCTCTCTCTCTATACACACACACACACACACACACACACACACACACACAAGTATTGTATATGTGCGACGTGCAAAACATATGCCTAATATTGGGCATATGTTTTTGCGCGTCGCACATATACAATACTTGTGTGTGTGTGTGTGTGTATATATATATATAGACACACACACACACACACAAGTATTGTATATGTGCGACACGCAAAAACATATGCCCAATATTAATACTAAATGTTAAAGTATTTTTTTAAAAAACTATAGCATATAAACTTTTTTTTTTAAATTATAGTTGCAGAATTCATATTATATTAAATAAAAATATAGTTGATAATATTATTAAAATAAGAAATTTAGATATGTTATATTGCTAAATATAATTATGGTAAGATTTTATCAAACTTATAATGAAATCAAACTTATTTCTTATAATAACATGTTTACATACATTATTACCTTTGAAGAATAAAAGAAAAAAAATATTGTGTATGCATGTGCATGGTAATAATAATGGAAACGATAATATAAGTTATAACGGCAAATGTATTTTTGTCCATAAAATTGTTTAGTACAACTCTAATAGCATAATGTGTACAAAATTTAACAAAAAAACAAAAATAAATAAGAGGTATAACCTTGGTTGAAACTTATTATGTTTTTAGATATATAAATTGTATAGTGAATGCACAATTGCGAGCAATAGCTGTTGTTTTGGCAATTAAAAAAACAAAAAATTAAAAGCAATGCCACATAAGAATGAAATTTGCGTGCAAATAGCCATGTTAATAATTTAAACATAACGTAGACTACTTGGAAATAATGGTACACTATGGACCCAACACGCAGACCATATATAATAAAGTTGAATCCATTATACACTTAAATGGTAGTAATAGAAAATACAACATGAAAAAAATTTAAAATCGACTTTTTTTTTGAAAGGAATTAAAATCGACTTAATTTGATAGAAATTATTAAGAAATTAATTAAAAGATATTGTGTCTCTCAAGAAACATGACAATGGGTTTAACCAGAGCAACATATATATGGCAACTCATGTCAAATTAGTTAGATAGTTAGCTTGTGTGATATATAAACACAAAGTTTCAAGTTTGATTTTCTGTATGAACTGTTTATTGGCAATCTTGGTATGAGCCAGTAGAGTCACAATACAAGTTTCACCCAAAACACCCCTTTAGATAACGATACGATTGTTTTAGATTAATTGAGGTTATAATTTAAAAAATATGTAAGGAAGATCCCCACCTCGCCTGTGCCCAAAAAAAAATCATTATATTAGTCATTTTCAATCTTAACTTAATGGAGCATCTACAATAAATTTTGAATTAATCAAAAGTATAATACCAAAAGAAAAAAAAAAAGAAAAGTAAGGAAGTCAAAAAATTTTTAAAAATAGACCCATCATATAATAATCCATTATTATTGGCTAGTCATTTTCAATCTATAGTTGGTATTCTCTTTCTTAGCATTTGTTGGGATTTAGAGTATTCATAATGTGAAAATTTAAAATTAGTTAAAATTGATCGTTAATATTTGATAGAAATACTTGTGGTATTCAAAAGTCATTAAATTGTCCTTGATTTCAACTTTCAACTCATGCTAGAAACAAGCAGGGGCAGATCCAGCATGGGGCAGTGGAGGCAGCTGCCCCACTCACCCCACCCCACCCCACCCCCACCCCCTATATAGCCCTTATGTATGTATGTATGTATGTATAGTACAGTTTTAGATATAAGTATATATGAAAACAAATATAAGTAAACAATTGATTAGTTGGCTGAGTTGGTTGGTGTGTGTGCCTTTACCATATAGAGGGTAAGGGTTTGACTCCAGCACGCATGCCTTCTGAAGCTTTGAATAAATTCATTTTTTCAAAGTTTTTTTCATTCCCTTTATATATATAATAATGAGATGTGTAATTTATAATGTATTTTTTATTTGAATTATTTTATCAAATTAACTATGTTTCATATATTGTTATTAATATTTTTATAGAATTATTTTATCAAATTAATTATGCTTCTTATATTGTTATTAATATTTTTATAAAGTTTTAGTATGTTTTATTTTTTGTCTATATCCAACAATATTTATATATATTCCTTTTAAGTTATTCAATTTATAATGTGTTTTCTATTTGAATTATTTTATCAAATTAATTATGTTTCATATATTGTTATTAATATTTTTATAAAGATTTATTGTGTTTTATTTTTCGTGTACATCCAACAATATTTAGGACTATATTCCTTTTAAGTGATTATTTTTTAAACTACATCTTTTATGTTTCGCCCCACTGAAAAATTTTTCTTGCTCCGCCACTGGAAACAAGTGTGAATTTTTTCGTCCAAAATAATGGCATCCGATCCATCTGAAAGAAGACTAAATACACTTAATTGGTAACTAATTAGGGGTACTATTGCAATGATACGTTAATTAGGAATGAAAATTACGCATACTAAATAGCTTAAAAGTAAATTTTTTTTAGCCAATTACTATGTGGTGTGACTCTGTTACCCTTTTAAATATGCGGTTACGGAATCGAACTTAATTTTGTATAGAACTGATAGTACCTTGTAAATAATGATGGGTGTTTAAAAAAATTGTAAAATATTTTCCCAATATGTAAACAAACAAACACAAGGACCCATGAAATTATTGTCCATTGGGTTGTCATTTTCAGTCTCTAAATGGTAATTTCTTAGTTGAGTTATGGTAAGCCAAATGTAAAAGGCATGCATGTGCGTGTGTGAATTGAAATGTGCACCTTTTGATATAATGTCCGAACAGGCACAGTCATAAGGTTGTATGCATGTGTATCTTGTTCTAGATTGAGGTTGTCATACGTCATTGTCTTGTTTAGCAACCTAACTTTATTAATTTCTCGAGCCAGGCCAGGAGGAACCGTATGATATTAGAAAAATTATACTTTTCTTCTCTAAATTATAAAGTAATTGTAAAATTCTTCTAAGTATTGATCATATTTACTTTTTGTCCCTAAATTATTATTGATGTTACACTTTTTGTCCATTTACTAATAAAACATTAAGGACAAAAGTGAGCATGAAAGGACGAAAAGTACAATACCATTAAAAATTTAGAGATAAAAATAAATATGATCAACACTTAAAACAAATTCTACAATTACCTTATAAATTAAGAACAAAAAATGTAATTTTTCCATGGATGGATTTTGAAGTTAATTTGTCCATATATAAATACAATACATATTAGTATGGTCAAACAACGACATCTCAAGCAGCACATGGCTAAATTAAAGGGGGTCTGGTCAGCTGAGAAAAGAGAGGTTAGTTGATTTAATCACTTTATCCTTTCTTATAGAGTTCTACTACATGAACTTCTAAATCTTACTCAAGTTTTATTTCTTGATATGAGGGACACTGATAAGTAACTTTTTTCATGTGAGTTTTAATACAAATGTCTATATCAAGATTTTGTGTGTGAAAGTAAAAATTGAGACTAGAAAATGAGAATACACATGATTTATTTTTATTTTTTATTTTTTGTTTTTTTTTGTGGGGTTTCATCTCATCACCTTCATGATCTACTCCTATTTGGTAACCACCATTCCTAGCTAGTGTTGCT
>NC_044918.1:9027945-9077563 GCF_003576645.1 Ipomoea triloba
CAACGGCTCAGATCTCACTATATTTTTCACCTAGGACTGCATGTTTCACCTGGGGCTTCTTTCACACAAGATCTCATATATATATATATATATATATATATGATCAAATGAAAATAAATCCTTAGGAGAGAAATAAAAGTCAATCTCAAGCTTATATTTGGAAAAATCTTACAGGTTAGATCATTTAAAAAAAAAATGCAGTGACATTTTAGTAATTATCACCAACTTTACTATGCAAACTTGAACACTAAAATATACAATTCTCATACCTTTCTAGGTTTGCATATTTAGTATTAACATTTTGTAGGCTAAGGATCCTATGAGAACAATACCATAGGAGAGAATAAAAACTAATCTCAACCTTACATCTGTAAAAATGTGACGAATCTAATAATTTTTAAAAACATGGTGGCATTTTCACAATTATCATCAACTTCAATTGACTATGAGAACTTTAACAACTAAATATGCAAACCTGGTAAATTTTATAAAACCAACAAAAAATTTAAATTTTAAATCTAAACCATAAATGCTAGACCTTAAAAAGTGAACAACTAAACCAAATAAAACAAAAAACTTAATTATAAACTCTAAAATCGAAACCTAAGTGCAATGCACTTTAGCATTTTTACAAGTACAATCTTTTAATACTAAATGTGCAAAATGTTAATACTAAATGCGCAAACTTGGAAAAGTTTGAGAATTGTAGATTTTAGTGTTTAAGTTTGTATAATAAAGTTGGTGATAATTATGAAAATGCCATTGCATTTTTTTAAAAAAATTTGATCTGATTCGTCCAATTTTTTTAGATGTAAAACTGATATTCACTAGTACAAAAAAAACCATAAATATAAGACAATTTGCGTCCGAAGTTGAAACACAGGCCGCGTAAAGTGACGCGGTGACATTTTTGTAATTGAAAGTTCATTATTTATTTTTTTATTTTTAGCTTTTTAAAATGTCGGACAATCTGCGTCCGAAGTACCCACTTCGGACGCAGATTGTTAGTCGCGTTACACCATCAGCGTCCGAAGTGGGAACTTCGAATGTAGATGGTGTAATGCTTTACACATATCTACGTCCGAAGTTCCCACTTCGAACGCAGATAATTAGGGCAAAATCACCCATCTTCTTCCCTAAAAACATATATCACGACATACACAAACAAATCTGTAGCACAAAATCTCGCATCGTCACCACCACACGGCGCCGCACGCCATCACCACTCGCCGCCGGTCTCCTCTCCTCGCCTCTTGCCGCAAGTTGTCTAGCCACTGCCAGTCTCTTCTCCGCTCGCTGCTTTACTCTCCTTCGCCGTCCAACGCCGCCACCCAGCCACCGTCGTCGTCCAACACCGCAGCCCGTCGCTGTCCAGATCTAACGCCTCTAGCCCCGTCACCGTCCAACACTGTCCAGTCGTCACTGTCTAGCACCGTCCAGCCGTCATCATCGTCGTCCAAGTAATTTGTCAGTTTCTTTTTAATTTCATTTAATTTTTTTGTTATATATTTTAGGAATTTTTGTTATTGTTTATTTTAGATTTGATTAATTCTGTGTTATTGTATATGTTAGGTATTGATATTGCGATAGTTTAATAAAAAAAATTGTGTATTATGTATATATATACTTGTTATTGTGTGTTAAAATGTTCAATAATATATTTTAGAAATTTTCTTGTATGTTATGTATTATGTGTTATGTATATGTATATAAAAATTGTGTATTGTATTGTGTATTATTTGTTATGTATATAAAAAATGAAAGTGAAAAATTATAAAAACTAATATAATTATCAATAAATAAAAAATAATTTTATAAGTATCCAATTAAAGTATATATGTAAATAAAATAAAGTATATAACCAAATTTAACAAAATGTTCAATAAATAAAAAAAAATTATCAAATTAAAGTGTATAAGTAAATAAAAAATAATGAGAAAAAATTTGAAAAGATAATATAATTAATTGGGTATTATGTATAACTTGTCATTGTGTGGTAAAATGTTCAATCAATAATTACATTTAAATTATTTAGTTAGTTTTATTAGTAAAATATTTAATTAGTTTTAGGTAGTATTTTAAATTTTAAATTATTTAATTAGTTTTAGGTAGTATTTTAAATTTTAAGTTTTTATTTATTTAGTCAAAACTTGAACTTGAGTCTTTAAGTTATTGCTCAAATAAACTAACTCATTTATCATATTCTAAATGTGGTGTGACAATAGGAGATATAGATCGGAGTTGGATGTATAAGAAACACAATACACTTGAATATGTTAATGGAGTTCTAGAGTTTGTAAAAATTGTCGAGTAATATGCAAGTAAAATTGGTGAAAATTATATAGTGTGCCCTTATTGTGATTGTAGAAATCTAAAAAAGTTTCGTGGGACTGAACAAATTAAGAGTCATTAGATATGTCGTGGTTTTAAGGAAGGATATGACCGGTGGATATGACATGGTGAAAATGTACCTCTTAGTGTGAGTACAGATGATGTCGAATTAAATGTAGAGAAAGATCAAAGTAAAGAAGATAATGTTGGAAATGATGGAGATAATGACAGGCTAGATGAATTGATGCGTGATATGCAAGGGGATTTGAATGAAATGCCTCAAGAGTTTGAAAGGTTTTTTGAGAATTCTGGAAAACCTTTGTTTTCTGAATGTAGTAAATTTACAAAGTTATCAGCAGTGCTTAAATTGTATAACTTAAAAGCAAAGAAATAGGTAGAGTGATAAGAGTTTCACAGGGTTATTGGAACTTTTGAAGGACATCCTGATGATAATGAACTTCCTTGTTCAACTTATGAGGCAAAAAAAATGTTATGTTTGTTGGGTATGGAGATTGAAAGGATCCATGCAATGCATGTCCAAACGATTGTATTTTGTATTAGAAACAATACAAAGACTTGCATGTGTATCCGAAGTGTGGAGCATCGCGTTATAAACGGAAAGGCTTCGATGATGCATGTGAGAAGAAAAAAGGTCCTACTACGAAGGTGTTGTGGTATCTACCAGTGCTTCCAAGATTCAAGCGTTTGTTTGCAAATGCAAAGGATGTGAACAATTTGCAATGACATGCTATTGATAAAAAAGAAGATGGAAAGTTGAGACATCTTGTCGATTATCCTCAATGGAAGAACATTAATATGAAGTTTCCTGAATTCGATTTTTAAAACCGAAATCTTAGGCTTGGACTATGAACGAATGGAATGAATTATCATGGTAACATGAGCAGTCGCCATAGCATTTGGCCAGTTCTTTTAACAGTTTACAATCTTCTTCCTTGGCTATACATGAAGTGTAAGTACATCATGTTATCTTTGTTAATATCTGGGCCTAAATAACCAGAAAACAACATAGATGTGTACTTGACACCGTTTATTGAAGATTTAAAGATGCTGTGGAATAAAGGTCTGACTTTATTTGATGCTCATAGTCAAACCAACTTCACCTTACGAGCCATGCTATTCTGCACAATCAATGACTTCCCTGCATATGGTAACTTGACAACTTGTCAAGGTATACTACTAAAGAGGATGAGGTATCCCCTATTTGTGAAGATGAAATAATTGATCTTTGGTTACAACAGTAAGAAAAATGTGGTCATGAGTTATCGAACCTTTCTACCTATTGACCATCCTTATAAAAATAAGAAAAAACTTTTCAATGGAAAATCTTAGACTAGAGTAGCTCGCTCACCATTATCAGAGGGTGTTGTTTATGAAGAGTCAAAAACATTGATATTGTGTTAGGAAAAACTTCAAAAACAAGTCAGAAGCGTATTTGGAAAAAGAGGTCTATATTATGAGATTTATCATATTGGGAGCACTTATCTATTAGACATTGTCTTGATGTAATGCATGTAGAGAAAATTATTTGTGATAGCATTATCGGGACATTGTTGAATATTCAAGGTAAGACGAAAGATGGTATAAAAGCTAGAAAATATATGGTAGAAATGGGGATAAGGGATTAGTTAGCATCACAAGAATCTAGAAATAGGGCATACTTACCTCCAGCTTGTTATACTTTGTCTAAAAAGGAGAAAACAAGTTTTTTGTAGCTGTTTGAATGGTGTCAAGGTTCCTTCCAGCTATTCATTTAATATTCAAAAACTTGTTTCAATGAAAGACCTTAAATTGATTGGTATGAAATCTCATGATTGTCATATATTAATGCAACATATGTTACTTGTTGCTATTATAAGCATATTACCAAACCATGCTAGACAAGACATTACCAAGCTTTGTTACATTTCAATGACATTAGTAGTAAAGTTGTTGATCTAGAGGTGTTGGATTCATTGCAAGCTGATGTGGTAGTAACTTTATGCCAGCTTGAAATGTATTTCCCCCATCATTTTTTGATGTTATGGTGCATTTAACAGTTTACTTGGTGTCGAAAATTAAAATGTGTGGTCTTGTATTTTTGAGGTAATGTATCCATTTGAGAGATACATGGGAATTTTGAAAGGATATGTGAGAAATCGATATCGGCCAGAAGGGAGTATAATTGAAGCTTATGGCGCCGAAGAAGTCATTGATTTCTGTACTGATTTTTTGGCTAATGTTGAGTCTATTGGTGCTCCTAAATCACGTCATGAAGGAAGTCTCACAGGAAAAGGTACGATTAGGTTTAAAGCTATTCTCCCAAGTGCAAATATGCGAAATCAGGCTCATCATCTCGTACTACAACATCTTTCTGAGGTTTATCCCTACTTGGATCAACACATGTCTATTCTAAGGCAACAAAATCCTTCTAAGGGTGAAAGATGGGTGACAAACGAACACAATAACACATTTATCAGATGGTTCAAAGATACAGTAATGCAAGAGTTATCTCAAGTGTCAAATAATATTAGTGAAACCATTCGGTGGTTAGCATATGGCCCTGGTGTTCTTGTGAACTCTTATGAAGGATATGATATTAATGGGCATACATTTTACACAAAATGTCAAGATGGAAAATGTATGGTGCAAAATAGTGGAGTGACATTAGTAGCACTACCAAGAGAGTATTCTAGTGCTAATGATACTAACCCGCCGGTAGATGCCGTACTATGGAGTCATTGTAGAAACTTAGGAACTTGATTATAAGGTGTTTAAGATTCCTCTATTCCGATGTTCTTGGGTTGATAACAGACAGGGTGTCCGAGTAGATGATTTGGGTTTTACCTTAGTTGATTTTGGTCGGCTAGGATATCATGATAAACTGTTTATACTTGCATCTCAAGCTAAACAAGTTTTCTATGTTTCTGATCTTATTGATAGTAAGTGGTCAGTTGTCTTGCAAGGGATAAGAAGTATTGTTGGTGTTGGTGATGTTGTGGATGAAGAAGAATATGACCACTTTGATGAAATCCCACCATTTTCTATTGGTATTCAACCTGTGGCTTTGGGTGAAGATAACATTGATACTAGTTACATGTGTACTGATCATAGAGAAGGATTGTGGGTTAACCATCCGATAGTATAATTTCTAAAATGTGATCTTATTTGTTTTTTATAACATGCTTTATATATTGAGAGAGAAGTTTTTAATAATATTGTTATCTTATGCATGTGCAGGTATATATATTCATGGCCGATCATATAGAGCCTATAGAGACTACAAAGTCTACCTCAGTGCCTAGAACAATAAAACCTACCTCTTGTACGAAAATGGAAAAGAAAAAGCCAGTTTGTGAGCTTTTGAAAATTGAGTTCGGTGATCATTGTAGGCCTATTGGCCCAAATGCAAAGTATTTCTCAAACTATATTGGTACTTTGGTTTGTCATCACGTGGATATTAATATCAAAGATTGGGCTCAAGTCTCCAAGGTAATTAAAGAATCAATTTGGCTGGATCTTAAGGTAATAAACTTTAACTTAATTTATATATTGATCATTACTTCTAATTTAAAGTTCTAATTGCTTGTTCTTTTTGTCGTTATTAAGAAAGAGTTTAATATCCCAAATGAATCATTAAAAAAAATATTGTGAGAATTGCGGGGTTGTGTTAGAAAGATTTCAAGTTAAGATTGGTTCGTCATTTCATCAACAAAAAACATCCTAAAGTATTTTTAGTACCCAATTTAGTTCTTTGACTTTTAAACCGATACCCAATGTCATCCTCCGTTACAATTTCTATGTTTTCACTGTTATTACCAAGGGCAAAGAAGTCATTTTAATATATCAAACGGAATATCCCCAAATTTGTGGCGGTGATGGACCACAATCACGGTGAGCAGTGACGTCATGCCGGATCCCAAAGAGTGTCCAGCGAAAATCATCTTATAGCTCCTCCCGTTCTCCTCCCAAAGCGTCCTCAGAGTCTCGAACTCGGTATTCAACAACCAAATCGCAGCATTCAAGAGCCCGTGGTGCACGTACCCGCCGTTGAACATCTGCTTCCCGAGGCGGTTGTCAATGAGGACCTTGGTTGGGAGCGTAATCTATCTCCACATCATCGGTGAGGAGCAGGAGTAAAGAAGATAGTGTATGTTCTTCTACTATTTCCGGCGACCATCCTCGAGATCCATCATCGTGAAGGTGGACATGTTTTAACCCCTGGCCCCATGGTTGTTGAACTTGTGACGGGCACTTGGTTTTGTGGGTTTTGTGTACAATGATGTTATAAAGAGAAAGGAATTGAAGGAGTGTATGTACGAATGGGAGATTTCATGAAACAATTTCAAGATGCGGGCGGGCGAGTCTTTTCTCGATATGTCTTGGGAGCCATGGAAATTTTTTTATTAACAATGTTTAGTTTTAGAAAATTTTGTGGGTTTTTGATTCTTTCTTACTATTTGGCTTTCTCTTGATTGCCCTGGTAAGTAACGCGCTTAATCACCCAATCGGGATTTAGTCAGTAGCGGCAGGTAGGCGTAAATGTGGGGTTTTGGAGCTCATCCTCGTAGACGGCAAGGATCGTGCGGTAGACACGTGGCACGGGGTCGAATTCCTCCCTGGCTGCAGCTGTCCATGTGGCGCTGCCATCGCTTCCAACCCCAGCGCTGGCAGCCCAACACCACCACACACTCCACTCCACATGCCATAGACATTACACCAAATAATATTTTCACCTTCTCTCCTATTTATGCTTTGATTTTTCTTCAATTAGGACAACTAATTTGTGTTTTATCGAGTAAAATGGAGTCGCGACGGAGATTAGAGGAAGAAACGAATTTCACCCAAGTAAAATGACTACTTTACCCTCAAAATAACGGTTCAATGAAGGCAATTGTAATGGTGGTTGACATTGGGTGTGATTTTAAAAGACATAGGACTAAATTGGGTACTAAAAATGTTTTGAGACTAAATTGAGTATTAGCTAATAGTCGGAGGACCATTTTGGGTATTAACTCTATTATTTAATAACTAATGGTATTTTAGGCCCAAAGTCAGAAGTATAGGGAGTTGCAAGCTCGAAATGAGCATCCTCACTACTTAAGATTTAAGGGTTATATTGGAAAGCAGTCTAAGTGGATGATGTCTAACCCATTGTCTTCACAATCTTCTTGTGCTTCTATTTCATCGACCATATCAACTAGTGATCGTAGCTTGTATTGGCTTTGAGTGCGGTCTAAAAAATATGAAGATGAAAGTTATTACATTCCCAACGAAAAAACCATGGGAGTGCTTGACAAAATTGTAAGTAATACAAATACTTTAAATATATATACTATTGATGAGAATGCTAACATGTAATTTATATATCTTGTGTTGCAAAAGGTCGAGAAGTGTGAAGAGATGAGCCAAGGATCATTCCATCCAACAAGGAAAAATGATATATTATCAATAGCTCTTGGCACCAATGAGCACGGTGGCTATTGAGAGGCGTTGGAGTGCATAGCAATCTTCGGGATGTGTTTGGTAAACTGATGAGAACTAGTCATGGGGTTGTTTTAGGTAGTGATCTTGAGATCATAGAGACAAAAATTTATGACAAAGTGGCTGACAAAATAAGAAAACAAACAATGGAAGATACGCAATCCAAGTTTAATCAGATGCAATCTCAGCTGGAAATTTTAATGAAGAATGAACAAGCTAGTCCAAGGTTTGACACACTACCTTGGAGTAGCTGTCAATCTATTAATCTATTGAACAAGCTTCAAGTAATATTCAATATCTTTAATATCTTGTTGAATTTAATATCTTCTACTTGTTGTTAAGCTTTTTAATTTTCTTGGCACGTAGGAAATTCCAAGATCTACAAAAATGATGAATTTTGAAAGTGATGATCAATCTGCCACAGAGTTACAACCCCGACTTGTTCCTAAAGATGTGTTGCAGCACTTGAGAGATGAATCCAAAAAGATGGTTTCATATCTAAGAAACTTGCCCTCCCATTTAGACTACATTGAGTTGAACCTAGAAGAGGAAATCTTCCATCATTCAAGTAATAGTGTTTTCGTGATGTTTGAAGACATTAAAGACTTGTTGACAATGAATTGGCTTGATGTGTCCATAATACAAGTCTTTATAATGTGAGTATTTTTTTTTAATCTTTTATAATGTTTCTATATTTAAAAACTTTTCTTTAGTTTTTAATTTCATCCTTTATTAATTATCTATGTTTTAGATGGCTTTATCGGTTGTGCAAGAAAATTGGAGTTACATCAGTAGGATTTGTCTGCCCAAGGAGAATTTCAAAGGACAGTGTGAATTTGAATAACAATGCGGTCAAATCTTATCTCATGAATGCCATGCTTCAAGAGAAGGACCGGAGATTTATTTTAGCTCTATACCATAAAGAATAAGAAAACTAAATTTATATGTTTTGTTATTTATATAACTTAATTGAGTTATTTGTCAATTGCGTTAACATATTTAATTTTTAAATCTAGAGATCATTGGTTGCTTCTTGTCATTTGCGTCAATTCAAAATCAGTCTTTGTATTAGACCCCATGACATATGATCGCGATCTAAAGATTAAGCCCACATTGTATGCGTAAGTATGCGCGCGGACACGCACACACACATAATATTGTTAGGAATAATATTGTAATAGTTTTGATGAGCCAAATTGTAATTTTAGAAATCCCCTATTTTATTTTTAGAGTGTAGAGATTAAACCTGGAAGACAAGTCATGACATTAGATTGGTCAAAGTACCTGTGAGGTCCCTGTAGTGTTTTGTTCAATTAAAGTATAGGGATTAAGTTGACCAAAATTGATGTACAGAGACTAAATTGAACAAAATACTACAGTACAAGGACCTCACATGTACTTTGACCCATTAGATTGGTTCAAATTATTGTATTATAAAGTTCATTATGTCATGAGTCTTGTAAATTGTTTGCTTCCATTAGACACATGAGTATATATGATCTAATGGACAAGACTAAAGTTATCTATGTTAGATAGAAGACACAAGTTCAAATCCTATGAAGAATATTTTAACCTTGAAGACAAAGGAGTGGAGCTAGCTTTGTCACGGCCTAACGGAAGTCAATATTTTGGTCTATGGAGCTAGTCAAGCTCCATGGAGGAAGTCTTGAAACACTATCTCTACACCATACGCTACACAATGCAAAGAAGGAACAAATATATTATCTCGGTGATATTAATCAAATATGTTGATACGAATTAATGGTAAAAAGCTGGAGCATATTACTTATTGGTCTAGTGTTTGAATCTTGCTAGATACATCTTACCTTAGGAGGAACTTTGGTTAGACTTTGTGCGCGTGATCCATACTACTTTTCTACACGCGTGAAGAGTTTGCATGCTTCATATATTTTTGAAGGTCCAGAACGTAATACCATCACCGAGAAATTTTGAAGATCAACTTGCCCAGATCAAATCAAGAATGCAACAAAATCAAAAATATCAAGCTCTGAAGGATACAAAGTCCACAATATCAAGCTGAGAAGACAACAAAGTCAAGAATTGGAAGTCCACAATATCAAAAATATCAAGCTCTGAAAGATACAAAGTCCACAATATCAAGCTGAGAAGACAACAAAGTCAAGAATTGGAAGTGGAGAAGACAACAAAGTCAAGAATTGGAAGTCCACAATATCAAAAATATCAAGCTCTGAAGGATACAAAGTCCACAATATCAAGCTGAGAAGACAACAAAGTCAAGAATTGGAAGTGCACAATATCAAGCTAAGAAGACAACAAAGTCAAGAATTGGAGGCTAAGTCAAGAATTGGAGGCTACAAGTTTCAAGGATCAATCAAGCCGAATTAGAAGACTTTGTGAGCAATTTACAGAGGTAATTTGTCAAAAATTACCAGCGGCATTAATTGTGATCAAATTGGAGATCCTATCAGATCAAATTGGCAAGTTATCAGATCAACGGTATGGTCATTAAATGAGGAGGTATGACCATCAAGATCAAATTGGCATGACCAATCAAATCAAGTGAACGTTCAAAATTTGAATGTTCATAACGGGCAAATAATTCTTTGAATTATAAAAAGCCCAAGAAGACTTGAAGACAAGTAGATCTGAGAGATACGGAAGAGGCACTACAGCACTACGAATTAAACGGTGAAAAACAACAAGTGGTAATATTGAGCGGTGAATACGATCAAAATACAAAGTGCTGAGATATTGAGCTATACACGAGAGAATTCAAGTCTTAGAAAAGAAATCTTTATTTCTTTCAGCAATTGTATCTCTACTGAGTGTAGAAAGGAGTGTCGCGTTGTGTGAGACACTCGGGTGAACTAAGTGTAGCTTTGTGCAAGACACTTGGTTAGAGCGTAGCTTTGTGCGAGACGCTCGAGAGCGTAGCTTTGTGCGAGACGCTCGGGAGCGTAGCTTTGTGCGAGGCGCTCGGGAGCTTAGCTTTGTGCGAGGAACTCGTGGTTGAGTGTAGATTTGTGCGAGACACTCGGGAAGTGCTTGTGTAGCACTGGTGTTTCACTATTTGTATCTGGGTGAACGAGATAGTGGAATTCCCTCCTTGGAGTGAAGGAGAAGAGTGGACTAGGAGAATTAACCACCTCTAGACCACTATAAATCTTTGTCTCTCTTTACTTTACTGCATTTTACGTTATTTACATATTTGACTCACTAACCCTTTACGTACTGTGTTGATTCATACATCTGGGTTTGTGTGTTCCCACATTCGCATGTGGTTCAAACTTTGCATACATATTCCTTGAACTATTCTAAGATTTTCCAACGTGTTGCATGCGAGTTATCTCTTCAGTTTTACGGGTTTTATTTTATAGCACTTTACCGTACGATATTCCGCTACACATTTCAAGTTGAAATTATTCACTTGAAATCTCTTTTATTGAAGTGTTATAAAGTTTTTTAATTGTTAGAAAAGTCTATTCACCCCCCCCCTCTAGACTTTTCACCACCCAATTAGGACCAACATATATATATATATATATATATATATATATATATCTATAATATATTAACCATTATAGTTGTTTATAAATTATTTATGAGCGTATATTATAGGACATTTCGGTCTTCAACAAATTTGAAAGGACAAAGAGCTAGAAATTCGGTAGATCGGAGGAGAATTGAGGTATATATGAAAATTAGAGTATTAATATAGTGTTTATAAGTTTATTAGTAATGTTTTATTGTTTAACTTTCTAATACATATACATAAAAATTCATAATTTGTAGTGCTCTCAACAATCGGGTGGTGTAGAGTGCGGGTATTATGTCTTGCGATATATGTATGCACTAGTACAGAAAAAGATTACTACGTCACCTAATTAACGTTGATTTTTGACAAATCGACGTTATATGCGAATAAAATAAAGCAAAAATAATATATATTATTTACGACTCGGTTCTTGGAAAAATTCGACATCATAAATATTCTTTTTTAAAATAGTAAGACATACGACGTCGGTTCAGGGGAGAACTGATGCCGTATGTCTTTAATATTTTTAAAAAAACACATTAAAGACATACGACGTCGGTTCTTCATCGTATGTTATAAATAATTTATTTTAAAAAAATTAAAGATATACAGCGTCTGTTCTCCCCAGAACCGACGTCGTATGTTATAAATAATTTATTTAACAAAAGTTAAAGATATACGGCATCGGGTCTCACTAGAACCGACGTCGTATGTTATAAATAATTTATTTTAAAAAAATAAAGACATACGGCGTCGGTTCTTCATAGAATCAACGCCGTATGCTTAATTCAAAAATTAAAAAAAAAAAAACGTAAAGCAGCAGCAAAGCTCCAATGGCAACTCCTTCATCCGTTCTTCATTCTCACTAGCACCAGCCTTCACCCACATATTTCACTCCTATTTCGTTCCTTCTGCATCCCTTCTTCGTTTTTTGTTAAAACCGACGTTGTTTGTTTATTTAAAAAAAAAAAAAAGAAAAGAAACAATGTCAGTTTTTTTTATTTGTTTTTATTTTTTTTATTTTTAAACCAATGTCGTTTGTTTATTTTTATTTTTAAAAAAATGAAACGACATCGGTTATTTTATAATCGACGTCGTATCATATATTTACAACGTCGCCTACATCAACGTTAAAAAATAATCGACGTTGTATGTCCAAAAAAGTTGACGTTAAAAGTGTTTTCTGTATTAGTGATGAGATATGCACTCTATATTATGAATTTGAAGATTTAGAATTGATATGTAAATTTAATAAATTAAAACTAAATATTTTAAAATTATACTTTATTAATGTTAAAACTAATTATTTGATAATTTTAAATTTTTGTAGGCATTTGCTGTGTCAAAGCCCTACACGAAGAACGAAATAGATGAACTTCGTGAAATTTGGGTGAAGTATTTTTGTGAAGAATGCTTATGATATTTGGTGTAGGTCAAAAAGTTTATTTAGATATTGTTGTAGGTAAACATGTTGCTTATATAATGTTTGAACTATTATTTAGATGATTTTAATGATGTGTTGGTACTTATATATGTTTTTATTAATTTAGTAGTGTTACTTTGATTAGTTGTTAATTATGTATTGATAGAGTTTGATGTAATGTATACGCAAATAGTAGTAAAGTGTTTTGAAAACTTTGAAGTGTTGGATGGATTGTATTGAGAACTTATTAGCTACCTTTGAGGTGTTGATAATTTGAGAACTTTAAGTGTTTTTGCTTGAGAAGTTAGCTAGTTTATTATTGAAGTGTTACGTTGTATGTATGTTTTGAGAACTTTGAAGTGTTGTGTATGTTTTGAGATTTGTGAAGTGTTGGTGTGTTTGATAACAACTACAATATTGTAAATGTTCATAGGAAAATTGCACAACAAATAATTAATATATATATACACACGACCATCTGCGTCCGAAATTGGGTAGTTTTGGGGACATATAATATATTATAAAAACAAATTTGCGTCCAAACCTGCCCACATTCGAATGTAGATGGTTAACTATCTGCGTTCAAGAAACTTCGGACGTAGATTGTTTGACTAATCTGCATATGTGTCATATACGTTAGGGCAACTCCGGACGCAGATAGTCCCCAACTCTGGACGCACAACTAGAGAGTACTAATGCACTACATTTAGTACGGGAATGCGCAATCAAATTAAAGCAATATGAATGCATGACTAGTATCATATGAATGCACATGGTTGGTACTTGTACTACAATGATTGCGTAGGTTATTTGTTTGATGGCCATGAGGATGTCTATATGGTGACTAGAGTAGTTGGATGAGTCCAAAATTGGTAACATAGAATACTATGAAGCTTAGAGATACTAAGTGTATTTAAAACGGATAGTGAGAGATATTTGTGCTATTTTTTTGCGAATTGATGCAATTGTGGTGACAAAATATGCTTTCGAAGCAGTTTTTATTATTATTGTTTTCATTAATCATCACTAATTTGTATTACCTCCGTCCCATTTTATATGTCTGGTTCGGTTAACGAGGCTTGACTTAAGTTATTTTTAATTCAATTTTTCATAATATGAAGTTTAGTATTAATATACAAAATTTATATATTTAGAAAATATACTAAAAGTCCTATTAAACACAAAAAATTAATTTTAAAAATGAGTAAAAATTACTAAAGAAAATAAACAAAGAAGAAAGAGTTAGTTTGACCAATTAATAGTAAGTAGGACAAGTAAAATGGGACAGAGGGAGTACATAGTATATTTTAATGATTTGATCACAACTACGAATTGTCAAATTTGAAGGTTATATATATATATATATATATATATATATATATATATACTAGTTTTTCACGCGCATTACGCGAATGAGATAATGCCCAATGTTTATTTTTAAATAAGTATTTCAATATATATATTTTTAAACAAGTACATATGCAAGATTATATAGGAGATGTTCATCCAATCGTTTGTCACTTTGTATATAAACATTTTTAAACAGTGGCTACAGTCTATATACCAATTATTTTTGTGGTCAAGATTGATGCTGATTTTGTCTTCAATCCAAGCAGGTTGATTGTAAAAAATGAAATGAATTACAAATTTATATTAGTTCTAATATATTTAAAGAATGCAAAATAAGTATTTTACATACAAGATTAATGAATGCTGCAACGGTAACTATTTTTTAAATTTCTTCATTTTTTGAATTTGAAAGATTGATTCTAGCAATGTTGTAGTCTCAATATCTTTTCAATGCATCAAGTCTATCACAATGTTCTATTGCATATGGCACTACATTAACATTTTTAATATTGAGTTTTAATGCAATTTATTGGGTTATTTGAATGTATTCTTTGTTAACAAATCCTCCCTAAGTAGTTAATATGATTGGTTTCAAACTGTTTTTTTTTCATGTTATTAACATAATACTTGGTAAATAAATATATAACATTATTTTGTATTATAACTTTGATATTTAATTACAAGATAGTGTAAAAAGAAAACAATGAACAATGTAGTGAACATAATTAATTAATAAATTTGAAGGTGAAGAATCTTTGCATTGTAGAAAATATAGACAATATAACTAATGAAATTATATCCCTATTGATAATGAATATTTTTTTGAATAAAGGCATTGTAGACATCGAATTATAAATTAAAGAAATGCATATGTATGTATTATTTTTTGTTGTAACTACTAATTTATTTAATTTAATAAGAGTAATAGCTCGAGTGGGGTACTTACTTTTGAATAATATTCTCTAACATATTAGTAGTATATGTTCAACAATTATTCCAACTTTGATTGAGATGAGGTTCGAACCTAATACCTTACTTATAGAAATTAATGGGTAAGTTAAAAGTTAACGGAATATTAATGGAAAAGAGAATATTTTGACGGAAAATTTAATGGATAATCATATAACTAAGGATAAATTAGGAAATCTCAAGGAAAAATATAAATCTAAACAATTTGAACTATCCATTTAATTTAATAATTTGACCGTCATTTTTTCTACCCATTATAGGCCATACTTTGAAATGTCTAGTTTTTCACGCGCATTGCGCGATTGGGATAATGCCAATGTTTATTTTTAAATAAATACTTTAAAATATATCAATGCAAGATTATATTGGAGTAGTTTTTCCCTCTACATGTTTCATGTGCTATGAGTGCGTTTCGTGCATTCTCATGTGAAAGTATTGAACAAAATATTAATATTTATTATATTTGTAGAAGGTTAATGAGTAGTATATTTTGTTCTAGTTTCATAACTTGTTTACTTGATAATAACAACAATAGTTTTGCAGGTAGTCCGAATACTGATGCTGCAATATGTTTAGTTTCATCAACAGTTTCTACATTCATTTTGCACATGTTTATTTTGAAGTTCATATTTTTGGAATTAGTATGAATGAATATACTACTTGATTTTGTGTGTGTGTGTGTGTGTGTTTTTTTTTTTCGGTAAATTTTTTTTTGTTGATTTGATACTAATCTTGGAGTACCCACTACTGTCTTTTAATCAACAGCATGCAGTTAAATAGGTTGCCACTTTGTGCATAAACATTTTTAAACAGTGGCTACGTTCTATATACCAATTATTTTTGTTGTTAAGATTGATGTTAATTTTGTCTTTAATCTAAACAAGTTGATTGTAGAAAATGGAATGAATTGTAAATTTATATTAGTTCTAATATATTTAAAGAATGCACAATAAGTATTTTACATACACGATTAATGAATGCTGCAACAGTAGCTATTTTTCAAATTTTGTCTTTTTTTTTGAATTTGAAAGATTGATTCCAACAATGTTGTAGTCTCAGCATCTTTTCAATGTATCAAGTGTGTCAATGTTCTATTGCCCTACATTGACATTTTTAATGATGAGTTTTAAATCAATTTATTGGGTTATTTAAATGTCCTTTTTGTCAACAAATCCTCCATAAATAGTTAATATGATTGACTTCAAACTGTTTTTTTTCTCAATTTTTCCATGTTATTAACATAATACTTGGTAAATAAATATATAACATTATTTTTTTAGTATAACTTTGATATTTAATTACAAGATAGTGTTAAAAAAAACAATGTAGTGAATATAATTAATTAATAAATTTGAAGATAATGAATCTTTGTATTGTAGAAAATATAGACAATATAACTAATGAAATTATCAGTCGGTGTACCATGGACCATGGTCCACAATGCATTGTGGACTATGGATCATGACTGATACTGCAGTTATGTTAAACAGATATTGCAGTTGTGTTGAAAGGAAACTGCAGTTGCGTGGAAAAAAGGCCGTGTCATCCGTCTGGAACTACAGTTGTGTTGAACAGATACTGCAGTTGTGTTGAAAGGATACTGCAGTTGTGTTGAACAGATGAATGTCCCCTGTTCTGTGCAACTGCAGTTTCTTTTCAACACAACTGCAGTATCTTTTCAACACAACTGCAGTATCTGTTAAACACAACTGCAGTATCAGCCATGAAAAAAAAAAGTATTCATTATCAAAAAATTTAAAAAGAGATATAATTTCACGCAAATTATATGGTGGACCATGGTCCACCATATAATTTGCGTGAAATTATATCTCTTTTTAAATTTTTTGATAATGAATACTTTTTTTTTTGAATAAAGACATTGTAGACATCGAATTATAAATTAAAAAAATGCATATGTATTATTTTTGTTGTTGTAACTATTAATTTCGTTTTGTTTTCTATTTTTTCTCGTAAGTTAATTTTGTTTTCTTATTCATTTTTCATTTTTTACTGCTAACATTATTAATATTAATCATTGAATTATGGATCATTTATTATTTTCCTTTTCTATTGTTTACTATATTCTTTTTTTCTTTTTAAATTGTCTGGGCTGAAGTGTTTGGGTGGGAATAAACAAAATGATGATTTTGATTTTAATAATATATTATAGCTATAGATTAGTAGCCAACCATCAAGTATATATAGGTGTGTGTGTTTAATTTGTCTCATGCCGTAGTACAGTTAGGTATAATGCATGCTGTGAAATTGATCAGAACAAAGGCATAAATTGATCTATGTACATACTGACATTTAACATTCGTTATGAATATTGAATTATTATCTCTTACATACAAAGAGTCATCTTATATTGGGGATTTGAAAATTAAACCTCTACAACTTCAATCTTCATTGGTCTCCCATTCATGGTTAGATTCTAATACTTTCTTAGGACTTTCATAGCACATGAGTATTCCCTACCACAATTACATGTACGTATTCATCACAAACCGATTGAACAACTTAATATATATATATATATATATATATATATATATATATATATATATATAGGGTAGACTTCATATGAGATAACCTATCTAGATGAGAAATAGGACATAATCTTGACCATAGGATTTAACAAATTAAGGGTTGAGATTTAGTAAAAAATTATGACAGTGGATTCCTTAAAAAGAGGCTGATTTATTAAATCAAAGGCAATTAAAGGGTGTTAGACATTATATGGTAGAAATATATTCAATATGATCTTAGGGATTATGTACATATTCTTAGAGATTTATTTCCTACACTTACCTTAGTTAGTATTGTATAGTCTTGTATAAATAGGTGTTATGCCTTTGATTAATATATGAAATATGGAGTTCTCCATTCAACATGGTATCAAGACCCCTAGGGTTTGAAGAAAAAAAAAATCAGTTTTTTTTTCTTTTCTTTTTTCTTTTGTGCACACGGCAGAAGATTTTGGGTCGGAGGTTTCACCGGCCGGTTGTCGTCACCTTCCGCACCATTGGAGTCGCCGGTCGCCGAGTAGCCGATCTGCAAAGTTTGGAGGTCATCTGCCCGGAGCNCGAGTAGCCGATCTGCAAAGTTTGGAGGTCATCTGCCCGGAGCGTGACTCTCACGCGCCACCGCCACACCACGCCGGAATCCCACGCGCCGGCGCGTTAAGGCCTCTCCGACGCCGGTATCGACTCCGGCTCACCTTCCCAACCTCGCCCGGCCACCCTCAACGCATTTCTAGACTCGGTTTTTGCATTGGACGGCCTGATAATATCTCTCTGTATTATTTTTGGTTGACAGTGTAGTTTTTTGCCTACATTTGGTTGATCTGTTTGGTTCTCTGGGTTGACAGTGTAGTTTTCTGCCTACATTTGGTTGATCTGTTTGGTTCTCTCTGTATTCTTTTGGGTTGTCAGTATCGTTTTCTACCTATAGTGTGGTTGGTCTGATTGTTCACTGGTTAGGCACTTAGAGTGGTTGTTTCTTTGTTGCTTAGCATAATGACTGAGAATAAGTCTATAGTTGTGTCTGATATTCTTCCAGTTAATGCAAGAATCACAGAACACAAACTAAATGGCTCAAATTACTCGGAATGGAAACGAACCATTAAAATCTATTTGCTTAGTATTGACAAAGATGCTCATATGACTAACAACCCGCCTAAGGATGAAAAGGAAAAACGAATTTGGTTGCGTGATGATGCTAAATTATTTCTTCAAATACGGAACTCAATAGATTCTGAGATTTTTGGTTTTGTCAGTCACTGTGACACTGTCAAAGAGCTATTAGAGTATCTCAATTTTTTGTATTCGGGTAAAGGCAACATTATTCGAATTTATGACGTCTGTAAGGCGTTTTATCGTGCTGAAATGCTTGACAAATCCCTTCAGACTTATTTTATGGAATTCAAAAAAACTTATGAGGCCCTTAATGAGTTGATGCCATTTACATCGGATATACAAGAACAACAGAAACAAAGAGAACAGATGGCTATCATGAGCTTTTTGGCTGGTCTCCATACTCGACTAGAACCAGCCAAGTCCCAGGTATTGTCCAGTGAGGAGCTCAAATCCCTTTCTGATGTGTTTTCTAGAGTACTACGCATAGAGACATTTCAAACTCCCTAGTCTAGCAGCGTCCTTGTTAGCCAGAAATCGAAGGGGGAGTCTGTGAGTTCGTCTTATCATAGTAGGGACCCTCATGGACAGCAGTCAAATACAATTATTTGCCGTTATTGTCAAAGACCGGGGCACATGAAGAAGGATTGCCGAAAGCTTCNCATGAAGAAGGATTGCCGAAAGCTTCAGAATAGAAATCAGGGAAATCGGTCTGCAAATGTGGTGTCTTCAGATGTTAATGGTGAGAAAACAATTGTAATCTCTGCGGATGAGTATGCTAAGTACCAGAAGTATCAAGAATCTTCATCATCTGCCCCAGTTGTAGCTGCTGCCACCTCAGGTAATCCCAACACTTGCCTCGTCTCTTCAGCTTCCAAATGGGTTATTGATTTGGGGGCCACGGATCATGTGACAGGTAACTCTAAACTCCTATCTACCTTTCAATCATCTCCATCCACTTCCCATGTCACTCTAGCTGATGGATCCACCTCTAGGGTGCTTGGGATTGGAACTGCTAATCCAACTCCTGATCTCCCGTTATCCTCTGTCCTGAGCCTTCCCAACTTGTCTTTTAATTTGATCTCTGTTAGTCAGATCACTAATGCTCTGAATTGTTCTGTAACCTTCTTTCCTACTCATTGCATGTTCCAGGATCTTATGATGAAGCAGATTATTGGTAAAGGACATGAGTCTGGTGGCCTCTATATTCTTGATTCCTATATTCCGAGACCGGTTGCTTGCTTCGGGATGGGTACTCCCTTTGAAGTCCACTGTCGTTTGGGACACCCTTCTTTACCTTTGTTGAAAACAATGTGTCCGCAATTTAGTAAGGTGTCGTCTTTAAATTGTGAGTCTTGTCAGTTTGCTAAACATCATCGAGTTAGTTTAAGTCCTAGAGTCAATAAACGAGCAAATGCTCCATTTGAGTTGGTTCATTCTGATGTTTGGGGTTCTTGTCGTATTATGACTAAATTTGGGTTTCAGTATTTTGTTACTGTTGTTGACGACTACTCTCGCATGACTTGGTTATATTTTATGAAAAGTCGGTCTGAGTTGTTTTCTCATTTCCGTGCTTTTTGTTCTGAGATACAAACGCAATTTAATACTCCTGTTCGTATATTGCGAAGTGATAATGCTAAAGAGTACTTTTTTGAACCCTTTTCTTCTTATATGCTTGACCATGGTATGTTACATCAATCGTCCTGTGTTGACACTCCATCTCAGAATGGGGTTGCTGAAAGAAAGAATAGGCACTTATTAGAAACTGCTCGGGCTCTCACGTTCCAAATGCAGGTTCCCAAACACTTTTAGGCTGATGCAGTTTCTACTGCATGTTTTTTGATTAATCGTATGCCATCTTCGGTTTTACGTGGTACAACACCCTATCAGTGTCTTTTCCCTCAAAAGTCTGTGTTTCCTATTCCACCAAAAACATTTGGATGTACTTGTTTTGTGAGAGATGTTAGGCCTCATATCACGAAGTTAGACCCAAAATCTCTAAAGTGCATCTTTTTGGGATATTGTCTTGTCCAGAAGGGGTATAGGTGTTATTGTCCGTCCACAGGAAGATATCTAGTGTCTATTGATGTAACCTTCCATGAAGATGTTCCCTTCTCACCTCCACCTAAATCTGAGAGCCATGGAGATGATGACGATGTTCTCATCTACACGGTTACCACCGCTTCCGCTCCTATCCCAGCTTTACGACCACCAATCACTCAGGTATATTCTCGTAAACAACGGTTTGTTCTAGAAGTAGTAAACCCCGATCCAGACACTTCTTTGGCTCCTGACAGTATGCCTGATTCATGTCCTGAGCCGGCTTCTTCGTCGTTTGATCAAGATACCTTGCCGATAGCCATCCGCAAAGGTAAAAGATCTTGTACTTACCCTGTTTCATCTTTGTTCTCTTATACTCACTTACTTCCTATTTCCTGCTCTTTTATTGCTTCTGTTGACTCTATACAACCTCCTAAAACTATCAAACAAACCCTGTCCCATTCTGGTTGGCGTGCTGCTATAATTGAGGAAATGACTGCCTTAGATTTCAATGGTACATGGGACTTGGTGGATTTACCTATTGGTAAGAAGGCCATTGGGTGCAAATGGGTGTTTGCAGTGAAGGTAACTCCTGATGGTTCAGTGGCTTGATTGAAGACTCGTCTTGTTGCAAAAGGGTATGCTCAAACCTATGGTATTGATTACTCTGACACATTCTCCCCTGTTGCAAAATTGACCTCTGTTAGATTACTCATCTCTATGGCTGCCACGTATGATTGGCCGTTACACCAATTGGACATTAAAAATGCCTTTCTACATGGTGATCTTCACGAAGAAGTCTACATGGAGCAACCACCCGGGTTTGTTGCTCAGGGGGAGTATGGTAAAGTTTGTCGCCTTCGCAAATCTCTATACGGCCTAAGGCAAAGCCCTCGTGCATGGTTTGGAAAATTCAGTCAAGCAATTGAAAGATTTGGCATGTTGAAAGGGAAGTCTGATCATTCTGTTTATTATAAACATTCTCAAGCAGGTATTATCTTATTAGTGGTCTATGTGGATGACATTGTCATCACAGGTAGTGACACTGCTGATATTGTATCTCTTAAGACCTTTCTTCATAGTCAATTCCAGACTAAAGATCTTGGCACATTAACATATTTTCTAGGTGTCGAGGTACTACGAAGTAAGAAAGGTATATTTCTCTCTCAAAGGAAATATGTACTTGATTTATTGACAGAAACAGGGAAATTAGGAGCTAAGCCTTGCACTACTCCAATGATCCCTAATTCACAATTGACCTCAGAGGGGGAGCCATTTGATGATCCAGAAAGATATAGACGGTTGGTTGGTAAGCTAAACTACCTGACTGTAACCCGACCTGATATTGCTTATTCAGTCAGTATTGTAAGTCAATTTATGGCATCTCAAACTGTTGACCATTGGAGAGCTGTTGAACAAATCTTGAACTACTTGAAAGGGGTTCCAGGGCGTGGAATTGTATATCAAAATCACGGACATATGAAGATTGAGTGTTTTGCAGATGCAGACTATGCAGGGTCAAAGGAGAATCGGAGATCCAACTGGATTTTATGTCTTCTTTTGTGGGAACTTGATCTCGTGGAAAAGCAAGAAGCAGAATGTTGTGTCACGGTCGAGTGCAGAGTCAGAATATAGAGCAATCGCTCAAGCAACTTGTGAAATCTTGTGGATATATCACATTCTGAATGAAATAGGACTCAAGGCTCCTATTCTTGCGAAGCTATGGTGTGACAATCAAGCGGCTCTCCACATTGCAGCCAATCCTGTTTTCCATGAACGAACCAAGCACATCGAAGTTGATTGTCACTTCATTTGTGAAAAGATACAACGAGGCTTAATCTCTACAGGGTTTGTGAAGACAGGAGAACAATTAGGAGATCTTTTTACAAAAGCCATGAATGGGCCTCGAGTAGATTACTTGTGTAACAAGTTGGGCATGATCAATATCTACGCTCCAACTTGAGGGGGAGTGTTAGGCATTATATGGTAGAAATATATTCAATATGATCTTAGGGATTATGTACATATTCTTAGAGATTTATTTCCTATACTTACCTTAGTTAGTATTGTATAGTCTTGTATAAATAGGTGTTATGCCTTTGATTATTATATGAAATATGGAGTTCTCCATTCAACAAAGGGTAAAGAAGTAATATGGTGTGTTGTGTTGTGTTGGTGAGACAAAATAGGAACCCCCGACTTTCCCTCTCCTCACTTCATCGATTTCGATCAATCCAACTCCAATCATAGACGAACTGCTTCTGGCATTTTGCGATGCATACTTCAGTATGCCATGGCTAGATCAAGATGCAGAGAAAAGCGAGGACGAGCGGTGAGGTCACGTGCAGAAAGTAGAGGTCATGGCGAAAGGAAAAACGAGACACATGGTTGGGTTCAGGTACAGACGAATGCACACACCTGGTATGTGTTTCTGGAGGTTGATGATGGTTTGTAATGGGTTTGACGGAGGTTGAGCTAACAACCGGGCTTTTTCGACCCAGGCTAGGATTTTAACGAATATAAAATGCCTATTTTGTTATTTAACAAAATGGGTGTGTGGCCTTATGGTGGGTAGTTAGCAGTGGATAGATGGCGAGGGGGGGGGGGAGAGTGTAATCTGGGTAGATAGCGAACCAAGTGCGTACACAATCAAAGTAATATGGCTACATAGACAAAATCAGTAGCATTTACTTAAAAATGTTCTAAGAATGTGTGTGCACTCATTTAGAATGGTTGTTCACATAGCCTTTTTAGGTTTGAGTAGATTTGTTAGTCGAAATGGGAAAGCATGTGTACCGCACTGTGTGCACATCTGATTGATGGTATGTGCATATGTGTTCAATCATGTTGGTCTACGGTAGTTTATGAGGTTGTTTTTAAATTGTATATTGTTTGTGTGGTACATTGGGTTGTGGTATCATTCGCTGTGTTATAGTGAACTTGTGGAAGTCATTAACTTGTTTTTTTTTTTGCTATATTCCTAAGAGTTATTTTTGGATGCTTTGAATATATTCTTTGTTTGTTTGCAAGCACACACAATTAATGGTTAATACAAGTGTGTGAGCAACTGCTTTTGTTGTTTTGAAGCTAGTAGTTGGCATGTGTGCATGACAGTAAATAATTTAAGAGGTTTTGGTTGCTAATGTGCAGGTAAAAAATGTCGGGTGTCCAACCAACTACGTTAGCTACACAAGAGAACAAACAAGAGGAGTTACTGGGATCGTGGTGGACACTTATTTTTATTTTTAAATTTTTCTTTTTGGTTTCACATTAACGCATTTTGTAATTGAAGTGGACATTTTGTTTTCAAACTTTGATCTTGGGTTACTTAGTAATGGTTGATTTTGGGAACAATGTATTAAATATTGGGGATGATATATAGCAGTGATTGTGGAACATGTTTAAGAAGTAGTGCGCTCACATTTTTGTAAGCCACAACTATTTCTCTGGGGGTGACATAGCTAGATTCCCCTTGAAATACTACCCCATTTACCTTGGGTGCACCAGAAAAGAGTGTGTATGGCACAGGGTCTATAACTGGGGTACACACACCCACAAACTGTACAGTAGTCAAGTTCAACCTAACATGCACACCTTAACACATAGGTGCACACATATGGCAAACAATGGGATGCACAGACCCAGTGACTTTATAGCCTAGACGTCAACACTAGCATGCACACCATGACCCAAGTACGTGCACAGACAAAGTCCAAATATGAGGTGCACACACCAATCGACTTTTCAGCACACGAGTTTACATAGAAATGCACACCCTTCATTAAGCAGGTGCACACAGAAATGTAACAGCAATACGAGAGGGTAAAAAACGCCAAGTTTAGACTAACAATGAGATTAAATTATTCTGTGTAAATCCACAAATGCTAAACAAAGTCACATAAAGAAAAACAAAGTCTAAAAAACATGCCATAATTAAAAAGATACACTACGCTCAATTGCGACAATCATGACGCACATGTTGTTGACTTAGACGCTTTCTCTACAGCTACCTCTTTCGACGATTTGAGCCGCTTCCCAGATCCCTTATTCTTAGTAACGGTTAGGGGTTGGACAACAATATCAGGAGATGTGAGCACACCACCAAACGTCATAATAACACTAGATTTACCAACGGACGTACCAAGACTAGTATCGACATTGAAAAATGATAGTTTGAGCTCCTTCAAAACAGGAGTTAACTCCATTAAACGATCCGAGCTATCTCCTGCAAGAGCAACACAATCATGAACATTGGCACATGGGAATGGGGAAATAAAACACAACCACTCACCATTAATGATAAAAACATGACAAATATGCAGTTCGTGTGTGCACTTGGGTTGAGAACTACGTGCACTTGAAAATTAAAAAAAAAAAAAAAAGATTAATCGAAAACCATAGAGGAATGGATGAAAATGCGGTTGTCGGTGTGTGCACTTCGGAAAACACAACCACTCAACAGTAATGATAAAAGAATTACAAACATACAGCATGTGTGTGCATTTGAAAAAAAAAGGGCTAAAGTGTCATCTAGCACCATAAACTATATCCAATTATTCATGCCGCACCCTGAACTTTCATATCGTATATATCGAGCCGCAAACCAAAATAAAAAATTCACCTAAAACTTTTAGCAGGTTTACAGGTCTTCCTACTGACATGGCGCAGGTTTTCAAGTGATGTGGCATTTCTTTTAACCTTATGTTTTCCATGTAAGCATTTACATATTAAAAATATTTTTTTTAAAAAAATAAAAAATACAAACAAAAAAATTTAGCATTTCTATAAATTTTGAAAATTGAAAAAATACTAAACAATAAATTGCCCAAAAAATATAAATTCTGACAAAAAAAATAAAATTGAAACATTGGAATTGCAAAATTGAAAAGTATACATTATAAAAATATAGAGAATAAAATTCTGGTTATTTTAATATAATAATTTTGTTTTTTTTTTTTAATTTTAAATATGTAAACGCTTACATGGACAACGTAAGGTTAAGATAAATGCCACATCAGACACCATGTCAGCAAGAAGACCTGGAAACCTGCTAAAAGTTCTAGGTGAATTTTTTATTTTGGTTTGCGACTCGATATATACTATATGAAAGTTTAGGATGCGGCATGAATAATTGGATATAGTTCATGGTGCTAGATGACACTTTAGCAAAAAAAAATGATGTCGAAAATCGCTCAGGAATGGGAGAAATTGTGGTTGTTAGTGTGTGCACGTGAAAACTAAAAAAAAAAATCAGCACTGTCCAAAACGCAAAGGACTGAAATAAAATAAGGTTAAAACATTACACAACCTCGAAATTACACATCAAATAATTCCTCAAACCATACTTGCCTAGAAACACTACACAAAATTTGAGAAACCCTAAAAACTAACGGACACCATAATGTCAGGCACATATGCACACAACGGAATACCGAAATGCACACGGTGACGTCCTAGAGAAAAACTTACTACCAAACCAAGAGAAACAACAGTGTAAACAATACTCGATCATATTTTAAAAGCAACCAAAATATTCCCCCAAGCAACAAAGCATAATAAAAAATCATGAAAAAAAAAGATTCAAAAATGAGGAAAACATACCTTCATTAAGGCAATCCATCATTCGGGAAGGAAATGAAAACCAGCGTATGAAGAACAAAAATAACGTATAACTCCTAGAAGAAAAGAAGAAAATGCAATCCTACCAAAATTAAAACACCTAAAATCAAGCAAAATAAATGAATAGAATTCCTTAAAAATTAAAACACATGCAAATTTACATAAAAAACCCCACTAATTAATAATAACTAAAAAAAGGAAAAAGGAAGGAATAATATCAGCCATCAAAACTCCAAAGATGGACACTCAAAAATAATTCTTATTTCTCACCTAAATAAGTTGTCTCATATGATTGTAATTCTATACATATATATATATATATATATATATATATATATATATATATATATATATATATATATATATATATAAAGTTGGTTTGGTAGTCATACTTGAGTGTGGACGAATTCAAAGAACAATTATATGAAAACAGTTGTTGCATGCACACAACCAAATTATATATGTGTATGAATAAATTTGAAATAAGAATTGAAAAAATACACGAGAGAAAATTTACAAAGATATTGTTGTTCAAAACTCATCCCCAAGTTGGATACACATGAGCTTTGTCCAACTTTATGGCACAGTTTATATTCGATTTTGAAATTCCTGCACACGGAAGATGGGCTAATAAACATATGCATACATGTGGGAAACTTAGAAATTGGAAAGAAAGTCGAGAGAGAATACAGACCAATGGAAATGTTAATGGCGATGGCGACCTAGACCAGGAATGACGATAGTGATCCACCATTGGATCACCATTATTGGAAAAACCTTAGAGAGAGAATCAAATTCTTGAATCTCATGAGTAGTGCACAGGGGAAGGCAAGCCCAAGTTTGGTCCTATCATTTTATATGCCTGGTGTAGGGATCTTTTTTTAGTATTAATAATTAATTTATGTTTTCTTTTTCATTTTCAATCAATTAGGGATCTTTTTTATTTATAGTCAATTAGTGATTTCCGTTTCCTTTTTCATTTTCTATCAATTAGGTGACAATTAAGACATAAATATGCATAAAAGTTATATTATTATTATTATTATTATTATAATTATTATTATTATCATTATCATTATCATTATCATTATCATTATCATTATCATTATCATTATTCTGTTTCCTTTTTCATTTTCTATCAATTAGGTGCCAATTAAGGCACAAATATGCATAGAAGTTAAATCAATATTATTATTATTATTATTATTATTATTAGAAGTTAAATCAATATTATTATTATTATTATTATTATTATTATTATTATTCCGTTTCCTTTTTCATTTTCTATCAATTAGGTGCCAATTAAGGCACAAATATGCATAGAAGTTAAATCAATATTATTATTATTATTATTATTATTATTATTATTGTTCCGTTTCCTTTTTCATTTTCTATCAATTAGGTGCCAATTAAGGCACAAATATGCATAGAAGTTAAATCAATATTATTATTATTATTATTATTATTATTATTATTATTCCGTTTCCTTTTTCATTTTCTATCAATTAGGTGCCAATTAAGGCACAAATATGCATAGAAGTTAAATCAATATTATTATTATTATTATTATTATTATTATTATTATTCCGTTTCCTTTTTCATTTTCTATCAATTAGGTGCCAATTAAGGCACAAATATGCATAGAAGTTAAATCAATATTATTATTATTATTATTATTATTATTATTATTATTCCGTTTCCTTTTTCATTTTCTATCAATTAGGTGCCAATTAAGGCACAAATATGCATAGAAGTTAAATCAATATTATTATTATTATTATTATTATTATTATTATTATTCCGTTTCCTTTTTCATTTTCTATCAATTAGGTGCCAATTAAGGCACAAATATGCATAGAAGTTAAATCAATATTATTATTATTATTATTATTATTATTATTATTATTCCGTTTCCTTTTTCATTTTCTATCAATTAGGTGCCAATTAAGGCACAAATATGCATAGAAGTTAAATCAATATTATTATTATTATTATTATTATTATTATTATTGTTCCCATAAATTTGTCAAAATGATTGAGATTACAAAAATTTCCCTGAGTTTGGGTGAGAAAAGGTTTCCAGACACTTCTATTATATATATATATATATATATATATATATATATATATATATATATATATATATATATATATCACCAAGTGGGAGGTCATGGGTTCGAGCCTCAGTGGGGGCAATGTTGACTTTGTTGGGCTTCAGTAGGTTGAGAAAGTATATGAACAAATACTACATGTAACAAGGTCAATAGTATTCAAAAATATATCAACAATTAATATTAAAAATATTACCATATTATTATATTACCATAATAATATTATAGGTGAATGAAATTAGTATGTTTTTAGCAATTGAACTATTTTTTGAATAAATATATATATGGAAAATTAATAAATGAATAAAATAAATGATTTTACTAAAATGCCACTAAGTTTGGGCAGGAAAATTTGGGAGGAGGATATTGTTTTTATATATAGTATAGATATAGATTATTATTATTATTATTATTATATTATTATTATTATTATTATTAAGAATTAAGAATTAATAATTTACAATTTGCCTTTATTAATAATAATCAATCCTGTTATTATTTTAAATCAATTTATCGTTTTTCACCGATTAAGAATTATTGCCTTTTTTTATAATGCACATTAGCATGTAATTTCTATTTTATTGTATGCAATTTGCCTTTATTAAATCATTGCAATTTACCTTTATTTATAATAACCTCTGTTATTATCCGATTAAGAATTAAGAATTTGCAATTCGCCTTTATTAATAATATAATCACTCATGTTATTATTTTAAATCAATTTACCGTTTTTCAACAATTAAGAATTATTGCCTAATCAATCTTGTTATTATTTGAAATCAATTTACTATTTTTCACTAATTAAGAATTGTTGCCTTTTTTTTTTTATAATGTACGTTAGCATGCAATTTCTATTTTATTGTATGCAATTTTCCTTTATTTATAAGAATTAAGAATTTACAATTTGTCTTTATTAATAATAATATTCACTCTTGTTATTATCTCATTAAGAATTAAGAATTCGCAATTCGCAATTTACCTTTATTAATAATAATCACTCTTATTATTTTAAATCAATTTACCATTTTTCAACGATTGACCAAACAAAATATTATATTAGATATATCACAAATTATATATCACAAATCACCAATCAATATTAACAACACAATATTACCATATTACCTTATGGCATTACATTATTAATAAATATGGATAATTAATAAAATTAATAAAATAATAAATAAATAAAATTAACAATATTACCATATTAGATATATCACAAATTATATATCACCAATCACCAATTAATATTATCAAATTACTCACGCATGATCAAAGTAAACACAGCAAAGCAATAATTAAATATGGAAAACATAGCTGCAATATTAAAGAATAAAAAGGGAAAACTTGACTAACGATTCTTGAGAGTAACTCCAATCCAAACGATGATTCCAAGCTCGAAACCCAATTCAATGATGTACATCTGAGTTATTCTATGCTATGGAAAACTCTAAAGAAGGGAAAAATTGCACTAAACTAAACTAGGGCTCGGAATACCCCAAACATCAGAAAAACGCGAAATAAATACTGGACAGCAGCCGGGTCATGGCCACCATCACGACCGGGATCGGGGCCGTGATGTGACGTGGCCGGCTGCTTGTCCACGGTGGAGGTCACGGCCGACATCACGGCCGTGAGGGTGGCCGTGATGCGGCCCCCTGGTCCTCTTCTGACTCCTTTCGTGCTCTGTTGCTCCTTTCCGTCCCGGGGTAGATTCCTTATGTCTCGAAAACTAGTCCAAGATGATCGAAAATCCTTCCTTTGTTCCTCATTTGTGAATAAACTAAGATTGATCAAATGTAACACACAAACGAGCTTTAAATGTATCAAGGTAAAGAAAATAAGCAACAAAACTCCTGAATCGTGGGGCAAATAAAGGTATAAAATCATGTGTATCAACTCCCCCACACTAGAACTTTTGCTTGTCCTCAAGCAATTACCCAGGATAATCCACCCTCCAGGCATTGTCACTGATCACACTTCCTTCCTACTCAATCAATCATTCCACCAACCAACTTGTACAACCTAACCTGCTTCAAGAATCATCTCAAAATCACAAGTGAGTTCCCCTCTCAGGCCAATAACTAGGCACCCGAAATTAAGTAGATTAGGACCCTGTATGCACATGTACTCAGTTGAGATTATGCAAGACTTGGCTTAAGATGAACTCCCATAGACATGCCCTTCATACTCACATAGATCACTCTAAAACTGCATGCTAAGATCAAATAGGTCTTTATTTGGCTTGTAATGGGGCTAAGGGTGAGTGGCTAAACAAAGAAGGGGTATGGAAAAATGAACAAAAGAGAGAGAATTTCACACCTATTCACAAATAAACCTAGAGGAGAGATTGAAACTATGAACAAGAGAGCAAAACATAATTGAAAACACAAGAGTATTCTAAACTAGTGGGGGTGAAGACAATTATTCTAGCAACCTGACTTGTACTTTTATTCATCCATCTTTTTTCTTTCCTTTTTCAAACCTTTTCTTCACTTTCAACCTTCTTTTTCAAACTTTTCTTTAACAACAACTTTTCTCTTTTTTTGTTTTTGTTTTTTGTTTTTTGTTTTTTTTATTTTTAACCAACAAACACTTCCTTCCTTCAATTCAAACAACCAATCAATTCCTTCACCACACCCCCACACTAGAACAAAGATAACAGGAATAACTCTATCAAAATAAGCTCAAAAGGGAAATCTCCTCTAAATTAAAAAACAAATGCTACATTCTCTCTAAGGGTGAATGGAAAAATATATGGCTAAAGGCTAAGGGTTAAATGATAGGGCTAAACAAGAAAAACAATACAAAGAACGGGGTTAAGTGCTTTGCACTTATTAAACAAAAACAAGGCTCAAAGGGGACAACTAGGGAAAATAATTATAATCAAGGGTAGGTTTAAAGGCTTGGGCTACAACAATGGCCTATATCACTTCAAAGCATGCAAATTCTAGACTTCACTATGAGAGCACTGAGACAAGCTATGACAGAACAGGTATCACCGGAATCCCACATAAGCCTTCACTAGCAATGCATAACACACAGGGGAAACATTTAGGTTAGAGGTTAACCCAATTATTGGCAAGAGATTGTATTAAACACAGGCTTATCCTTGAATCAACCCTGACAACCTAGGCTGCACAAGTACCACCTATCAAACCACAAACCAGCAGAAAAGACAGTGGTCACAGCCACAACACAAGGAAAACAAACTACCCTAAGCTGCAAATTGAATCCTCCAAGCAAAGTTCATCAAAATTTCAATTTTCACAATTTTGTCAGAAATAGCACCCCCCCACACTTAGTTTGGACATCGTCCCTGATGGACAACCAAAGCCCCACGAACTAAAAACACAAGAAAACGAACTAGAAAGCAGGAAATATGATAACAGAAGTCAAGTCTTAAACATCATACATTTCAAAAACGAACTAAAAGCAAAATAACACAAAAGTAAAGGAGTAGAGTTGAGGGAAATTCACTAAACACATCAACCCATGGAGGAGGGATCATAAGGTGGGAGCAGAAGGCCCCCCGGAGGTGGGTAATGCCCACGCATCCACTCATAATATGCCTGGGCCTCAGCGCGGCTCTGGGCATTTGCAGCCGCCATCTCATCCAGCAGGTTATCAATATGGTCAAATCTCATGTTCATGGCCGCCAGCTGGGCCAGTACCTGCTGCTGAAAATCAGTAGACGATGAACTCCCGCCTGCCCCAGCATGGGCAGGACCTGCAGCATCAGGATAGGCCTCCTCCTCCCTCCTAGCATCAGCCACATCAGCCATATCTGCAGTGCGTGCTCTCTTCGGCACGATCTTTTCCCCCATCCTCGCCACAGCCTCCGCTGTGAGAGGTTGCATACCTGGAACCCTGGGCTCAATCAATACAATCTACTGTGTAGCGCGGAGGATCCGAGTGAGATAAGGCCCGAGATACAACGCCACCCCACGCAGGTAATACTGGTTCTTCATCAAATTCCAAATCACTACTCCCATGTGCAGCCTGACACGCTTGACCATGCCATATAGACAAAATAGGTCAGCGTGATTGACAGAGCTCGTGGCATCAAATCGGCCTGTGATGGAGTGGCCTAGTAGATACTGCATAAATATGTGCTCCTTCTTGCGGAATTCAGACGAGCGGCTATGGGAGCTCTTGAAAACCGTGGTGCCATCTGTGAGTTCTTCCCAGAACTCCTGAACGTTAGGGACATTGGCAACCCGATCAAACTTTTCCTCCTCTGTGAGCTGCTGAATCGGGCCGAAACCCATCAAATCACTCAACTTATCCGGGCTGAACTGGAACATCGTATGGCCAATGTGAAACTGGACACACGCACTGCTAGTGAGGCGATCAAATTTAGGAAGCTTCATTGTGGTCGTGACCTCAACTAGTGATGGACAATTTTAATAAAGTCCTTGCAAGTGCACGAATCGGTTGTAGTGATAGTGTGCAAAGGCAAGGGTCGATCCCACAGGGAATTATAACGATGCAATTTATAAACTTCGAAAATAATATAAATAACTTAAATGCAATAATGTAAAGCCAAAACTGACAAAATAACTTGGATCAGTAAAATAATTGTAAACCAGAACAAACGAGATAGCATGCAATTTATAAACTTAAATTAACTAATTAAATTAACAAGTGCTAGGAACCAATAATAAATTAAACACAAGACAATTGAATCAACACTTAGGGAAAGTGATTAGATAAATTACCAAGAATCAAAATATCAAATAACAATCAAATTGGAAAAACCTAGGAACATGAATCAATTACCATTACTAATCCTGCACGTTAAGTCTAATATTGCCAATCAAATTAAAGGTTCGTTCTAACTATTATCTGACTAATCCGTATGGCGTCCAGATCCAGTCACGTATTCTAACGGTTCATATGCTTAAGACATTTATTTAAACCGTTAAAACCCATTAAGTTAGGTAGAACTTACGGAATACCCGGTTTATGAACCAAATAAACAATTTAATAAGACAACTAAATTATTTATCTTTTTATCCTACAGAGCATTAAATTACTAAGCATGGTGTGAACTTAATAATTCTCTCAAACAGACTAATAAAAGCTAAAGTGGCCAAATTCAACCCAATTAATCTCAATACTAAGCGTAGGATAAAATATAATCGATTGGCAATATTGAGTTTCAAAACTAATGCAGAATTGTTAGTTAATTATTCATGTTCCTAAATTAAAAAGATTTAGCAAAGCATAAAGAAATGAATTATTATTATCTCATGCAGTTTCATCTCCCAAGAATAAACTCAATGAAATTAACAAAGTGAAAGAGGAATAAAGAATTTGTAAGCAACTATTGCTGCCACGTAGGGGAATGAACTGAAATTGCTAAACAAAATGAAATTCCCAAACCTAAATACGAAGTAGGAGTTACGAAATCACGTTGCCACCGCACAGCCGCCGAAATTAAATTGCTGAAGCCAACCGGAAATAATTATTGGAAATTGTCGACGAAGCCGATGTACGAAACTGCTGAATCTGACGCTGCCTGGAGCTTCCGATATCGAACTCTGACCGGACGGATTTCGCCAAAGCAAGTTTTTGTGTTGAGATATAGTATGTGATTCGTCGTATCCTTCCCCTCTACAACATCTTCTATTTATATATCTCCCTTTCAACTGCTCCCCTGTAATTAAAACAAAATCCATTCAATCTTCTGGTCACAATACAAGGAGCAATGAGTGGCTTCTATAAAATAGCTCTTCACCACATCTTTTCAATTTTCCTTCTTCAACTCCGCAAAGACTGCCGAAGTCGTCATTGACAAGGTATAATCTTCTAATAATGAAAATACTGATTTTAACCCACTCTTCTTAACCTTAATTACCTTGGGCCACATATAACAAACATGGACAATAATCCTAATAGATAAAGTAGGTCTTATTAAGTTGTAAAAATAAAAGAACATAATTAAGTAGATGAAAATATAAACTTTATTAAAAAATAAATACGAAATCAATAAGAAAAACAGGGTAAAGAGACCACTAAAATCTATTAAATTACAAATACAAATACTACTCAACAACTAGCAGGGATTGGTGTGTGTCTTCCTCGAACTCCATCAACAAGTATTTCCATTCCGGGAGCTCCACCAAGTCTGCTACCTCATCCCGGATACCAAAGTGAGCCGCAACGTCCAAAGAGAGGACGTACGGCTTGAATATCTGTCTCCCGGAGAAAAACTGAAATCGCTCAAAGTTCTTTGGATCATGAAGGGGTGTGTCTGGAACCTATGGAGCTGCGGGTTGCCTCTGTGCAACGGATTTCTTCTTCTGACGTGGAGGCATCTGCAAATAGCTCACACCAAAGATATCCATGGGGTGAGGGTTAGGCAAATTGAAAGCACAATGGAGTTCAGGATTGTGGAGTGGATTATATGACTAACTAAAATAAACTAAAATTCTTTTTTTTTTTCAAAACCTAACCTAGATTTTGGCTCAAACATTGGAAATTGCTCAAGAATCATTGCCAAACTGTTAACAACTACTCCACAATCCTAAAACTATTAAGAATTCTATGCAAAATCAATCTTTATCTCAAAAGCAAATGGGTATTCAAAGTTTCACCCAAAATCATCAATGTGAACACCATTAAAGTACTAAGCAAGCTTCTATATCATGGAATCAACAATATTAACCCTAAACATGCTTAAACTAACAACATTCAACCATTAACATAAAGATTCAAGTAACCCTATGAACATCATTAATAAATTCAAAAATTGCAATGAAAGTAAAAGAAATTGAAGTTCAAACCTTGTTGAGAGGAGGAAGGTGATGATATGGAGTAGGAAAGAGCAAACAATCACAAGCAAAGGAGGCAAATTTGGTGTAGGGAAATTGGGGGTGGAGAGAAATTGGGAGAAGGATGGTTAGGGTTTCAAATTGGGGAAACGCGGACTGGGTTTTATAACCCAGTCCGCATCACGGCCGGGATCGGGGCCGTGACCCTAGGCCTTTATTCTGTGTTTTTTTTTCTTTTTCTTACGGCATCGTATCATGGCCTAGGTCGGCCGGGATGCGGCCCGTGACCTAGAGCCCTCTATACTACTCTCAGCACTGGAATTTGGGTCGAGCCATCACGGCCTAGGTCACGACCGGGATGTGGCCCGTGACCCAGAGCCCTCAAAAGCCTTGTTATACACTGGAACTTCTGGACACCCCTCACGGCCTGGGTCACAGCCGGGATGCGGCCCGTGACCCAGAGCTCTCTTTTAGCCTGTGCGTACTGGAATTCCTGGGTGGATGTCACGGCTTGGGTCACGGCCGGGATCGGGCCCGTGACCCAGAGCTCTACTTTGCTCTATTCTGCTGAAAAACGACGCCACAGCATCACAGCCGGGGTCACGGCCGTGAGCCTAGCCGTGATCCCGGCTCCTCTTTGCGCACTTCTGTTCTTTTCACGCCCAAGTTCGGTTTCACCTGCAAGTTAGTCCAAAATATATCCTAAAACACTTCTAAACTGTTCTAAGGCCTAACCTCTTCAATTCTAACTATTCCCCACTGTTTCAAAAGTAAAACAGTGCACACTTCTCACCAAAATAACCCAAGAAACACTCCGTAAACAAGAAAAAATTCCTAACTCTACTCCGAACTAAAATAAAAAGAAAAATGCAAAAAAATAAAATGCAAAAAGTAAAGGATAACATGGGGTGCCTCCCATGAAGCGCTGAGTTTACTGTCGTCAGCTCGACTCAGCCATGTGATCATCAAGTGTAGATGGGAATAAAGAGATCCCAAACTACTTTAGCCATCTCTTCTTTTGGTTCTGGAACATTGAAATACTTAAACCTTTGGCCATTGACCACGAATGGATCACCAGTAGTGCCAACAACAGTAACCGCACCAGATGGAGATTGCTCAACCACCTTAAACGGTCCTGACCATCTAGTCTTGAGCTTCCCAGGGAACAGTTTCAACCGGGAGTTGTATAGCAATACTTGATCACCCGGTTCAAAACTTCTCCTTAGGATCCTCTTATCATGAAAGTACTTTGTTCTCTCCTTGTAGATCTTGGCATTCTCATAAGCATCCATTCGGAACTCCTCCAACTCATTCAATGACAATAACCTTTTCTCTCTAGACAAATTTTCATCCAAGTTCAACTTCGACACTGCCCAATATGCCTTGTGCTCGTACTCAACTGGTAGATGACATGATTTCCCAAAGACAAGCTTGAAGGGAGACACACCAATAGGAGTTTTAAATGCAGTCCGGAGAGCCCATAAAGCATCATATACTTTCAATGACCAATCCTTCCGGTTAAGACTCACCACTTTCTCCAGAATTGACTTGATCTCTCTGTTTGCCAGCTCAACTTGTCCACAGGTCTGTGAATGATATGGTGTGGATAACCTATGGTAAATCCCATACTTAACCAAGAGCTTCTCCAACAACTTATTGCAAAAATGAGTCCCATTAGCAGTGATAAAGTGATGAGACCGGAATGCAACAAATAAATGATCCATTAAAAGTCTCGAGTGGCCCGGTAACAAGATCTAAGTCAAGGAAGATTCAAGAGGCTTTTAACACTTTTGTGCAAACAGATTGGAGTCCAACATCTTTTTGTGAAGAAGAAGATCAATCTGGAAAAATAATTCTATTCAATTGTCTTCACATAAAAACTTTTGAAGACAATTCAGACTTCAGTATCAGATCAAATTTCCCGGTGTGAAATTATTTGCAAGGTGTATTTTTTTTAGGTGGGAAACTACTTTGCAAGAATTGTATATTTTTTTTTTGGGTGGAAATTACTTTTGCAAAATGTTTTATTTTTAATTTTGGGTGGGAAATTATTTTGTATTTTAATTTTGGGTGGGGAATTATTTTGTATTTTTAATTTTGGGTGGGAATTACTTTTACAAAGTTGTAATTTTTTATTTTGGGTGGGATTAGTGACCTAGAATATTTAATACCTTATTTTCCCCTATAAATACCCCATAAACCCAATGGTTTGAGACACACCTTGTAAGAATTCAATTTGAGTGAAATTTCTCTCTTTTCTTTGCATGAGAAGTGCATTGAAGTTTAGGTTGTTTGTGAGAAGCATTCAATCTTGGTAGGCTAGTGAGAAGCTAGTTTATCCTTTATCTTGTTCTTTATATTCACACACATATCCAAAAACCCAAAAAGAATACTATTACTCATATTATATTGCTAATTTTATTTTTGTATCTTAATTCTAGTGCTAGATTTACTCTAATTCTTAGCCTTGCTTAATAATCTAAGGGTTGAGAGTATTATTTGTTAGTTTGGTGAGGCATTTGTAGAGTTGGGATCTCAAAATCCAAGAGTCTACAAGGTAAGATCCTCTTTTGGACACGAAAGGTTCTTGAGTGATTCCTTGAGTGTGCACTTATTGCGGGAAGCAATCCGTGTACGCATCATAAAGGACCTAGGCATACCAAACCGGGAGAAAATATTCTTCTTCACAAACTTGACCACAGTCTTCGCATCATTCTTCGGAGTTGCTATTGCTTCTACCCACTTAGACACATAATCTACTGCCACCAGAATGTACTCATTACCGAAGGAAAGAGGAAACGGACCCATGAAGTCCATTCCCAGACATCAAATATCTCAACCTCCAAAATTCCTCTCTGGGGCATCTCATGCCTCCTACCAACAGTGCCAGTCCGCTGACAGCTATCACACCTGCTCACAAAGTCTTTAGCAGTAGCAAACAAAATAGGCTAGAACAAACCTGATTGCAACACCTTCAAAGTAGTACGATCAGCACTCATGTGTCCCCCATAAGGTGAAGCGTGACAATGGTAAAGAACACTGTCAAACTCCTCCTCAGGAATGCACCTCCTCACAATACCATCTGGACCTCTTTTAAAAAGTAATGGCTCATCCCAAAAATAATCTCTCACATCATGAATAAATCTCTTTTTCTTATTGTAATCAAAATCTTTCGGGATGTAACCACTCACCAGGAAATTGACTATGTCTGCAAACTATGGTACGGAGGCATTCACATCTAACAATGTCTCACCTTTGAAAGTGTCATCAATGGGCAACTCATCCTTCTTTCGGCCTTCAAGCCTGGACAAATGATCAGCAACAACATTCTCTATGCCCTTCTTGTCTCTTATCTCTAAATCAAACTCTTGTAATAGGAGAATCCATCTAATCAATCGTGGCTTGGCATCCTTTTTCTGGAACAAATACCTCAAAGCTGCATGGTCAGTATGAACAATTACCTTGCTCCCCATCAAATAAGATCTGAACTTATCAACTGCAAACACTATTGCCAAAAGTTCCTTTTCAGTTGTTGCATAGTTCACCTGTGCATCATCAAGCGTATGACTAGCATAATGAATCACAGGGTAACTCTTATCCTTCTTCTGGCACAACATAGCCCCCACTGCAAAATCACTAGCATCACACATCAATTTAAAAGGTAAAGACCAATCAGGGGGCTGAATAATGGGAGCATGGCAAAGAGCATTTTTCAATTTTTCAAAAGCCACAAGACAAGAATCATCAAAATCAAAGGGGACATCTTTAGCAAGCAAATGAGTAAGGGGCTTAGTAAGCCCAGAGAAATCTTTAATGAACCTTCTGTAGAACCCAGCATGACCTAAAAAACTCCTCACTCCCTTCACAGAATTAGGGGGTGGTAACTTAGCAATCACCTCAACTTTTGCTGGGTCTACCTCAATTCTCCTTGCAAACACCCTGTGCCCAAGAACAATGCCCTCTGAAGCCATAAAGTGACACTTCTCCCAGTTGAGCACAAGATTCACTTCCTCACATCTGCATAGCACTCTCTCGAGATTAGAGAGACATTCACTGAATGACTTCCATAGACAGAAAAATCATCCACGAACACCTCTATAATCTCCTCCACAAACTCTGAAAAGATGGACATCATGCATCTCTGGAATGTAGCTAGTGCGTTACACAAGCCAAATGGCATACGCTTGAAAGCATAAGTGCCATATTGACATGTGAACGTAGTCATCTCCTGATCATCCGGGTGGACAGAAATCTAAAAGTAACATGAAAAACCATCTAGAAAACAGAAATATTCGTTGCAGGACATTCTCTCCAGAAACTGGTCAATGAAGGGAAGGGGGAAGTGATCTTTCCTAGTAGACTTGTTCAACCTTCTATAATCAATACACATGCGATGTCCAGTGACAAGTCTAGTAGGGATCAACAAATTATTCTCATTCTCAACAACAATAATACCGCCCTTTTTCGGAACAACATGAATAGGACTGACCCACTTGCTATCCGAAATAGGGTAGATAATATCATTATCAAGCAATTTGAAAATTTATTTTTTAACAACATCTTTCAGATTGGGGTTTAGCCTCCTGAGGGGCTCCATGTTAGGAACCCCGAGTCGTTGATTTTGATGATACCAACTATTCGAGGAGACCCCTAACTTTTGTCTAAGTCCTTAGAATAGGTTTATGCTTTGTATCTTAGTCTTATAGGGTAACCGAATTCTTAGTATTTTCCGATCGCTAAGGATCTGAGTCTTATATACCGAAGACGTGAAGACTTAAACCGAAGAGTAAACTATCCGAGGAGTTGAAGCTGCGAAGTAATGAAGACTTGAAGAACCGAAAACTGGGATCTTAGGTCGAAACACGGAAGGGCTAAGTTTTTATGACCGAGAAATCAAGAGTGTGATTGACTCGAGGAGATTAAGAGAAATGATAAGGTCAATCATTCTCTCTCACAACCAAGGCAAAGACATTCTCTGATAAGTTGTCTTGTCTACTGCCTTGAGAATGGGTATAATTGAATGTCATTTTGGGTCCTATGCAACGATCCTAAGGAACATTTAATGATTGTCACCTTTTTGAGGGACAAAAGACAAATTATCCTTGCACAAAAGTGGACAAACGGCTAGAAAGTACTGACATTCTGAATAAGATGAAGATACAACCCATTGGATATTACACACTGGACAATAGGTTTTGAATTTCATTTTCCCTCCAACGGATCTGAAATTCTACCTATAAATACCCTTGTCCCATCTCACTTTGATAAGGATGAAAAACGCGAAATATTGTCTAGCAAGTGAAAAATTCTCAGTGTGATATTCATAAGCTTACAAGTGATATTCAGATTTTATTAGAAGTTCTTGTGTGATTAAGAAGTTGATCAAGGAAACAAATCACAAGAATCTCAAGTTGGAGAATCATCACAACCTTTCAACCATCTCTACAAGTGAAGTAGAAAGAGGCGGAGTAAACTTGGAAGAAGTTGAAAAACCTACAACAACAAGGCTGTCGGGCTTAGTGATCAAAGGAGCTTGTTGTAACGGAGATTGTACTATATAGGAGATTATAGTGCAAACCTTCACGAGTTGTGAAGAAGAGTGGAGTAGGCTTAGTTAACAGCCGAACCACTATAAAAATCCTTTCTCTCTCTCTCTTTTACATTACGTATTGCATTGCATATATCACTCAAACTTATTATCCTTTACAAGAAAATCTTAAGTGCAAAGTGAAGCTAAAACTTGATATATTCTTTCCGCTGCGTTATCTCTTTAAACGAAAAAGTTTTCAAAAACCTCTTGTGAGTCTATTCAACCCCCCCCCCCTTCTAGACTCACATTGCTACCACCGGGACCAACAAGTGGTATCAGAGCGGTTACCTTGAACGGTGAACACTTTGTGTATACTGCTTAGTGATCCTTTTTGAAAAATCATCAAAATATTTTCGCACTTTGCACTATGTTTAAAATGGAACATCATAGGCATTTTCTCATGTTTAACCTGGACAAGTTTGATGATTGGAAAATGCGCATGCAGGCTCACTTGTCCGCCATGCATGATGAGATGTGGGACGTGATAACTGATGGACCCATCCAGATACTGCAAGTGAATCCCAATCGTGTTGCTACCAATCCTACATCACCAGCAATGATTCCGAAGGAGAAATCCTTGCTGACTACCGAAGAGAGAACCCGTGTAAATCTCGACAATATAGCCAAGGATATACTCTACAAGGCTTTAGACAAATCACTGTTTCCGAGAGTAAGAAAGTGCAAGACTGCTAAAGACATCTGGGATGTACTTATGCTCATAGGTGATGGAGATGAACAAGAGAAGGAGAACAAGTTAACTATTGCCATGAAGAAGTTTGAAGATTTCAAACTCAACCCAAAGGAGTCCATAACCGAAATGGAAGCTCGGTTCATAAAGTTATTGATGGAAATCAATGATCTTGATGAGAACAAGCTATCACAAAAAGAGATAAGCTTGAAGATTCTTCGAGGACTACCCAAAAGCTGGGAAATGAAAGTAGTAGCTATGCGCGATCATAGAGATCTCAAGACAACGAGTGCTACTCAGATCTTTAGTGATCTGAAGGCCTACGAGTTTGAGAAGGAGACACAAATTGATGAAGAACCTGAGACGAGAAACATAGCCTTAGTTGCAAATCATCAACCCTCATCATCAACACCAAGGTCGAATACTAATCCCTCATCTGATTTTTTCACTAACGATTAATAAGCGCCAAGAATAGCATTTATAAGGGGTCTTTATTAGATTAAAGTGCATCGTTTTGACATCCGATTACAATAATTGCATGCATTTTAGCTGAAATGCGATCAATTTCTTCTAACAACATTTCTAGGAAGAGTTTTGAAGTATTTCACAGGTTGGAGAGGGATTTGAAGCTAAAATAGAGCAAAAGACAAACAAGCCGAAATGCAGTAGCGTCCCACGCAGCCTCACACGCGTGTGGCTAGGCGTGGAATTATTCCAGAGAGCCACCACGCCGCTCACACGCGTGTGAACAAGCGTGGTCGGGCCAAGGGCCATTTTGGGAAATTTGTTCCTCTTTCTTTGTCACCTATATAAATCCCTTTTGCCCTAAACCTAGGGAGATCAGAAATTAATAGCATAGAATAGAATAGAGTAGATAAATCTAGAGGGTTTTCTCCCCTCTTGGGGGAAAATTCCTATCATAGTTTAGAATAGATCAAGGGCAAGAAGGAAGATTGGCAATTCAAGATCAAGGCTTGTAAAGATCCCCTTTTTCAAGGGTGGTAACCATTCTCTTCAATTTCTAATTCAATACTTGTTTCTTTGAATTTTTCTTTCTTTCTCTTGTTTCTTAGTATGCTAGAGTATATTAGATAGGGGATTGGTGGCCCCATGGTAGATCTATGTGGATGTTTAATATTATTGCTTTGATTTGTGAATTGCTTGTTTGTTGGATGTTGAACTTGTGTGGATGATGTTCTTCAAGCTTTGTGCCTTTTGTGGCCACATTAGGTAGCAAACCCAAAGGAAGTGAGTGTGTGCGCGATAGCGGCCTCTCACGAGTCTAGTTCACCCACATCTCCGCTCTTAGTCCGAAAGGACAAGATCCGAGAGGAGTAGTAGACAAAGTGTTCGATGAAATGCCCCAACCGAATGAGGATGTGGGAGTCCAAAGTGTGACGCCACTTGGTAGTGTGCCATGAACTCCCTAGTCTATTCCACAGCTTGCACTCGCAAAACCAACCAAAGATAAACCACATGGAAAAGCCTAAAGCCCCAATATCCACTTTACTTTTCTTTGTTTTACACAACCACTATCAACCTTCCCCTTTTTACAAATGAATCCAACCCTTAGCACTCCCGTAACTCTTTCTCTTCAACCTCTTAAATGCCAACACATGTATTCGGTTCCCATTCGCCATCCTTGAGAGACACGACACTCGGGGAGTTTAACTCTTCGTTTTATCACTTCACATTCACCTCCCACTAAACCACATTGTCAACGATCAATTGGCTTTGTTCATGAGAAGGTTCAAAAGATTCATGCAGAAGAATCAATCCTACAACAATTCTGATAAAATGAGAAGAACGAAGTACCGAAGCAATGACAAGCCTAATGGATCCAGAACACATGAAAAGGATGAAATACAAGTGCTATGTTACAACTGCCGAAAACCTGGACACTTCAAAGCTGAATGTCCTTATCCCATTGTCAAGAAGCATCAGGACGAGCACAACTACAAGAAGAATTCGGGAAACTATCACAACCCGAAGAATGCACCAAATGAAGCTGACGAGGAGCCAAACAAAAATCAGAAGAATGATAGGCGAAGGAAGGCTCTAGCTGTAGAAGAGAAGTTAGGAGACAAAAACGACGAATCATGCACGTCCAGCTCTAGTTCAGAAAGTGACAGTTCGGAGGATGAGAAGGGACTACTGTGTCTCTTCAGTCAAGAAGACTCAGAAGAAGAGCTGTGCCTTATGGCAGATGAAGAAGAGGTAACTTCACAAAACCACTCTTCTAATAATAGCTCCGAATCCAGATATCATGAAAACCCCAGGGAAGCATTCGAAAGAATGATGAAGAGTTTTGATGGTATTGAGGATTCACACTTAAAACTCAAAGAAGAGAATGCCAAGCTATTGGCAGAAAGACAAGATCTCGAGGACTTAAGGTCCAAAAATGCTGAGATGCTTGAATCTATAAGCCAGCTTGAGAAGCAAGTTCATCTTCTTGAGGAAGAGTGTAAAGCGAAGGATGATAGAGAGCAAAACTTGTGTGCGGTGCTTGCGACATTTACAAATTCATCCAGATTAATGGATCGAATGGTAGATGATCAAAGACCATCAGGGAGTAGAACCGGACTCGGTTATAGCTCCAGCTCTCATCAACATATTCTCCTATCACGATCAACTAATCCTTCTACCAGTAGAGGTTTAAGTTCTGTCTTTGTCCAAGGACAAATTGAAAATCTTGAGCTAGTGATTAACTCCATAAATGGAACAGAACCACAGTCAACGAGTCGATCTAATGATTCGACTGAAACCCGAATTGTGGAACCTACGAGAGGGAATTTCCAAAACGGTAACCCGAGAAGTCATCAGACCCCTCGGCATAGACCTCGCGTACCGAACCATCATGGTCGTATCGCAAATGGTCAACCACTTGGGAATAACCAATCTAGAGGGAAATTCCAAGGCAACATTATCCACAGAGGCAACGCAAGGGTATGCCTCAGGGAAGACCGAAATCTTACCCGAGTAATGTCAAGAATTTCAAAAAGTTCCCCAGCAAGCATAGAGGTGGAGAAGGTACTCTATATCCTAGTGATGAGGACTGGCTTATGGATTATGAACCAATGACAAGAGCAAAGTTTCTGCTCCATCATAGACATAAACAGACCTCATACACTAGAGTTAACACGAATAAACCAACACCTCCTGTTCAAAAGGTTTATTCACCGAAGTCACCTCAAGCCTACTATGCTATCCCGTATGATTATCGCGTGTTTAACGGGTATCGGGGACCGAGGATGAACCTTACAAGTTCTAGGTACGCATGGATGCCCAAGCTCACCGCTAACCGTCAAGGACCCAAGAAGGTATGGGTACCTAAAAACACCTAATCTTTGAATGCAGGGAAACAAGACCATCTGGTATGTAGATAGCGGTTGCTCAAGACACATGACTGGAGATAAATCAGAATTGAGCAATTATAAAGCGAAGAATGGTCCTAAAGTAGTCTTCGGTGGGAACTCAAGTGGACGAACCATGGGCACCGGAGATGTTATGAAGAATGGCCTTATCATCCAAGAAGTCTCTTATGTTGAAGGATTAAAGTTCAATCTCTTAAGCACAAGCCAGTTTTGTGACAAAGGATACAAAGTTGTATTCTCACGAGATAAATGCCAAGTTATCTCAGAGCTAACTCATGAAGCTGTACTAATGGCAAAACGAAGAAAGAATATGTATGTCGTCACATGGGAAACAGTAAGACCAAACACTTGCCTAATCGCCAAAAGCAAGAAAGATCTAAGTTGGGAATGGCATCACAAACTCAATCATCTTAACTTCAAGGCCATCAACAAGCTTGCAAGAAAGGAACTAGTTGAAGGATTACCGAATGTAATCTATGACAAGGATAAAGTATGTGAAGCCTGTCAAAAGGGAAAGCAGATCAAGTCTTCGTTTAAAACAAAATCTCTTAACACCAACGCAAGGCCATTAAGTCTACTCCATATGGACTTATTTGGACCAGTTGATCCAGTTAGTCTAAGTGGGAGGAAGTACACTCTTGTAGTAGTAGATGACTACACAAGATATACATGGACATCTTTTCTAAGGAAGAAGAATGAAACCGAGAAAGTCCTTCCAGACCTGCTCCGAAGACTCCAAACCGAAAAGGATCTGAGTATAGTCAAAATTCGGTCTGATCAAGGAACTGAATTTGTAAACAAAGTCATTCAGGATTTCTGTGGACAACACGGTATACTGCATCAGCTTTCAGCAGCAAGAACTCCTCAACAGAATGGTGTAGCTGAAAGACGCAACAGAACCCTCAAAGAAGCAGCAAGATCCATGATTGCTTTCTCAGGCTTGCCTAAATGGTTTTGGGCCGAAGCAATAAACACTGCATGCTACACTCAAAATAGATCTCTTATTCATAAAGATCATGGAGCTATACCTTACGAACTCTGGAAAGGCAGAAAACCTGTGGTAAAATACTTTCATATCTTTGGATGTAAATGCTTCATCCATAACAACGGGAAATCACATCTAAAGGCCTTTGATGAACGTGCTGATGAAGGATTATTCATGGGATACTCTGAAAAGAGTAAAGCTTTTTGAGTACTAAATAAGCGAACCATGGTGATAGAAGAATCTATACACGTAGTCTTCGACGAACCATCAAAAGAAGACATGGTGATCTCTGAGAAACAAACTGAAGAAGAGACGAAAGGTAGAGAATTTGAAGAACTATCCGAAGGATCAGAATCAGAAGACGATGATTATCCACTCTTTCCAAGTTATCTACCGAATACTTCATCTCAAACTGAAGTATTACCGAATGATGGAAATGAACCAAATCAATCAATAGTTCAACAAGATGAAAGCAATCAAGACGAACCAACTATCGATGAAGGAGCACCTCCTACCACCTTTCAACCGGATCTAAAATGGTTGAGAAATCACCCTCAAGATCAAATCATCAGTGATATACATGATAATGTACGAACTCGTGCATCCATTCGGGAATGCATGATGGCATGTTTCATATCTCAAATTGAACCGAAGACTGTAGAAGAACGTTAAATAACTCTGATTGGGTTATGGCCATGCAAGATGAACTACATCAATTTGAGAGAAACAATGTATGGGAACTAGTTCCTCGACCAAATCATCAGAACGTCATTGGAACCAAATGGGTTTCAGAAACAAGATGAATGAGCAAGGAGTCATTGTTAGGAACAAGGCTCGGTTAGTCGCAAAAGGTTATTGTCAAGAAGAGGGGATCGATTTTGATGAAACCTTCGCTCCTGTTGCTAGACTTGAAGCAATAAGAATATTTCTAGCATATGCTGCATGGAAAGATTTTAAAGTCTATCAAATGGATGTCAAAAGTGCCTTCTTAAATGGACTTTTGGAAGAAGAAGTATATGTTGAGCAGCCCCCCAGGTTTTATCTCTGAAGTCGGGATGGATAAAGTCTATAAACTCAAAAAGGCTTTATATGGCTTAAAACAAGCTCCAAGGGCTTGGTATGACACGTTATCTTGCTTTCTTATAAGCTGCGGATTCACGAAAGGGATAGTTGACAAAACTCTTTTTAGAATCAAAAATGGAGACCATATCCTATTGGTGCAAATATATGTAGATGATATCATTTTTGGAAGTACCGATTCAGATCTATGTGAGAAATTCTCAAAACTCATGCAAGGTAAATTTGAGGTGAGCATGATGGGAGAATTAAACTACTTTTTGGGTCTTCAAGTCAAACAATAACGAAATGGGATTTTTATAAATCAAGCAAAATACACCAAGGATCTCATCAAGAAGTTTGGAATTGATGGGAAGTCCTCGGTTAAAATTCCCATGAACACCTCGTTACGTATGGATATCGATAACGAAGGGAAGGAAGTGGATTAGACAAAGTATAGAGGAATCATCGGTTCTCTACTATATCTTACAGCTAGTCGACCAGACATATCGTTTGCTGTAGGAGTGTGTGCTCGTTTTCAAGCCAATCCGAAGGAAAGTCACTTGAGCGTTGCCAAAGAGATACTAAGATATCTAAAAGGGACTCAAAGTGTGGGACTTTGGTACCCGAGGAGTGACGTCTTCGATCTAGTTAGATATTCTAATGCAGATTTTGCTGGTTGCAAAATTGATCGAAAAAGTACATCAGGGACATGCCAATTCTTAGGGGGAAGGCTTGTCTCTTGGTTCAATAAAAAGCAAAATTCTATTGCAACGAGCACTGCTGAAGCCGAATACATAGCGGCTGGTAGTTGTTGTGCACAAATCCTATGGATGATGCAACAACTTAAAGACTATGGTGTATCTGCCAAAGAAGTAAGCATTATGTGTGACAACACAAGCGCTATCGCCATAACCCAAAATCCAGTATTGCACTCAAGAACCAAGCATATTGATATAAAATACCACTTCATTCGAGACCATGTGGAGAAAAAGGATATCAAACTTGAGTATATAAATACCGAAGACTAGCTTGCGAATATTCTCACAAAACCGCTTGCCGAAGCAAGATTCTCTACCTTGAGGCATGAGCTCGGTATGATAGAAATGAATTGATGAAGAGACAAATGAATCGATCCAAAACTGAAGAGACTAATCAGTTATGACATCTTGAAATTAATACACATCAGAATCAGAAGTTCACGGATTCACATTAATGGATAAACTCAAAACTCTTGGACGGTTGCAACTTTGATTGGTCACGTCAAATGGATCTCAGCCAATCACAGCGCCACAATCTCTCTATAAATAGATCACAACCAAGGAAGGAAGAGGTACCCTAACATCTCATCCTTTGTGTTGTTTTCTATTTTGCAGGAATGGATAAGGGAAAAGGCAAGAAGGCATGTTCTGAAGAGAAGCCCGTAAAGAAAAGGTTCTCTTTTCGACTTCTGTTGAAGGAAGGTACTACCAAACTCAACAAATTGAGGGAAGAAAAAGGTGAACCTCTCCAAGGGGACACATCTGCACATCCTTTAGAACTCTTTGATTCAGACTTCGAGGATTACGTGCCCATGCCCCCAACCATGTCTGTCCCAGGCTTTTACTTTGGAAGTTTAGCTCCACCGAACGAGGAACCCTTCTGGCCGGATCCAGACCTTGTGCCAAGGCCAACTCCTCCGCCCTCCATGAACAACACTGGAGACGATGCCTGGAATGACATCCAAGGATGGTATCAATAGAATTAGGCTCCAAACCAGCCAGTGAATGCAGACTATGACGAGGACTATCTTCGCTGCCTTGCGATGCTTGAGCGAGACGATGTATCTGAAAAGTCCTCGGTACTTGAGAATGAACCTGGTTATGGACCTATGGCTCCATCTTGGAACCCTGACGCTGCCCCAAGTGCTCCACCCTCTCCAAGCCCTCCTACCACGGAGAGCAGCCAAGGACAAAGCCTTATGTCTACTGCTAATAGTAGGCATGCGAAGAACAAGGGCAAAGGCAAGGCAAGAAAGTAGTGATAAGTGCAAAAGATGCCATCTTTATAAGGTTGTTATCGGATCGTCTAGTGCACAAGTTAAAGCTTTTATGAATGTTTTAGTATTAAATTGCACTAGAATGCTTTATATTGTCTTTAGTACCCGTTCCACACTTTACCGATTGTTTTGTAGGTAAAACGAAGTGTTTAAAGACAGAAAATGGCTAGATTTCGGAGAAGGATTCAAGAGTCGAAGTTGGAGTGCAAAATGACCATGGACGCACCGTGGACGCTCAGTGGACGCACTGTGGACGCTCAGTGGACGCGCAGTGGACGCGCGTCCACCCTTGCGTCCAACTTTTCGCTCTCTGATTCTCGCACAGCAGAACCGAAGTCTGCTGTGGACGCGAAGCGGACGCGCCCTGGACGCCCGCGTCCAATTTTAAGCTCTCTGAAGTTTGGTTCGCTCTGCTGTGGACGCCCAGTGGACGCGCGCGTCCAAGGTGGCGTCCATCAGAACCCTCTCTGAAGTTGAAGTCTGGAAGCATTTATCGCAGTGGACGCGCCCGTGGACGCGCGTCCACCCTGGCGTCCATCGCGGAACTTGGCGGTTTTTGCGAGATTTAAAAGGGGAATGGAGCCATTTTGCAGGGATCCATCACACTTCAATTTTAGATCTCTTTAGAA
>NC_044918.1:9079836-9183422 GCF_003576645.1 Ipomoea triloba
CTATGTTTGGGTTAGCTTTCAAACACTAAACACTCTTGTGCTTAATCCCCTTACCGCTTGAATTCCCTCCTTGCCATCCTTTGAGAACGATACTCGGGAACTTCTTCCCGTTTTACCACCTATTACTTTCCATCCACCGCGAAAACTACACCCTTCAAATGGCGCCGTTGCCGGGGATGGCATCGGTTTTTGAGTAGTAAGTGCCTTTGGATTGACATGAGCAAGTGTTTAAGTAGAGAGTCTAACCCCCCATTTACTTTCTATTTTTGCAATTTACTTTGCTTACATTTTAATCTTTTTGTCATTTCATTTGCTACTACTCTCACTTGCAACTACTTCTAGTTGCAAAACACTCTCTTGTCTTTGTGTTGATAGGTTGATCCTCTATTATGTATTCTCAAGCAAGATATCAACAAGAGGATTACTATGAAGATCAAGTAGGATATAGGCAACCAAGGGGAGGCTATAATGCTCAAGTTTCTAACCCCTATGGTTATAGAGATTATGAGGACTATGAACAACCTTACTCAAGGACATATGGATCTTCACAAGAAGAATACCAACCAAGAAGGCAACCATCAAGACCTCAATATGATGATAAGGCATATGATGAGTATGATGATCCACCACCAAGGCAAATATCAAGAACTCAATATGATGATAGAGAATATGGTGATTACCACTACTCAAGAAGAGCCCCACCACTACCTCAAAGCTATGATTCAAAATCTTACCAATCTACCCACTATGACGAGGATGATGACTACCCTCAACAAAGAGGATTCTCTAATTCTCAATCCTACGACTCTTACCCATCCCAATCCTACTCTCCACAATCTTACACTCAAAACACACCTCCACCCAAAAAGAAATCTATTATCGAGCACATGTATGACCATTGGTTGAAACCCAAGCCAAGAGACCCAAATGACCGCTTCAAGACCATTGAGGAACACATGTTTGAAGATATGAATCGACAAGTGATTTGTTATGTTTGTAAAGGGCCTCACTATAGGTATCAATGCCAAAAGTACCCATATTGCAAGAAATGTAAGACTAACTTCCCATGTGAATGTAGGTACAAGCACCATAGGGACGAAATTGATCAAGAGTGCAACCACTATGAGAATGAGGAGTACATGATGCAACTATATGAGGAAGAAAACATGGAAGACATGAAGAACAAGATGTTGGCAAGGATAGAAAAATTAAAGCAAGAAATGGCCAATATTAGGGAAGGGTGGAAGCAAGAATATGAGAATGTTGAGGAAAAGGAGGGTGATGGTGATGTGGAGATAGTGTGGGAAGAGGAAAAGTCATGTGGTGACACTATTGAGCTTGCATGTGGTAAGACACTTGACCCTATTAGTGTTAGCACTACTCTTGGTGATAAAATTTCTAAATCTTGGGCCAACATGTGTGATGAGAATGATGATTGTGATGATATTGGTGTGCCTATTCATTTTGATAATGCTAATATTGATTGTGTTGATAATGGAGTTGAAAAAGTGGTAGATATGCCTAGTGAAAATAATTGCATAAATGAAGATGTTGATAATGAGGTCAATTTTTTCAACCCTTATGACTTTAGTGATAGTGATTCATTTGACTCCTCCGATGATGATGATGAAAATTATTTTGATACTTGTGAAAACAATTCTCTCGTTCCTTTAGACGATAATGATGGTCTTGAGTCTTTTACTTTCGATGAATCTTTGTCAAATGAACTTGCTAATGATTTGCATGAGATGCTTTGTGGTGATGATGATATGAATATCGAGGCTAGCTTGTGTGATTTAATTGATGTTGAATTGGTGAACTTCCATGATAATTGCCTTGATGATGCTTTATATATTCATGATTTGATTGGTAAAGATCGGAGTGAAGGGGTTGAAAATGAGAATGTAAAAGAAGAGGTTGAGGAAAATGAAGAGATAAGAGATGAGAGTGTTAGGGAGGAAGTTGAGGATAAAGTGAGACATGATGAAAAGGAGTTTGGTGAAAAGAAGGAAAATGAAAAAAGAGGAAAGTTGGAAGATAATAGCATACTCATGGACATGGATAGTTGTCAACTTTGGGAAGAGAGTATGCTATGTATAGAGTTAAGGAAGTTTATCAATGCCCGGCATTTGAGGGCATATCTTGAAGAAAGAGTGGATGGGGCAAAAGGACTTGTCCCCGTCCAAGTGTGTTGGAATGAAGGTTTGAAAGTTGCGTCGGGCTACGGACGTTAAACGGAGCGCTTCTCGGGAGGCAACCCGAGGTTATCTTACATTTTTATGCATTTTGTTTTTGTTGTTTACTTTTGCTTTCAATAAGTTTTGCATTGATGGAAATTGAATTCTCTAATATGGTTTGTAGTATTGCAATGTGTTTGTTGATGATGTAGGGAAATTGATATATGGCTCAACGCTAAGAGGTTATGCCTTTCCCACCATGATTAAAGGCAATGCACTTAAAGTGAGCTAAGGGGAGTCTCTTTATCTCCCTTACCTATTTTCATTGCCTATATGCTTGCCTTTTAAAGTGTGGAAACCGGGAGATGGTGACATTGCATTGCTTGTTTGAAATCCTTCATAAAAGCTTGTTTGTGTGATCCGTTAGCCCATAACACACTTTTAAAGTGTGGAAAGGGGCATAGTTATGTTGAGACCTTTGACTTTTCCACCTTGTGTTTAGTGTGAACATCGAGGACGATGTTCGTTTTAAAGTGTGNATTACTTTTGCCTTTTGCTATTTCAATTTCAAGTATGATTAGATAGATCTTTGTGGATTTGGATTGANATTACTTTTGCCTTTTGCTATTTCAATTTCAAGTATGATTAGATAGATCTTTGTGGATTTGGATTGAGCAATGTTGTATGGATATTCTTGAGCTTTGAATTGATCAATTAGGTTTTGCAATTGCTTTGATTATGAGTTTGATTGTGTGAATGGTGATCTTCTTTGACTCTTGTGTGGGAATGATCAACCTATATGAGAGGTGTTTGGAGAAGGAGTCTCACCTACGAGAGTAGGGATACTCCTTAGCCTAGCCTAGCACGTTTCCTTCCCACCTTTGAGAAAAGGGGGATTGGAAGGCAAATAGCACACCATGTGTTCGATAATTTGCCTCACCTAGCCTAGTTGCCATGAGAATGGGACTATGGACTAGATGATAGGCCAATGACCACGAGAGTGGCGTTGGCATAGTTGTCTTGCCTCATTTTCATTATCTAAGTGTTGCTAGCCTAGTATCTTAGGAAATCAAGGATACCTATATGAGTTGCAATATCCAAATCCTCCTTTCCACTTAATTGTTTCCTTTGTTTGTTCCTTATTTTCCTTATGTTTCATGCACCTTTCTTACCTATGTTTCGGTTAGCTTTCAAACACTAAACACTCTTGTGCTTAATCCCCTTACCGCTTGAATTCCCTCCTTGCCATCCTTTGAGAACGATACTCGGGAACTTCTTCCCGTTTTACCACCTATTACTTTCCATCCACCGCGAAAACTACACCCTTCAAGTAGTGTGGCGCCTTGTAATGAAATCAGGGTTTGGTTGATCTGATGTGTTGTCTAGTTTATCACATGTTATCTCTTCAATGAATGGAACTATCTTTTGCTTGCGTAGACTGTCGTTCTCTTTTCCAAAGTATTAAATCTTACCGAAGAATGACAAACTCAATGGCTGAAATACTATCAGTACCGAAGACTGATAAAGCACAGAGCATATGGTGATAACCGAACATATATTGACCGAAGGATTGAATTACCGAATCCTTAACCTTTAATAGTCCCTATGCACTTCCAGTGATCGAAGGGTCAAAAATGTGTCGTGCTGAACAAGCCTCTTGGATGACCGTTCAACTTGAGAACGTGGGATCGTGGTGGTACACGTGTCGATGCCCTATTCGCAGAAAATGCCGAAGCATGCGCTCCAACTTCTCTGAACCGTCTGACATGAAAGGACGGGCCATCAAAGATGTGATGGTAAAATAAGTGATTTTCTCTCTCTTCATTAAATAGTTATTTCACCTTATGGGAAAAATACCCTTATCAGTACAAACCTCGACTATGGCTTTATGCCATTTTTGCCCCCTCATTAAAGGGCATTTAAGGGTTTTTGTCTCATGTTCATAAAACCGCCTCATTTTATCCGATGACCCGATCCACCCGATTCACCTTTTTCTCACCATATATAACCTCTTGCACCTTCACTTTTCACCGTTTACCCTCTCAAAAGCAGCTTTTACCCTCACAAACCCTAAAACCTCTCCAAAAACACCAAAACCACCAACAAGTTGAACTTCATGTCGTCATCACAATCAAGCTCGTCGTCCAGAAGTTCAAGCTCCTCTTCCGATGAGGTCGCTGACACCCATGCTCCACCTCCAAAACCCTCACCCTCGACGAAAAAGACAACGGCTATTCAAGAACCTTTCAGACCACCACAGATTATAACCCGTCCTTGTGAAAATGTGGAAATTTTCAAATTCTTCTCCACCATTGTTAAAGGTCAGAAGTCCAACCATTGCATGGTTAAAGCCGGCTCGATGCTTGATGTCAACGGCTTCCTTGACAAAGTGCTTGCCAAAGATTTTGGAAATCACGTGGTGAAGTGTCTTGAGGACGGTAATCTTTACAAGTTTGTCACTTTTAAACATAAAGCTTGGTACCCTATTGATGTGACACAGTTCTACATTAATGCTGAAATACAAACTGTTAATGGCACTCATGAAATTCACTCAGTAGTTAATGGTACTGAAGTTGTGATTACTCTTGAAGATATTAGGAGAGTCTTTGATTTTCCTATCTGTGGGGATGGCTTCCATCCAGACTGTTCTGAGAAGGAATATAACAGAAAGAAAATGTGGAAAAAGATGAAGGGTCATTCTCAATCCTCATCCTTTCCATCTATTTTGAAGAAAAAGATGCTGAAAATGGATTATGAGTTTGTTGTAGATATCTTAAATAAGATCGTTGAGAGCAAACAACCTGGGACTGATGATATATCTGACAAGAAGATGCGAATGTTGTGTGCACTTCTGGATAATTACCCTGTTGATTGGTCACAGGTTATATTTGACTTTTTAGTGGAAAATATTAAAACAGGTGTTAGTCCTACAACCAGATGGATTGTCAAAGTACTTGGATATGGGTTCATGATCAGTGCCATTCTGAAAAATAAGAAGGTGAAGTTGCGCACTGGAACTGCCTCACATAGAACTCATTATCACATGACCTCAAAACCCCCAAATTACCTCAAGAGAAAGGCAGATGAACTGGAAGCTGCCTTGAGAAAGGAATGAGAAGAAATCAAAATCCAAGTCGTCCAAAAGCTCAGTTGGACAGGGGGAACCTGAAATGGCTAAAGGTCATGGTTCGGAAGGCTCCACACGCCAACCAAAGACACAACCCGAGTCATCAAAACCCAAAGCCTCCAAACATGCTGAATCCTCAAAACGCACCAAATCTTCATCAGAGGAAGAGCCGGAGAAATCCTCTAAAAAGCGCAAGGCAGGAAGTTTGGAAGCTGCCTAGAAAAAGAAGTCAAAGAAGCACAAATCTAAACGTCCTAAGGGTTCGGCTGAGAAGGATCTCACCGAAGTTTCTGAAAGTCGCAAATCTGAAGAGAAGCAAGCCGAATCCTCACATGAGGAAGAGGCAAGGGCATCAAAAGCTAAAAAGAGGAAGGCAAAACAACTTAAACGTTCGAAAAAGAAACAAAGGACGGATCGGATTGAAGAAGTTGAAGAGGAACATGATACACAATCAGCTGCTGTTTTACCAGCCGAAGAGGAACCGAGGGAAGCTCAACCTGAAGATTGTCACCGAGTTCTCCCTCCTCCTCTTGATCTCTCCAAGGAAGACAGTGATGAGGAAGATCAAACGCCTCTTACTAGGCTAATGAAACCGAAGACTCTTCAAACCGAATCATTCTCTGCACAACCTGTTTCGGAGTCAGTACCATCTCCCGAACCATTAGTTGCTGAACCTGAAAGTCCCATTGGTCCCATGCCTCGGGCACAACATCTGGCAATCACTTTGCCACGAAATAAAAATGAGTCAGATTCTGAATCTACGATGATAGAGGAAGGTTCTGAGGGGGAAGATGCTGATGTCTCATATCACTCCTATCGACCGTTGTCTGGAATAGTTCAAAGACAGATTTCAGAACATATACCTCCTCCAATGGCCAATATCTTGCTTATTATTGATTATGTCTACAGACACATCTATTTGCAATGGCCACGAGTGTCAACTGTTCGGATTGAGGAAATCTCATCTGAAACAACCGAATCAGAAATACCCGAGTCTTTTCAACAGCTCACCATCCGTCTAGATCATATCACTCAACAGATCAACGCCGATGAAGTCTTGGATCAACAGTTGGCATATGAGGAATCTGAGAATGAAATGCCCCCTGCCGAAGCATTCACTACCTTACCATCTCATGAAGAAATTTTGAGACAAGAACTCGCTCGTGTTTATAACTGGCAGAGGTGGCGGATGTCAAGTCTTCGAGTTATTGCAAGTACAATCAGCGAAATGGCCGAAGAAGAAAAATGGGCACTAGACTGGATGGGCACACGATCAGTCTTTGATGCCACCAGACCCGATGAAATTGAAAGAGTTTTTGCTGAAAAACTACAAGGAAGAACTACTCGGTTCGGCAAATCTGTGGATTTGAATGTTGGCTACCGAACTCCTCGGGAACGCCTTATGCTAGAGGACATGCAGATTGCCAAAATCCACAACATCTCTCGAGCACAAACTAAGATAAGAGATCTTCGACCTGATGTTGGGCCAAGTCATCAACAAGATGAAGATGATGCTGAGGATTCGGATTCTAATCCAAATCAAGGCTGCCGGGATCAATATCATAAGAAAGATGATTATGATGATGATGACAACGATGATCCATCTGGATGTAATGTTCCTTCCACCCGAGCTGTTAATCTTTCAAATACAGGTGAACAGATAACTCGTGCCTATGATGACTCTAATCAGCACCATACTAATGAGCCGAGGTCTGCTCCCACCGAATCCTTGGAAGCACAGATCCTGCTAAGTCCTAGTTAGACCTGGCAATTATCGACACGACCCGTTAACACGACACGAAACCGGACACGAAAATAACGGGTTAGTGTTTAGCCTTAACATGTCACGGGTCGTTAACGGGTTGACCCGTTAAGAACCCGTTATGTTTTCGTGTCTTAACAGGTCAACCTGTTAAACCTATTAAGAACCCGTTTAACCCGTTAATATTATCGTGTTAACCCGTTTACACGAACCCGTTTACACAGACACGTTTAGAACCCGCTAAGAACCATTGTCATTCAGGTAAGAACCATTGTCTTTACAAAATATATCATGGACATGATTAAGAATGAATTTACTACATTAGGCCAAGATCATACACCAATTATTGATGTTCGACAATATGAAATTTAAATGTTTATTGTGTTCAATTTTATTCTAAAAACTAGTATAAACTTCTTTAATTATGATTTTTGGATGTTATTTTATAATTTTATGAATGTTATATATTGAATATTTTTTTAGTTTGTTTGATGGATTGAATTGTATGTTTTATTTCTTTTTTATATAATTTAACTTTAAATTTTAGTTTTTAATATATTAATAGATTTAGCGGGTTTAAACGGGTTTCGTGTCATATCGTGTCGACACGATCCGAAACCCATTAACAAAACTTGTCAACCCGTTTAACCCGTTAACAAATCGTGTTCGTGTACGTGTTACAATTTTGAACCCGTTAACCTTAACGTGTCGTGTTCGTGTTTAGCCTTATCGTGTTCGTGTCATTATCGTGTCGACCCGTTAACGAACCCGTATACACGAATTGCCAAGTCTAGTCCTAGTTCAGCCCGAGATGAAACCATGGAAGCGTCTTGAGGTGCGAATCATGATGGCTTGCAGCTACTTGATGAAAAGATGATCACATCAATCCTAAATCTAGTCGATGTTGAGATAGAAGTTTTTCCGGACTACACTTCGGATGGAAATTTGGAAGCATCCAAAAGTGTCAACCCCGAAAACTTACCCTCTCCGATCGACGGATCTAGTGGTTTGAAACTTGCTGAAGGACATGAACTCGTCTTGGTTCTAGGTGGAAATTTGGAAGCACCTTCTAAGGACAGTCATGGTCCATCTGCTGAAGCATCCAAGAGCTCGGACTCTTCTGAGGTAATCCTTGATACCTCTTCTGCTTTCACTTCTCTGTTGAATGCCATACAGGGATTAGCGAGGACTCAAGATGCGCAGTTCAAATCTCTTAATGAGTCCATCACTAAAATCAAGAAGGATGTAAGAAGGCAGAAGAAGAAGTCCTCTAAGTCTACCACCGATGAAAGACTTACTACTCTTGAGAAGAAGATCGACAATGCATTCTCTGAGAATCTTATTTCTCTTGGATCTTTGAAGGAATCGGTAACTGAAATCACGAAAATACAGCGTGATCTGGTTACGAAGCATGCCTTTATTAAGGAGCGTCTCGACCTATCCTTTTCAAAGCTTGAAACTGTCTCTGGAAATCAACATGCAACAGCATCCCTTGTCTGTGAGTTCGAATGGACTCTTAAAGAATTGCAAGTTTGCATCAACCGTCTGAGCAACAAGGTGGATATTCTCATAGAAGTCAATGATGCCAACAAGGGGGAAGAAATGAAAGGAACGCCTCCGAATACTTGCAAAGGAAAGGAAATTGTACTAAGGGATGATGATCAAGACAATGATGATATTTCACGACAAAGGAAGGCCATCCTGAATCTTAGAAAAACTCCATCTCCCTCACCATCTCCGAAGATAATGCAAAATAAACCTACAGATGGTGAACCGAGTTCCAAAAGGCAAAAGAAACAAAGCAAAGAAACGAAGCAAATGACTCAGAGAGTAAATGGAGAGCCTATCGAGTATGTTCCATACAAAGAAGGATCTGGAAAGAAATGGGAAGAATGCAACATTCCGCCATTTTGGAACAAAAAGCAACCCATGGACAGGATGAATTTCTTGAGAGATCACAATGAAAGAGTCTTTGAGCAAAGGAAAAAAGACGAAGAGATCTTCCGAATTCAGCAAGAATAACATAAAAGATTCGAGAAAATTGTAAAGGAACTTGAAGAAGCAAACAAGATAGCTAAAGCAGCTGACGGACGAACCCAAATGAATGGCATTGCCCAAATTCTGACTGCCATGCAACAAAGTTTCTCCGATGGAATGAATGCTCCCGAACTGATAAACTGGTGGGACTGGGAGTTATAAAAGGAGAAAATCTTGGCGAAGTTGTCCAAAACTATCTGATGCTGAATCTACACAGAAAATATGCTTTCAAGATTGATGGACTTGACACTGTGAAAGCAAGGAAAGAAATCAACGATATGATCCAACTCAAGGAGCACGAAATTTGGGAAAAAGAGAAGAAGAAGAAGACTGGTGAAAGCTCAAAATGAGAAGGATTTCCTTTCTGTCTTTAATTTTGTCAGTATTGCTTTTTGTTATGATGTATGAAATTCCCTTTTGAATAAAAGTCTTCTCTCGCTTGGGATCAGCGTGTGTGTGTTATCTAGTTTTGTTTTCACTCCTCGTTTTTTTTTATGTAAAACTTCAACTATTCTGGCACACTTAATGAAAATCCCTTTGAGGATAAAGAAAGCCGAATAGAATGAACTTAGGGTGTTGGCATCATCAAAAAGGGGGAAATTGATAGGAACCCCGAGTCGTTGATTTTGATGATACCAACTATTCGAGGAGACCCCTAAATTTTGTCTAAGTCCTTAGAATAGGTTTATGCTTTGTATCTTAGTCTTACAGGGTAACCGAATTCTTAGTATTTTCCGATCGCTAAGGATCTGAGTCTTATATACCGAAGACGTGAAAACTTAAACCGAAGAGTAAACTATCCGAGGAGTTGAAGCTGCGAAGTAATGAAGACTTGAAGAACCGAAGACTGGGATCTTAGGTCGAAACACGGAAGGGCCAAGTTTTTATGACCGAGCAATCAAGAGTGTGATTGACTCGAGGAGATTAAGAGAAATGATAAGGTCAATCATTCTCTCTCACAACCAAGGCAAAGACATTCTCTGATAAGTTGTCTTGTCTACTGCCATGAGAATGGGTATAACTGAATGTCATTTTGGGTCATATGCAACGATCCCAAGGAGCATTTAATGATTGTCACCTTTTTGAGGTACAAAAGACAAATTGTCCTTGCACAATAGTGGACAAACGGCTAGAAAGTACTGACATTCTGAAAAAGATGAAGATACTACCCATTGGATATTACACACTGGACAATAGGTTTTGAATTTCATTTTCCCTCCAACGGATCTGAAATTCTACCTATGAATACCCTTGTCCCATCTCACTTTGATAAGGTTGAAAAACGCGAAATATTATCTAGCAAGTGAAAAATTCTCAGTGTGATATTCATAAGCTTACAAGTGATATTCATATTTTATTAGAAGTTCTTGTGTGATTAAGAAGTTGATCAAGGAAACAAATCACAAGAATCTCAAGTTGGAGAATCATCACAACCTTTCAACCATCTCTATAAGTGAAGTAGAAAGAGGCGGAGTAAACTTGGAAGAAGTTGAAAAACCTACAACAACAAGGCTGCTGGGCTTAGTGATCAAAGGAGCTTGTCGTAACGGAGATTGTACTATAAAGGAGATTATAGTGCAAACCTTCACGAGTTGTGAAGAAGAGTGGAGTAGGCTTAGTTAACAGTCGAACTACTATAAAAATCCTCTCTCTCTCTCTCTCTTTTACATTACGTATTGCATTGCATATATCACTCAAACTTAATATCCTTTACAAGAAAATCTTAAGTGCAAAGTGAAGCTAAAACTTGATATATTCTTTCCGCTGCGTTATCTCTTTAAATGGAAAAGTTTTCAAAAACCTCTTGTGAGTCTATTCAACCCCCCCTTCTAGACTCACATTGCTACCACCGGGACCAACACTCCACACTAGCCTTGGCATCATCCTCTAAATAAATTCTATGCATGCAATACTTAGGATCAATGCCAATTAAATCCCCAATCGAATACCCAATGGCCTTCCTGTGCTTTCTGAGCATAGTCAACAATTCCTCAACTTGTTCCTCCTTCAGAGAGGAATTGATGATCACAGGATAAGTAGAATTAGAGCCAAGAAATACATACCTCAAACTGGAAGGCAAAGGTTTCAATTCTACTTTCGGGGCCTGCTCCTCTTCGAATGGAGTAAGAGAAACCACTATTTCTAGTGAATCCTCCAAGTCCTCAGCAACTGGTTCAGAGGAGTCCTCATCCTCCTCTTCCTCCACCTCTGCACTACACTGCTCCAACACTTCAATCACATGACACTCATCGATGTATGAGGGTTGGTGTTTGGCCATCTTAAAGATATCAAATTCAATTTTTTGGCCAGCCACCTCCATCACAAGCTTTCCCCTCTTTACATCTATGAGAGCCCCAGCAGTAGCTAGAAAAGGCCTACCAAGAATAATGGGAACCTTGGTATCCTTTTCCATATCCAGAATCACAAAATCTCCCGGTATGAAGTACTGATCAACCATTACCGGGATGTCTTCAAGAACTCCCACTAGGCGCTTAATGGATCTGCCAGCCATTTGAAGAGTCATGGTAGTTGAAGTGTGTAGTTTTAGTGGTGGTGGAATGATGGAATACAGAGGGTAAAACGGAGAAGAAGTTCCCCGAGTGTCGGTTTCAAGGATGGCAAATTGGAACCGAGTCAAGTGATTGGCATTTAAGGGAGTTGGTTACTAAGAGTTGCAAGAATCCACTTATGGTAGCAAAGAGCATTTAGATGGGGGATTTGAACAAAAGAAAGCAAGAAAGAAACCAAATAAATAGAGCATAGGGAATGAGTCGTGTTCAACCATGATGCATCATTGTGTCTCTATGGTATAGGATATGTTGCTTGTGTGTTTTGTTATTCTCGGGTGATGTGCTAATACCGTTCCTCCTTTGAGTACTAGGAACTCTCTAGCATTGGAGTGCCTTTAAGCAACCAAGAGGCCTAGAGGCATTTTCACAAACACATAACCTACATCACCTTCCTACTATTCTTAAGAAGTCCATAGGAAGTCACAATTGATTAGAGCTTGCATTTAATTCTAGCTCTATCATGCATAGATCAAAGCCTTAGAACATTCAAAGAGGTGATCAATCTCCAAGAACACACACAAATCATCAATTATGAGCAAGAACAATAGATCCAATCCACACAATCAAATCTCCAATCTAGAAACTAGGAATAAACACTTAACATCATGGAATTCCACTTACTCAATCCCTAATAAAAGACTACATAATCATATTAAGCAAATGAAATCAGCAAGATCTAAAATCACAACTTGGAATTGAAATAGCAATAGAATTTAAACAAGATCAATGATAGAAATGGAAATTACCTAATAAAAAGCAAGTAGAATGCTTGAATGTAAAGTGTTTCTTCCCAAGATGAATCAAAATAGACTATGGATGAAAATTCTAACCTAAACCTAAGCTACTGGAAATGGAAAATTTTATCTAAACCTAGCTAATTGCTTAAAATTTCCGCAAAGGCCTCTTTATATAGGCTGATTCTGGGTCGCGTACGAGGTAGCGTACGATCGTACGCAAGATCGTACGCGACGATATTTTGGCTATTAGTCCTTCCTTCATGCTTCATTTGCTTGTCAAGTCCTTATATTTGGCCATTATACCCCTGGGACCTGAAAAATCATCTAAATACACCAAAATAGAGCATTGCAATAAAGTTGCTCATTAGATCATGAAAACGATATAAATAATTCACAAAAGAGTGTCAAATGCAACTAATTAACCACAATATAGACCCTTAATTCTAGCTATATTTGGTGCTTATCAGTAGTAGACTTTGGGCTACCCAGGTTAAGTCTCTTACAAAGGGAATATGGCATCAGGCTAACATTGGCACCCAAATCACATAAGGCACTGCCCACTACAAATCTCCCAATGATGCAGGGGATGGTAAAACTACCTGGATCTTTCAGCTTGGGAGGCAACTTTTGTTGAAGAGCTGCACATGCCAATGCCCCCTCACTGAGATCCACCACAGCACTCTTCTCTAACTTCTTCTTATTACTCAGAATATCCTTCAAGAATTTCTTGTATGAAGGAATTTGAGTCACTGCATCAACAAAGGGCATGGAAATCTCCAACTTATCCAGCATCATCTTGAACTTATTCTCTCTCTCAGTTTCCTTGAATCTCCACAATCTCTGTGGGAATAGCAAGATATTGCAAGGAACAACTGAGTCACCAACCTGCTTATTTTTCCTCTCAGGCTTCTTGCTTGGAGCACTCTCATCTTGCATAGGGGCTTTCCCCTTAGCACTGTCCCTCTGTAACTCATGCTCCTCTTCGTTCTCATCTGGAACATCCTCAACCTAAATGCCCTCATCCTTCTTATCAGTTTTCTCAAGCACTAGATAATCTGAAGGAAAAGGTGGATCCTTCAAAGCTAATCCACTTCTCGTGGTCACTGCATTCACCTGCTTCCTTGGATTTTCAGTGCTTGCTGGCAGTCTACCATTCGAAGATGACGCTTGATTAGGAAACTGATTACCACCACCTTGCTGTTGAGCCGTGAGGCTCTCTTTCAATGCTTGCTGAGACTCTATGGTTGCCTATAACTTATTTATCTGCGTCGTCTGAGCCATCATGTGGTTCATGAGAGTCTGCATATCAACATCCTGAGATGGTCTAGAGAAACCTTGACCCTGAGTGTTCCCAAAATTCTGATTCCCTTGCTGGAACTGCCCTTGATTTGCATTCTGATTATTCTGCCCAAAATTCTGATTGTTTCTCCACTGAGCTTGGTTTCCACCCCTATTCCCTTGATTACCTTGAAATCCTAGTGGATTGTTCCTCACTTGATTTCCCTGATTGTTCCAAGAGGGAACAAACTGATTCCTTCCTTGCTGCTGATAGTTCCCATAACCTTGCCCCTGGCCCTGTGGTCTAGCATAACCAATGAGATCAACTTGCTCCACATTAGGCTGAGGGACTTGGTTACCGGAGTCTAACAAATGACATGTTTGAGCTACATGATTTCCACCACAAATTGCACAACAGGCTACAAGAGGTACCTGTGGCACAGAATAAGGGTTAAGAACATAAGGATTCTGTGGAATCAGTGGAGGCTGAGCAACTGCCTGGACACTCTGAGTAGGGCCCTGTACTATCTGCTTTAGCATGTGTTGTATGGTATCCAACTAAGCCTGCATTGCCATCTTTTCTTCAACTTCGAACATCCCAGCTGTCTTCTCTCTCTTGGGTATATCATCCCCCTCAGTGTACCAGTAAGTATTATTACAGGTGATCCTCTCAATCAACTGCTCTCCAGCTGCCGGTCCCATATCAATGAAAATACCCCCAAAGGATGAGGTATCTAGAATAATCTTTGACTGGTTAGTCAATCCCTCATAGAATGATGAAATAAAGTCACCTGAGGTCATCAAATTCTTTGGGCACTGCCTCCTCAACTCCTTAAATCTCTTCCAAGCCTCAGGAAGATCTTCATTGCCAAACTGCTGAAAATTTTGGATCTGCTTCTTTAACTTGGCAGCCTTGGAAGGAGGACAGTACTCTTACATGAAAGCTTTGTGGAGCTGTTCCCAGGTAATGAAATGGTTGGCTGGAAAGGAATTCAACCAACTCTGTGCTTGATCTCTCAGGGAAAAGGGAAACAATCTCAGCTTGATGGCCTCACTAGGAACACCATTCATCTTAATGGTCTGGCAGATACGGTCAAAATTCACAATATGGGTTTTCGGGTCCTCAACCTGAGATCCTCCAAACTGCTTATTCTAGACCATCTGAATGAGAGTAGTCTTCAACTCAAAATTATTTGTTTCAATTCCTGGATACACAATGCAATCTTCTTCCGTGAACTCAGGAGCTAAATGGGCTGCCATGGGATCTGCCTGTGGAACCTCCTGGGCAAACTGCTAAAACAGGTTGGGATTCATCTGATGGAGAAGATTTTGCATCCCAACCCCATAGCCTGGCTGCTGATACACAGGCTGCTGCTGCATGAAAGGAGCTCCCAATCCTCCCCCAACATAGACATTCGGGTTTGGATCGGCCCTGAAGTTTTGTGCCTGATTTTGAACATTTGGATTTGGGAGGTCAGCACGAACTCCAGGGTTGTCCCCAACTGCCTCTCTCTGCCTCGGGTGCTGCTGTATGTTGACACCAGTTTGGGCTGGTTGCCCGGTATTGCTACTGTCTCCGGTCTCCATGTCTACTTCAAAGTTCTGGAACTCTCTGAGCCAATCACGTAACACCTTCTTCTCCCTCCTTAACTTCCTCTCAAGATTTGGATCGTAGGGACGAAGATTTGTGCTCCCTCTCGATCTAGTGTGCATAAGAGGAGGGAAACCTAATGTCAAACACAACCACAAACACTCTTGGAAAAGATTGGTTATGGGTTAGTGCAAATAAAGAATACTTTTTTTCTTTTTCTGAATAAACAATAAAATAAAACTTGATCTCCTAAAATTCACTAACTCTAATGCTAATAAGAAATTAATCACACAATCAAAACCAAATAAACCAATCCCTGGCAACAGCGCCAAAATGTGATGATGTATAAATGGGAGTGTAAAAAGAGGGTGTAAATGTCGTTCCGCTGAAGATTGGGGCTATGGCACGTAATTGTATGAATCAAGAATACTAGGCACTAGAATATGTGAATTAACTAGAATCCAAGCAACTAAAACTGAATGATGTAAAATAAAAGAAAGCAATTGACTAAAGAATAAACTGTATGATAAGGTAATGGGGCAGATTAGGGGGATTGTAACCTTGATGTTCTAACAATCTCAAAATTAGGGAAAGAATAATTAATCTAGGGATTTATGGGCAATGCACAAAATAATTCAATTCAGCTACTTTCGTAATCAATAAACAGAATTAGGCTACAATTGCCCCACTGTCGTGATGCATCAATCATAACCTTGAGCACCTAAGCATTGTAAGCCCCCAAAATTACCACTATTCTCATAGTAGGAAAATTAGGTTGAAATTGGTAAGGCTCGAGGTCTCCATCCAACTTTCGTTGTAATGAATCCCTCTCCTAGACTAGCAATTAATTGTGGCTATCAATCAATAACAAGTAGAAAGAAATCCCCAAATCAACATAAACCCTAGGTAAAAGATTCAATCCCTTTATGCAATAATCATAAATTGAACATCAAAGATTCAATCCCTTTATGCAATAATCATAAATTGAACATCAAGATTAACATCCCTTTATGCAATAATCATAAATTGAACATCAAGATTAACAATGGACCCCTAATCCATCATAAATTGAACATCAAGATTAACAATGGACCCCTAATCCGAACCCATAATCGAATTACTCACGCATGATCGAAGTAAACACAGCAAAGCAATAATTAAAGATGGAAAACATAGCTGCAATATTAAAGAATAAAAAGGGAAAACTTGACTAACGATTCTTGAGAGTAATTCCAATCCAAACGATGATTCCAAGCTCGAAACCCAATTCAATGATGTAAATCTGCTATATTCTATGCTATGGAAAACTCTAAAGAAGGGAAAAATTGCACTAAACTAAACTAGGGCTCGGAATACCCCAAACATCAGAAAAACGCGAAATAAATACTAGACAGCATCCGGGTCACGGCCACCATCACGGCCGGGATCGAGGCCGTGATGTGACGTGGCCGGCTGCTTGTCCACGGTGGAGGTCACGGCCGACATCACGGCCGTGAGGGTGGCCGTGATGCGGCCCCCTGGTCCTCTTCTGACTCCTATCGTGCTCTGTTGCTCCTTTCCGTCCCGGGGTAAATTCCTTATGTCTCGAAAACTAGTCCAAGATGATCGAAAATCCTTCCTTTGCTCCTCATTTGTGAATAAACTAAGATTGGTCAAATGTAACACACAAACGAGCTTTAAATGTATCAAGGTAAAGAAAATAAGCAACAAAACTCCTGAATCGTGGGGCAAATAAAGGTATAAAATCATGTGTATCAATGGATAATTAATAAAATTAATAAAATAATAAATAAATAAATAATATCCATTATGTTGTTACTAAAATGCCCTCCAGTTTTAGGGGGAAAACTTTTGTTAAGCACTTCTATTATTATTATTACTAGTGTTTTACCCGTGCGATGCACGGACAAAATTTATGTTACTATAAATTTAAATAGAAAATTTGAAAATATAAATATTTTAAAATGTACAATATAATAATATATTTGTAATTCCATATATTTGGTTAAGTATCTATTTTCATAGCATATAAAATTTAAATTTAAATTTTGTATAATTAATAATCTCTAATTAATCATGTACACATTTAGATAAATTTATAGAAAAAACTTACATAATTAATTTCATTTATTCCTAAGTGTATTTCATATATATTATGATTCCAACAATATGAATAATAACTAAGAAAATTATATTTAAAAAAGATGCAAATTTTAATTTTTGTATTAGTAAAAAAATTTGAACAACCCATGTTTAATTGTAATTATACAATTATTATTATAATTATTAACTTATTTATCATAATAATTATTAGTCAATTATATTAATATACATACAATCAATTTTTTAATTACTGTAATAATTATTAGATAATTAAATTAATATTGTACAATTATACTTTAATACTTTAAATATAAATGTTATATATATATATATATATATATATATATATATATATATATATATATATATTATCCAGCCACTTCTGTTATTATATATATAACCTATACATTGTGGCCTGATAGAGTTTTTTGCATTTTTAGTCCTACGACTGTAGTGGCGCTATTAGAATTGATCCACGACTTTCAAACTTTGCAATTTCGGTTCACGACTGTAGTGGCGCTATTAGAATTAATTTCTAAATGATTAAATTTGCTACATATCTTTTTAGAAATTAATTAGTTTTAATTTTAATTAGTTTACCAAAATCAAAATGATTTTAGAGTCGTCTGACATGATCACATACTTTTTAGAAATGAATTAGTTTTTTTTTTTTCAAAAATGGATGGCGTGTTGAAGATGCCAATCAATGTTTTCTTGCTTGAAAGAGAAAATTTTTTTAAACATGTAAATGCCCATTTAACCATGCTTGAAAGGGGAAAAAAATTCGGCCAAAAATGACAAAAAATATGCACAATTTTTTTCCGACGAAAAATTGACCAAAAAATTCGCCGGATTTTTTATCCGGCGAAAAAAAACTACCGGAAGGACCATTTTTGCAAAAGAAACAATAGTCGTTGACTGAAATTACAAAGTTTAAAAGTCGTGAATCAATTCTAATAGTGTCACTATAGTCATGGGACTAAAAATACAAAAAACTCTGGTCTGATATAACCAAACTCTGGGTAGCTCGCAATTACTTGTGCACTTAAATCAGTTCCATAGTGACATAGTGTACATTCATCTACTTTAGTGCCAAACTATATAAATAATTTGTCGCCACTCCAAGAACAATGCAGCTAACTACTTAATCAAATCATTCAATTCAATATAATATATTTCATATTTTTTTTAATCCAGATAAAACATAATAGTCGGTATTAATGTATCAATGATATATAATTTTTTAAAAAAAAAATAATAAACCAAAATTTAAAAGATTACAGGTTTTTTTTTTTTTGGTTACAATATAATGAAAAAACCTTTATATGAGGCAAACACTTTATGTTCAAATGAGTTTATTGATAAATTTTGATTGCCAATGTAAGACTTCTACATTTGTTTAATTAATTGTCTAAAAAATGGTCTCGCGAGATTTTATAATCTATTATTCAATTTTGAAGTTGATTTTTAAAACCGATTGTAGCATACTGTTGAGAGTTTAATTTTTGTTCAAATGTTGAGAACCACATCACTTTTAGTCTTTTACCCTCTTAAGGTATGCCAACGTCCATGGTGGACGTGTTTGTTTATTTTAATGATGAATGACTAAAGCTTGTGTAGAGTGAGATCTATTAATTCATAATAACCAATAAACCGGTAACTTTATCCCATTTCTTCAATAAGAGATTCAAATATAGAGATTTCAACAAATTCGTTGGGATGTGATTAGCATGGCATAGTAAACTCTCTCAAAAACTGCCAAAGCAAAGTACAACCTGATCATACACAATGTCAACACATGCAAAATATACTACAAAGAATGCAACATTGTGTAGAAATACAATCTTGAAGTGCTAAGCTAAGAATATTCTAAAAACGCACCACACAACATAATATATCAAATCATTCAATATAATATATTTCACATTTTTTTAATCCAAATAAAGCATAATACTCCGTATTAATGTATCAATAATATACAAAATTAAAAAAAAAAACAAAACAAAACAAATAAACCAATCAAAAAACAGTAGTGATTAGCGCCAAATAATAAATCATAATAATAAGAATTAGTAAAACAACCGTGGTTAGCCGTGAAACAAAAAATAAATTAAGCAAATATAAATAAACAACATAAACAAATTTAAATAAACAAATATAAACAATATAAACAAAAAACTTCCAATATACATCCACATCTTCGAGCACAGCTTCTAAGGTTGCTACTCGATTGTTTTTTATTTCGTAAAGACGAATCAGTTGTACTTTTATTGCTCACACAGTACTGTAGGCATTTATCTTATTTAGTAAAACAAAAATAAGGACCATTACATGTAGATTTTTTTTGTGTAATGAGGCTAAAGTGGTAAGATGGAATGAAAAATGTGAAATTTGTTACATGATTTATATAGTGGTACTGGAATAGTTTATTTGGAAAACTTTAAAAATATGCTAATTGATTAGAAGACATATGTATCAGAATAATTTGCAAGCAATTTGCCTTTTTTAATGTAATTTGCCTTTATATTAGCATGCAATTTGTCTTATTTTGTATGCAATTCACCTTTTTCAATTAGATCAATAGTTTTATTTCCCTTTTTTGTATGCAATAGATTTAGGATAAAGATTAAAATTATAGATGACACAAGATTGAAAGAGAGACAATCAGCAAAGAGGACTATATATGCATATATATTCAGCATTAGACGATTTGGATTTGTTTATAAACTTCATTAACTTCCTTCATATGCATGTAACGTATGTCGTCTTATGATTTGCAGATTTTTGTTAACAAAAATACAATATGTATTTTTTTTTATTATGTGGCTAAAATAGTGAGATAAATCGGAAGATGTGGAATTGATAAGGTTATATAATTCTTTAAATGCATGATTTATATAGTAGTATTGAAATTGATTAGATAAAAAGTATATTAGGAAAAATATAAAAATCAACCAAATAAAAGGTGAAAAATTGGTTTAATAAGTAATATATGTATAGTAATTTGTGTAATTATTGAATTAATTACCATATATAATATCTGTATATTAATTTGTCTAATTATTAATTTAATTAACAAAATAATTATTAGTCAATCATATTAAAATCTATTCAGTCAATTCCATAATTAGAAAAATAATAATTCCTTAATTACATTTAATTTATACAATTAATTTCTTAATTCCTTATTTAGAATAATAATAACAATAATAATTGCAATTAAAATTAATTAATTAATTGTGTGGATTTTTTTTTTAAATTTCTTTGCCATACAAGATTCGTTTGTATTAAAATCTATTCAATTAATTTCTTAATTTTAGAAAATAGTAATATCTATATAGTAATATGTATCATTATTAGTTTAATTAGAATAATAATTATAATTATTTGTGTACTAATATGAAGTCTGAACCATAATTAGCTTTATTACAATTAATTTGTTAATTTGTTAATTATAATTGTAATTAGATTAATTCCTATATATATATATATATATATATATATATATCTATGTATGTATGTATGTATGTATGTATATAGTAATATATGTATAGTAATATGTATAATTATTAACTTATTTAGAATAATAATCATTATTATAATTACAGTTAATTACAATTAATTTAATAATTGTATGATTTTTTTTTAAAATTTATTTGCCAGGATTCAATCATTTTAAAATATATTCAATTAATTCTTTAATAAGCAAAATAATCATTTCTTAGTTATATTTAAATCTATTCAATTAATTCGTTAAATTAGGAAAATAGTAATATAGGTATAGTAATATGTTCTAATAAATATAATTGTTAGTGTAGTAATCTTAAGTCTGACAATTATGTTGTGATTCATCAAAACCGCTGAAATAGTTTTGTTTTCAATAACAATATTGTGTTGTTTTTCGTGTTGTTGAAGAATAGTTATGGATTTGTGCGATCAGTACGTGTTGAGAAGATGAAGATTACTTTGAAGTTTAAAGCCATTTGCAAATGTAAAAGATGAAGATTGCATTGGAAAAGATGAATATTACTTGGCTATGATTTGTGCGATCAGTGCTGAGATGATGAAGATTGCAAGCAATTTGCAAATGTAAATGATGAAGATTCTATTGGAAAAGATGAATATTACTTGGAATGATTTGTGCAATCAGTGCTGAGATGATGAAGATTGCTTTGAAGTTCAATGTCATCTACAAATAGAGAAGATGAAGATTGCACGGGATGAAGATTGCTTTGAAGTTCAATGCCATCTACAAATGGAGAAGATGAAGATTGCACGGGAGAAGATGAATACTCTTAGAGGGATTTGTGCAATCAGTGCTGAAAAGATGAAGATTGTTTAGAAGTTCAAGGCCATCTGCAAATAGAGAAGATGAAGATTGATCTGGAGAAGAAAAATATTGCTTAGGAGGTGACTCATGAGAAATTAGAAAGGAGGAATTAAGATCCTAAACATAGTTAGATAGATGTATTTATAGGTGCAAATACTTGTAAAATGACATTTTTGTCCAACAGTTAATATTACAAAAATAGCCCTAAGTTTTTGTGGGGAAACTTGGCTAGGCACTTCTATTATTATATATATATAGATTATTATTATTATTATTATTATTATTATTATTATTATTATTATATATATATGATAAAGGGAAAACTAAAAGAAAATTGTAGTTAAAATAGTGAATAAATATATATGTATATAAGTTATAAGATAAGAGNAAAGTGGTAAGATGGAATGAAAAATGTGAAATTTGTTACATGATTTATATAGTGGTACTGGAATAGTTTATTTGGAAAACTTTAAAAATATGCTAATTGATTAGAAGACATATGTATCAGAATAATTTGCAAGCAATTTGCCTTTTTTAATGTAATTTGCCTTTATATTAGCATGCAATTTGTCTTATTTTGTATGCAATTCACCTTTTTCAATTAGATCAATAGTTTTATTTCCCTTTTTTGTATGCAATAGATTTAGGATAAAGATTAAAATTATAGATGACACAAGATTGAAAGAGAGACAATCAGCAAAGAGGACTATATATGCATATATATTCAGCATTAGACGATTTGGATTTGTTTATAAACTTCATTAACTTCCTTCATATGCATGTAACGTATGTCGTCTTATGATTTGCAGATTTTTGTTAACAAAAATACAATATGTATTTTTTTTTATTATGTGGCTAAAATAGTGAGATAAATCGGAAGATGTGGAATTGATAAGGTTATATAATTCTTTAAATGCATGATTTATATAGTAGTATTGAAATTGATTAGATAAAAAGTATATTAGGAAAAATATAAAAATCAACCAAATAAAAGGTGAAAAATTGGTTTAATAAGTAATATATGTATAGTAATTTGTGTAATTATTGAATTAATTACCATATATAATATCTGTATATTAATTTGTCTAATTATTAATTTAATTAACAAAATAATTATTAGTCAATCATATTAAAATCTATTCAGTCAATTCCATAATTAGAAAAATAATAATTCCTTAATTACATTTAATTTATACAATTAATTTCTTAATTCCTTATTTAGAATAATAATAACAATAATAATTGCAATTAAAATTAATTAATTAATTGTGTGGATTTTTTTTTTAAATTTCTTTGCCATACAAGATTCGTTTGTATTAAAATCTATTCAATTAATTTCTTAATTTTAGAAAATAGTAATATCTATATAGTAATATGTATCATTATTAGTTTAATTAGAATAATAATTATAATTATTTGTGTACTAATATGAAGTCTGAACCATAATTAGCTTTATTACAATTAATTTGTTAATTTGTTAATTATAATTGTAATTAGATTAATTCCTATATATATATATATATATATATATATATATCTATGTATGTATGTATGTATGTATGTATATAGTAATATATGTATAGTAATATGTATAATTATTAACTTATTTAGAATAATAATCATTATTATAATTACAGTTAATTACAATTAATTTAATAATTGTATGATTTTTTTTTAAAATTTATTTGCCAGGATTCAATCATTTTAAAATATATTCAATTAATTCTTTAATAAGCAAAATAATCATTTCTTAGTTATATTTAAATCTATTCAATTAATTCGTTAAATTAGGAAAATAGTAATATAGGTATAGTAATATGTTCTAATAAATATAATTGTTAGTGTAGTAATCTTAAGTCTGACAATTATGTTGTGATTCATCAAAACCGCTGAAATAGTTTTGTTTTCAATAACAATATTGTGTTGTTTTTCGTGTTGTTGAAGAATAGTTATGGATTTGTGCGATCAGTACGTGTTGAGAAGATGAAGATTACTTTGAAGTTTAAAGCCATTTGCAAATGTAAAAGATGAAGATTGCATTGGAAAAGATGAATATTACTTGGCTATGATTTGTGCGATCAGTGCTGAGATGATGAAGATTGCAAGCAATTTGCAAATGTAAATGATGAAGATTCTATTGGAAAAGATGAATATTACTTGGAATGATTTGTGCAATCAGTGCTGAGATGATGAAGATTGCTTTGAAGTTCAATGTCATCTACAAATAGAGAAGATGAAGATTGCACGGGATGAAGATTGCTTTGAAGTTCAATGCCATCTACAAATGGAGAAGATGAAGATTGCACGGGAGAAGATGAATACTCTTAGAGGGATTTGTGCAATCAGTGCTGAGATGATGAAGATTGCTTTGAAGTTCAATGCCATCTACAAATGGAGAAGATGAAGATTGCACGGGATGAAGATTGCTTTGAAGTTCAATGCCATCTACAAATGGAGAAGATGAAGATTGCACGGGAGAAGATGAATACTCTTAGAGGGATTTGTGCAATCAGTGCTGAAAAGATGAAGATTGTTTAGAAGTTCAAGGCCATCTGCAAATAGAGAAGATGAAGATTGATCTGGAGAAGAAAAATATTGCTTAGGAGGTGACTCATGAGAAATTAGAAAGGAGGAATTAAGATCCTAAACATAGTTAGATAGATGTATTTATAGGTGCAAATACTTGTAAAATGACATTTTTGTCCAACAGTTAATATTACAAAAATAGCCCTAAGTTTTTGTGGGGAAACTTGGCTAGGCACTTCTATTATTATATATATATAGATTATTATTATTATTATTATTATTATTATTATTATTATTATTATATATATATGATAAAGGGAAAACTAAAAGAAAATTGTAGTTAAAATAGTGAATAAATATATATGTATATAAGTTATAAGATAAGAGAAGAGTGAAGGTAACTAGGTAATTGAAGTAAGAAGTGGATAAATATGGTGGCGGGGACCGCAAATTATATCGTGGACCGTGGTCCACAATGCATTGTGGACGGCGCATCAAAACGACGTCGTTTTGATTAATGAAAACAGACGGATGAATTCGCGCTACTCACTTTCAGTTCATATACACTGCAGTTACATTTCAACACAATCACTTTCAGTTCATATACACTGCAGTTACATTTCAACACAACTACTTTCAGTTCATATACACTGCAGTTACATTTCAACACAACTGCAGTTACATTTCAACACAACTACAGTTACATTTTGATATAACTACAGTTTCATTCGATAATATAAAAACACAAATGTGAAACTGTTATTCAGTATCAGTTCATATACACTGCAATTCCATTTCTACACAACTACAGTTACATTTCGATATAACTACAGTTTCATTCGATAATATCAAAACAAATATAAGGCAGTATCATTTGAGATGAACTGTAGTGTCAATTACGGGCTCCGTCTCCCACTTACTGAAACGACGTCATTTTGGGACTACGGTCTATAATGCATTGTGGACCGCGGTCCACGATATAAGAACTGGGCGGGGACGGGTACGGTAAATCCAAACAAACTAGCAAATAGCAAAGTCAACTGATGCAGTTCGTCGTCTATGCCAGCCATCTTCAACCTCCAAATACCCGACTTGCCGTCCTCCGTCATCTATCTCAAAGAACATGCATTTAGCGGGTCCCGTAGATTTAAGATTAATCAGATAAAATTAAAATCACCTAAATTAAAAATAAAAAATAAAAAATGAATGGGTTTAGCATTTAGCCTGCCGCTCTTCGCGACCGCATTTGCTGCGTCATTGGCGTAAAATAACGAATGGAATGGAAGCTTCTATATGTGGTCAGGGTCAAAGTCATAATTATCTAGGTTCTGAGGAAGTAGTAAAATGTACAAACTGCCTTTCATGCACTGCTAGCTCTATCAACGTCTCCGATCCTAAGCGGTACATACCACATGAGATGATTCCCCAGCTAGCTAGCTGCTAGCTCTTCGATCATTGTCTTCTAACCGTGTTTCCCCTGCTCTCCTTAAGGTAGCTAGACTTCATCCTTAATACATTATTGCCTTGTTTTGTAACATAATTCAGTTAATTTTAATTTGCTTGACCACTATTATGAGTGTTTGGTTAATTATTAACTTTCTATATTGACTTATTGATTCAAAAAGTTGATATTAAAAAACCTGCTAAAAACAGCTTTTTCTATTTTTTTTTTAAATAAGTTTTTTTCTTCAAAACACCTTCAAATAATTATAAAAAAAAAAAAAAAATTTGTGTGGATGGATTAAGCACTCTAGTATGCATGTCAATCCTGTTACTAGGCAACGAGCTGCGGTGATTGAGCTCATCGACAGGGCTCATAAGTATGTTACCTAGTACTATGAAGGTAATTAATTAGCAACGGGACATGTGATTACTAATTAGTGTTTACGGGTTTAGGAAGCCCGTGAACATATGCTTATTTTAATATAGTCTATAATAATAATATTTTTGAAGATCAATTTTTGAAGGAGAATTGATAGAGAATGGCGTGAAGGAGAAGTGTAGGGGGAGAGAGAGAGTGTGCGATCTCTAGATAAGGTTAAGTCATGAATATATACCACAATATAGATATACATATATGTATATATTAGGGTAAAGGATTTAATGAAGAATGGGCTTGAATCTTTATATATAATAATTCTATGTACAAGAATAATTATTAGGCCAAATGATTCATCTCTTAAATAAATGAATACATAGAATAAGGAGAAAACCCATAATATTAAGAATTAAATGTCTTAGAAATAATATATATATATATATATATATATATATATATATATATATATATATATATATATATATATATATATATATATATATATACAAATATAAGGAATTGGGCATTTGATTTGGAATTACCTTAGGAAATATTCTTAATTCAAGAATTAGGTTCACTAGAAAGAATGAATTTAATTTTAAAAAATAATTATAAAGGGTAATTCTGGAATAATTTATTACGGGATATCACAGCCTGGGGGCAAAAAATAAAAATATTTATGGAAAAACTTGATATAAATTGTATATCATCTCTATATTAATATGATATTTATAAATTATTTTTTATTTTAATTCTATCAACTCTAAGTATTTATAGACAAATTTAAATAGGATGACATATTTGAAACAAAAAAAATAAGTTCTAAATTACATAGACTAGACAGATCATAAAAAGTAATTTTTCTTTTAAAATGTGTTTCATAATTGAATTAAAAAATATATTTAGTATCAAACAATTAATATAATCACTTTAAATATTTTCTTAACAAGCGTAACACACATAAATTTCACAATTAATATAGAATAAGAATTATGAATAATTTTTCACAAATTACAATTTTAATTATAATGAGAAGATAGTGTATTAGATATAGATAAAATTAAAATATAAACATATATTAAGTTGTATTAAGAAAAGATAAAATTAAAAATATATTTATGATTGTAGAAAATTGTATAGTTAGTAAAGTTTGATCTTCTGCGCCCTTTGTAGAATACATACATATACTAATTACCAACTGAGCTTATAATAGGCCGGGCTAGGGTCGGTTGACGGGGAGGGGGCCTTGCCCCATTGTCTCCTTGTGTCTGCCCTTAATAGCTCATTAGTTTAAATTAAGAAGATCAATAGATCACTTTTACTGAGATTATGCTTTACTTAGTGTACTTTTTATTTTTGTTCCACACAGTTGTATGGACCATGGTCTATGCAATAATGATTGTATGGTGTTTGCCCGCATTCAAATATTCATATTTAATTTTGTGCGTATAGTATCTACTGTAAAATTAGTATGATATGATCCATTGTAAGTGTTACTGCCATGCATGCGAATCTCGATGAACCCTTTGTTTTTGTGTTCCAGACGAAGCCCGCAAACACACACAAAATATAATACTGGGAAAACATCAGAGAAGCCAACCCATCTTCTTGATCATTGAGCTACATGTTGTGGAATCAGCAGACACCTCAAGAGCCATTTCAAAACTCAACAACACCTTCACCAATTAAATATATATACAAATCAACTCAAATGTGGACGCGTGTTCTCGTGCGATCGCTGCGGTATACACCACTAGTGTTAACAAAACCCCACGCACCTTGTTTTTTGGGTGGCGCGGAGATTCAAACCCATGACCTTTTGCATGGTTCTGATACCAAATTGAATCATGTGTTCCATCCAACTAAAAGCCTAACCTGATAGTTGAACTGCACATTTATGTTTATATATTATATGCTCAACAAGAACATCTCCCACTATATATATCAAAGATTAAGATCTTACTATTACTAAAATTTCACCGCTCTTAAAAATTTTCAATAATTATAATACCTGTGTTTTTTTAAAACTTTCCACCGTTGATGAACTCTAAGCTTATGGATGGTTGAGATCAATCTTAAATAACTATTTTCTTATTTGATCTTGCCCATATATATATATAATCAAATGAGACTACATCTTCCCGTGAGTCCCGTGAAACACTTCATACTACACAAATGCATACAGACTAGATTGTGTGCAATTCGCCCAACATGAATGCATAGAATGTATCCCGTATGCATTTGTCTAATAGCTTCTGTATATTTACGAATGTCTCATAGAAACATGTGGATGTACTTGAATATTAGCCTATATCTTTTTGCATTAAATATATTAGCGTATATATATATATATATATATATATATATATATATATGCGTTAAAGAAATTTGCTTCACTGTCCCACATTGGCCACATCATCACAAATATATGGTTCTCTTGAGTGCTACTGTACTATAGCTGCTCTTTATAAGCTAGACTAGATTTGCATTGTATTGGCTTCTTCATTCACACACACACACACACACTGACACATACATAATGAGATTTTCAGGTCGTTGCACTGTTCCTCTTCTTCTCCTACTTGCTATTTTCTTGCAGCTGTTTCTTGCTGCTCAAGGCACAGATGATGCTGCAAACAAACAGTTGGGTGTGGATGTAGATTCTTCTCAGAATTCATTACATGTATGTGGTAATTATATACATTTATATTTTCAGCTTCTTAAATTAATTAATTTTCTTTCCAAATATGATCTCATTGGTTCTTTTAAACTATGGTTTGAATTCGAGATCTTGTGGAATCATGGAAACTTAATTATAATGAAGTATTTTTTTTTTTGGCGAGGAGGGAAACCCACAGGCTGCCTGTCGTCCCTATGTGAGGGTGTGCATTTGAGTAAATCTTGTCCTTTATGACCTTAGTCAATGGAAACTTAATTATAGAGAAGTTTTTTTAGGGTGATGAGGAAAACCCACAGGCTGCAACCCCTATTATGTGAGGGTGTGCATTTGTGTAAATCTCGCGCCTTGTGATTCTAGTCGGTAAAGGACCACAACTACAAGGATGTAAACTAGCTTAGGTTGTCCATAGACTGGTTCAAATCAAGAGCGCTAGGATTCAAACTACGTAATTTTGTAATTACAAATTTGTATTCTTAGTCATATTAGGTGGCCTGGGTTACCGAATCATAAAGAAGTTTTGATGCATGCAGATGCAGGCTAAGGCTCAAAGTGGGAAAGGAAGAGATGAGGTTGAGGACAAAGAAGGAAATGCAGGATCTGAAAAAAGATATGTTTTTGAGAATGAAGACTACATCTATACTCAGTCTCTTCCTTAATTAGGTCTTTTCTTTCTCCATTTTTCTTTAATTTCTTTCTTTCTTAGTATTTTCTTTTAATTGTACATTTTGTTTAATTTCTAAGTGTTACTAAGTTGCCGTGGCTACTAAACTTTTTGTACTTGGGTCTTCTTTTATATTCCTAGTATCCATACATACAATAATTACAACAATTCGCTATATATATATATATATACACTATGTCTTAAAAAATGATTTTTTACATTAAAATCTCTTCATTCTTGATCATTTTAAAAATTTAAAAAACAAAATAAAAACAATTGATTTTCATTGACATTGGTTAACTCCACTATGAGCTAATAAATAATCCATATAATAATGAATATGGGTTTCTCTATTTACCCAAATATATATAACAACTAATTAAATTAACTACAAAATGGTAATGGTATAATCATGAGTGATTCAAAAGAAAATTTTGAAAATGGCAACTAAGTTACTCATAAATAATGAGCTAAGATTAAAAGATATTCATCACATTAACTTAGGGTCCTTTTGAAAATAACTTCTAGAAGTCATTTTCTAAATATTTCAATATCTAATTGTTAACAAAAATTATTCATTTCGATCAAAGATAAAATAACCATTTTGGTGGAAATGTCATCCCCGACTTTTTTTATTTGGGAGATTTTTTAGATTTTGATATCACATTCAGTTCTCTCTCTTTTTCTCCATTTGAGTGGTGCCAAATGGGCGGGTTGACTCACCATATGTCTATTTATTATTTAATAAGGATTCGTGAGACGGTCTCACACAAGTGTGACCCTTTGCTTAAAGGCAAAAACTTGTGTGAGACCGTCTCGCCGTGAGTCGGGTCGAGTCGGGTCAATATGCAAATGTGATGCTTATACTCGCAAAATGTTGTACTTATATACTCAAATGTAATACTAATCAAGAATAAAATTTTTGTTACTTATAAGGGTAAATATAATACTTTTAAGGGAAAATACAATACTTTTACATTTCGATTTAAAAGTATTACATTTTTCCTCAAAAGTATTATATTTGCCCTTATAAGTGAGGAGCACTTGTCAACGTTACTTATTATGAAAAATGTATTACTTTTTTTCTTATAAGTAACAAAAATTGTATTCCTAGTACATTTGAGCATATAAGTATGACATTTGCACATATAAGTATGACATTCGCATGTATTTTCGACCCGACCCAATCCGTCTCAGGAATAAGGATTCGTGAGACGGTCTCACACAAGTGTGACCCAATTAAAATATGAGTTTGATCCGGCTATGCTAAACAATAAAAATTTTGACTCGATCCAACCCATAACCCAAAATATTAAAAAAAAAAATACTTTTCTTCAATTTATTTAATTAGTTTAGACTTATTACATTTATCAATGATTGATTAAAATATGGATTCGGACCAAAAAAATAAATTTTTTTCTTCAAGATCTTTAGGTCAGAGTCACTACATTTATCAATTCTTGATTAAAATCTCTTCATTCTTGATCATTTAAAAAAAATACCATTGAAATTGGTTAATTTCACTATGATCTAATAAATAATCTATATAATAATTATGGGATCAGGACTTAAACTCATGACTTGACTTTGATATCGCTTGTTAGGATCAAACGTTTAATTACAACTTACGCCAAAAGTTATAACTAGTAATGATGATGCAATTTTATTTCCTTATAAACCGCTATCACATTTTTGAGACACTGGGTGTTGAACTTGACCTTTATCCTTTATCGGCCTTTGCCCAACAATCCTCCAGCCACCAGATGCTAGGCTTTGCCTTTACCGGCTTTCGCTCAACAAATTATGATAGTGAATATGAGTTGATTAAATATATATGATAGTGAATACAAGTATGTTTTTCTCAGTCACCCAAATATAACAACTAATTAAATTAACTTTGAAAGCAACAACTAAATAACTCATGAATAATAATGAGCTTAGATTAAAAAATATTCATCACATTAACTTACTCTAAAAAATAAATAAATAAATAAATAAATAAATAAAGCAATTCGATCGGGGCATCTTCAGCCGAATTGTTCGGACTGTTGGTTTGATAATCACAAGGTTCTAAGTTCGACTCCTAGTGGAAGTAATTTATTGACCTTCTTAATTTGAACCAATCAATTATGGACAATCTAAGCTGACTCACTGTGATCATTTTTTAGCTAGTGCCATATAGTATGATTTACCCAATACACCCAATACACAATGTCCGATAGTGATTACGAGTTTCCTTGTTATAAAAAAATAAAAAATAAAATAAATTCTCGATGAGATTTAAAAAAAAAAAAAAAAAAAACTTAGACTCAACCAACACGTCTAAACCATTTTCAGTTATATTTCGTTTTCATTGATTTCGTGAATTTATCAAAATTCTGTACTTCTCACTATATGTCCAATAAAAAAAACTGAACCCAATAATAATTTATTTATTTGGTTGAGGGGCTTATGGGCAGAGGAAAGGGCAGATGGTCTATTATTGGGTTTTATTGGGTTTATCAAGGCAAACCCCACTCCTCTTCCGAGTATGTGAGTAAACCCTCGCCCTGTGATCCTAGCCGGCAAAGGATGGTCTATTATCCCCCATCCGACATACCTCATGGAGCTATTGATATAGGAGATTAATTAATTAAGATATGTCTCTGTCATGTGGGCTTCCAGCTTAATAAATAAACAAACAAATAAATAAATATCATCAGCTCAAATAACAAGAATGTTTGGCTTAGTCAACTGAGACGATGAGGTCAAAGATGCATGCCTGCCTGTCTGGATCACATAAACCTTAAACTACTCAATCCATCTCCACTGTGCAATCTAAACTTTGATGAAATCTTCATACATTTCATACGTGTTTTATGAGCTACTGTAACAAGAACTCTATATACATAACAATATTATAATAGAACAACCAAACATCAATAAATAATGCATCTCATTAATTATAAACATCTTTAATTATAGTTATAGTTACGACAAATTTTTTAATTACTAATAGGACTAAGAAGCTTGATTAAAGGATTAAAAATATTACTATTGATGAAGATAACACACTTCACATTATGGGGTACATACCAACCATCCCCACTCAGCTCCTGTCAGCCTCAACTACACAATGCGCTTTAATTTCAATGAGATTTAGGATCAAGCGCTTAACTTACTACTATGCCAAAAGTTATAGTTAATAACAAAATCACAAATTTATTTTCTTATAATTACATAACAGTCATTGCAACGTTTCAATGGAAAGATGTTGAACTCTGTCCTTTAAACTTCCGCCCAACAACATACCACCATGGCTCAATTTCTTATCAATGGTATTTGTCAAATTGTGCGAAATTAACACTATTTATTATGCAAAAAAAAAAAAAAATAGAAAAAAAACCATAGTTAGTAGTCAAGATTTTATTTTATCTCTTTATATGTGCGTAAAAATCACTTCTATGTTTGGATAGCAGAATGAAAGACTCTATACTTCAAGCTCGCAAACAACAAATGCCTATTGCCAACCTTTAACCAATTGACAAATGTCTTTCGACTCTTGTACATACACATTTACTTTTTATGTTATACAAATAAAAATATAAATTAAATTATTACAAAGAATGCCTATTTGTTGAAAACAAACCTAATATCAACCAACTTGGTCATTGTCTCAATATTGCTTGGCTGTACATGAGCTATTGCGCCTCTGAAAGCGCCCCAACTTGCCAAATAAGATTGAGCAAATGAGCATAATGCACAAATGATATTAGATTATGTGAAGGATTGATATATACTAAAGAAATGACTAGAGGTACAATGTGAGAGTTTGAATATCACTAGAAGCATGTATAAGAAAAAGGTCTAAGGATGCTGGAAGATTTGGATTGGATCTTTTATGTGTACATGAAAACTAAGATTTGACCGGTGAGTTGATTAAGTGTGACTTGTGATTTACCTCTACAAAGTTGAAGTTTTTTTTTTTTTTTTGAAATAACAAAGTTGAAGTTTAAAAAAATAAAAGAAATGTAATATAATATAATAGCGTCTGGTATAGTAATTCAAATAGAAAAAGTGTGTGAAACAATAAAGATGTCAAACTTCCACGTTGAGATCATATTGGCTCTTATAAAATGACCCTAGCACATGGACATCCAAGCTACAGCTCAAACACTTCAACTAAATTTGTTTAATTTTTATCAACCAAATTAAAATTTATTATTATAATAAAATAAAATGAGAAAGCAATTGATAGTTTAATTAATTAAAATAGGTGTCTAGCCCCAAAAGCAGTAATCAAATATAAGTGGATAAAACATGATTCTTGTATCTGGATGGTCAGAAGTACGATTCTTGTTAATCGTCGTTCAGTTAAACTCTCTGTATGTACATGGTCTTCTTGTTCTAGTTTTAAAAGGGGTGACCAAGAAAGTCAAACTTGATTCTTGTACTTCACTGGTTGGGAGTGATTTTTATCAACACTTGTTCGATCGAACTCTTCGCACATAATTTTTTCAGTGCATGCGGTAAAGTTTTAAGTTAATTTAGTTATTATAAACTAATTTGAATAATATAAAAATTTTCATTAGTAATATATTTTGGCATAATATTAAAAGAAATTTTAAACATAAACTAGATTTTAAAAAAAATAGTTTAATTTATCTGGCGATTGTAATTAACCATTTGCTGAACATGCTGTTTATCATTAGCTTAATCTAGCTTGTTTCTGTAATAATTTTTAAAAATTTATAATATAGTAGTTTCTTGATGCACGGGTCATACCCCAATCTTAATTTCTTTCATCAATAACAAGTAAATTGAAGTCATCATACTTCTTTAAGAGATCGACGTGAAATTTCACGCTTGGTTTATGAAAAACACTAAGAATGAAATAATATTCTCAGACATCTATTTCACCATTTGATAAGTCTTAATTTTATTATTGTGAATGAGGTTTTTTTTTTTTTTTTTTTTTTTTTTTTTTTTTTTTTTTTTTTTTTTTNTTTTTTATGTGGCGTTTGGTTTAGATAATAGTAAAATTGGGCGACCAAAGTGCAGAGTGTTCATGTTTTCGTCTCTTTTTCCGGCGACCAAAGTGGAGGGTGTTCAAGTCTCCGTCTCGTTTCCGGCGACCAAAGTGCAAGGTGTTCAGGTCTCCGTCTTGTTTCTGGCGACCAAAGTGCAGGGTGTTCAGAAGATGAAGAAGGATGCTCTGAAGATGAAGAAGTTTGTGCTGTGGAAAATGACTTTCCCCAAAAAAAAGAGGAAGTTGTTTTCCAAAAAAATAGGCTCATTTTCCATTGACCAAAGCTTATTTTCCATTGACTCAAATTTTCCTTTGCTTACCAAACACAAGAAACCCGGAAAATGATTTCCGCAAATCATTTTCCGGGTTTCCAAACACACCCTAAGTTGAAAAGGATGAAAAAACCCTTAAAAATTTTAGATTACGGCACTTTTTAAACGGATGGGTGACTAACGCGATGAATTTAGCACTAAAACAATAGTTGTGGATGAAAATTGATACTAAAACAATACTCGTGGATGGAAATTGGTAAAAATTAAACATATGGACCAAAACTGTCATTTTGCTAATATTCAAACCAAAATTGGTATTTGCTCGAATATGAAATAGGGGTAACAACTATTCGGTTCAAGTCCCGAATCGGTGGTTTCCAGTTCTACAAAATGGCAAATCAGAATCAGCTTTTTTTTTTTTTGTAAATGACGATTTGTATTTGTCAAATAGTTCAAATTCAACAATTTTTCTTTTAAAGAAATTTTTATCTTTTTTTGAGGCTGGCCCAAGGAGAATCATCACTTGTGGGAATCGAACCCGAGTTCTCCCATAATTCTTCCCTACAAAGAAAGCTCAATTGCCACTCGAGCTACCCCATATATTCCAATGTGTGGTTCGTCAAGGAAATAACTTGAGGAATTTTATTCTAGCAAGACAAAATGACCTTTCACACATACACACATACACACACACACACACACACACACACACACACACAGATATATATATATATATATATATATATATATATATATATATATATACCTTAGTTCTAATGCGGCTCTAACGCGTGGTCAATGCGAACACACCAATAGTTATGTAAATGCACCAATAGTGTTAGGAAACGCACAACAAAAAATGCACTAATGCACAAAAAAAAGTACCACTAGATATGCATCACCACAAACTACACCATTAGGTATGCATAAAAGAACCACACAGTGTTCGGAAATGCATCATTAGGTGCGGGGAGGTATGATGCATTTTTTTGGGTGTGCGGTGCGTTTTGTGGCGCATTTATGCATACATTGTTATGTGTTTTTTAAACACTATTGGTGTATTTTTTATATACTATTTTTTTTTATATACTATTGGTCTCTCTCTCTCTCTCTCTCTCTATATATATATATATATATATATATATATATATATATATATATATATATAGAGAGAGAGAGAGAGAGAGAGAGTCCGGTTCATATCAGAGTGGTGGTGAGTACCTGTGGTCTAACCTAGGTTACCCATTGGACAATATCTTATGGCTAAGATTTATTGTTTTAAAACCGTTTTGTTGGTTTAATCACAACTGTGCATCCTTTATTTTTAATGGTCCAGATTAAATCACACGTTTTCAACAAGATGAACTTTAAAGTTTGAGTTATTTACAAACAAATATCTGTTTACTTTTTTTCTGTCTAATTTTTTAGATTTATTAAAATCTTTGAAATTGACGACTCTAATTGATTCATAGTTCCTTTTTGCATAGTGATTTCCAGAGTGTGCCTGTAAAGTTTTTATTTCTCAAAAAATCATTTCGTAAATTAAACCTGCTAAGTAATTGGGCCAAATTGTATTAGTTGGATTCAGTTAGCCCAAATTGCATTGCATTTTGCCGAATTGATCAATGGGGCAAATTGGTCTACACAGCTGTGTGGACCATAATAAAATGTACATTTTTAATGTATTAAATGTACATTATTTTTGTACTGAATGTACATTATTTTTATATTATAAAAATAATGTATATTCAGTACAAAAATAATGTACATCCCCTGAATATAATGTACATTATTTTTATACTGAATGTACATTATTTTTATATTAAATGTGCATTATTTGATAGTATGGTCCACACAGCTATGTGGACCATGGTCCACACAATAATGATTGGATCAATGGTATATAGGCCGAAGTACAAATATTGTTTGGGTCCGGAGTATCAAGATGATGGGAAATCGTAAATCCTTATGAATATTTTTGATATGTTTTTAGTCGCAAATTTTGACAAATTATATCCTGGAATAAAGTTCACCTGTAGATTCTGATTTAAAATGATATTTTCATTATGTGTATGATATTTTGATTATGTGTATGTAATTTAAATGTTTCTATGGCTATGTTTGACAAACCTAGCTGAATTAGGGTCCACTATGCAAGGTAAACTTTGAGCCATGGTATGACAATTGACAAATTATACCATAGACTAGAATCTACCTTGCATTATGGATCCTAGTCCAAAACTATATTACGATTATGTATAAGTTGTTAACATATTATATATTTTCAGTTAACAGATTATGTATGTATAAATATATTGAATATATATAATATATTAACTGCATGTACATAATTTATTAATTGCAGATACATAATATGTTATTTGTAATAGTTGCAATAACTAATAAGTACATAATTTATTAATTGTAAGTACACCTACAATATATTAATTGCAGGTATATAATATATTAACTGTAGCTACATAATATGTTAATTGTAATAAGGATGAAGGAGGCAAAGATTGCACTTAGATTGCACAGTCAAAATTCCAATGAGCATTACACTTAGACTGGACAAGGATGAAGAAGGCAAATATGTTAACCAAACAAAATATCGAGGAATGATTGGATCTCTACTATACCTCACAACGAGTAGACATGATATATCATACGCAGTGGGTGTATGTGCTAGATTCCAATCACAGCCAAAAGAAAGTAATTTTCAAGCAAACAAGAAAATTATCCGTTATCTCAAAAGAATTATCAATGTGAGGTTATGGTATCCCAATGAAGGTAATCTTGAACTAACCGAATTTTCATATGCAGATTTTGCAGGATATCAAATTGACATAAAAAGTACCTCGGGAACGTGCTAGTTCTTAGGGGAAAGATTATTCTATTAGTTCAGCAAGAAACAAAACTCCATTGCTACAAGCACAACCAAAGCAGAATATATTGCAGCAGGGAGTTGTTGTGCACAAATATTATGGATAAAGCAACAATTAAAGGATTACGGGATTAATTGCGATGACGTTAGTATTTTCTGTGATAATACTAGTGCAAAGCAATTACCCAAAATCTAGTGCTTCACTCACGTACCAAGCACATAGATGTGAGACATCATTTTATTCGAGATCACATCGAAAAGAAGGATTTAAAGATCACATCAAATTTTATATCTCATAAGCTCATTAATTATTTTAATTAATTGAGATTATATGTTTTATATGTGTTTTAATTTTTGTGATGGACTGTTATAATTATATGTTTAATTGCCTAGGATAATTTATTCTTATGTATCTATGTGTATAGCATGAACCTTAATTGATGCCTATGCTTATAATATTATTAAATTAATGCATTTTACGTGTCATATTCTTGTCATTTGATTTAGACAAAATTGCATTGCATTTAAAGTCATCCTACTTGCTTATGCATGACTAATGTGAAATTGGTTTACATGTATCAATTGCATGCATTCGAATTTGATAACTTCGTGTGGTGAATTTCATAATCCTTTTTACTATTGGAAATTGCATTTCCAAGAGAAAAAACTCTGACATATTTATTGCATCTATTCAGTTGACTTACATGATCTAATTAGCATATCCAATTTGCACGCACCGAATTCAAATTCATTTTGGGCAATTTGAGCAAATTCAGTTTTACCAAGCTTTGACAAAATTGACCCTCAAGACCATCAAATAAAAGACATTTACATTAAGGGTAATTTAGACGATTTATGCCTTAGTTTCAACCTATAAAAGGCCATTGTTTCCACTCACAATTAAACTCACTTTTAAGCCTTTCACCTTCCACCTTACGCTCACCCATCGTCCTCCATAGCCAACTATCCCCAAATTCACTCTCAAATTTCATCATTCAAAAACTACCCACACAAAATTGACTCAAGATATGGCTTCAACAAGTGCATCTCTACTCCAAGACACCCAAGCCGAAGCATCAAATGAGAAAATCAATTCCGAGCACCTACTTGACCAAGCTGATTTCTTGGACATCTCAATCAACCCAAGAATTGCTCAAAATGTTCTAAATGAATTGGAAAAAAGTGGCATTTTAAAAGTATGCACATTCAAATATGTAGGAATATTTGTTGATAAAGTTGTAGAATTGTTTGAGCATGTTTCAAACAAAGTGTCATATATTGAATATATGGTTGGTGATGTTCGTGTGAGAATTGATTTGGATGATTTTAGAAATCTATTTGAGTTTTCTGAGCATGATGCTAGATTTGAGGATTTTGTGTTTGATGCAAATGATTATTGGAGTATGGCACGTAGGAATGTTCATGTGATTGTAAGAAAATTATCTGGAAAGCGTAAGGATTTGATTTGGGAGTATGGAAAATTATTGGAAATAATTGCTAAATATAATGAGTTTTGTGTAAGGGTGGTGGTTTTGATAGGCTAACCTCTCAAATTTCTCGTATTATACATATGCCATTTTGAAAACTAAAAATGAATTGGATTGGAGTGACATTATGTACGAAAGATTTGTTGAGATGGTGAAGTCTAAGGATACACTTGGGTATGGAATATTGATTGGTGAAGTATTGAGGAGAAAAGGAGTCAACCAAAGCCAATTGCCAACAAGTTCTTGTTTCGAATTAATGCTAAAAGGCCCGGACCGGAGGATGTCACGGAAAGAAAATTACCTATTAGACAAATTCCACCGGTTAAGAAATGAAAAAGAGCCCCTCGAGTTGAAGTTAGAGCCAATGAGGAAGAAGTTATGACTAGAAGAGAATTGGTAGTAATCAACACCGTTGATGATATTGGTGGTGATTTCATGGAATTTTTTATGAATGATCAAGTCATTCGTGGAGAGAGTTTCAAAAGGGAGTCAACTTTTCATCAAGAGGGCAGCATGCATGGTGATCGAAATCATTTTGATGCTAATATGGTTGAAGTTGAGGTTGAGGCCGAGGTTGATGTTCATAGGATGCAGCAGGCTGAGATTAATGTTAAGGAAATTCATCAAGTTGATTCAAATGTTGATGGACAGGCTGACAATAAGAGAGTTGATGAGGTTGAGGTAAATCATGAGCAAATTGAGGTTGAGGTTGACTTGAGAGAAATTAATGTTGAGAATGTTGAGGCCGACTCACATGTTGATGTTGAAAATACACAAGGCAATGCTAGGCAACATGAAGAGGTTGAGGCCGAGAATAATCTAAGGGGGAATGTAGGGGTTGACACAAATATACATGATGATGTGGAAGAAATAGAGGAGCAACATGTGGAGGTTGGATAACCTAGTGAACATGAGGGAGACACATTTACTCCTAGACCCATCCCAGTCAACATTGAAGGGCGTGTTCAACAAAACCAAGCTATTTCGAATCTTGCAAAGGAAAATTCGAATGAAATGATCATCAAAGCTCTCAAGGAATTCAAGGAAGCGATAAGTAGTACTGATCACACATTGTATAACAAATTTTATGAAAATATTTGATTAACTTACAGGCATGGAACATGGAGTTACATCACAAAAATGACACGGTGCAATAAAACCGGAAGCTAGACCAAAAATTGTTCCACCTCATGCGCCAAATTGAAAATGTGAGGAGCATACTCAATTGAAGAAATATTTCTCACGAGGAAGAAATTGAAATGAAGGAAGAAATTGCCATTTCGCAAAGATCTCACAACTCTATGGCCGACACTATTTCTTTTATTTTTTGTTTTACTTCATTATTTGATGACCACTAGTGGTCGGAAAATATGAAAATGCAATTTTCTGCCCCCGACCAAATTTTTCGACCACTTTGCATTTGTGGACACTATTTCCGACTACTTTGCATTTGTGGACACTATTTCCGACCACTTCATGTGGTGGTCGGAAATACCGAAGAGGTTTTTCCAACCCCAAAGTGGTCGGTACAAGGGTTTTCGACCAAATTTTGGCTATTCCCGACCACTTTTTGGTGGTCGGAAAATTGATGATTTCTAGCAATGATATGAGATCACTTGTTTAGGTAAGATCGTGAGATCAGATCTTGTGCATCCACATAATATTTTAATGGTCTAGATTGATTTAAGGTTCAAAGTTGAAGTGTGTGGTAGATTGATTTAAGGTTCAAAGTTGAAGTGTGTGGGAACGGTGATAAAATGTGTGCGGACAGTGATTAAGTGTGTGCGGATAGTGATTAAATGTGTGCAAACGAAGTGGGTGTGTCAAACAATCTAGACCATTAAAATTTTTTAGATTGATGTACAATATTTGATCTTAAAATATTTTAATGGTCTACATTGAATAAGATTTCAAGTTGAAGTGTGTGCGAACAGTGATTAAATATGTGCGAATGGAGTGTGTGCGTTAATCAATTTAGACCATGACAAAATATTACATGGATGCACAAGATCCGATCTCAAGATCTTACCTAAGCAAGTAATCTCATTGGAACCCTACCCTATTTATTTTTGAATGTCTTATCTTTATTTTTATTTCAGAACCTATTTATTTGAAGTTTTTTTTTTTTTTTTTTTTTTTTGCTTCTGTTGTTAACTATGTCTTGGATACTTGAGGGATGCATTTGGTACAATTATATTTGCTAATAAGAATCTTAAATAAGTTCCTTGCTTAGCTTTTATGCACCTTTCTAGTTTTTAAATAATGTTTATAACTACGACGCACAGATTTGAGGTTTTGTATGAAATATTCAAAAATTAATCTTCAATATATAATAAAATAAAGTATGTCAAAATGAGTAACTAAATAAATATTACACTAGTAGGATAAATTGGGAATATCCTTGATACATGTAAAAATTGAGAGATCAGACTCCATCCTACACATCTATCGGGAGCAAAACAAGTTGTTTGGATGGGCATCCTTTGCTCAAGACGAATTTTGGAGGGGCATCATTAACTAGCTGTTTGGATTAATCTTCCCTTTAGTTCAAAAGAGTCTGTAAATAAATATTACGACTTAATCTTACTAGAAAAATATAGGGATCGGAGCTTATTATATAACTACAAAGCTTGATCTTTATTAAGTTATATATATTCTTTCTTGAATGGAGCAATTCCGATCCATTCAAGAAGTAACACTGTCACATAAGAGTGATCTTCAATTCTCCTTTGTGATTTGCAAGACATTTTGCAACAATAAAATATATTCAATGTATATCGACGAGTAGTATCTACATGTTTTCCTCATCAATATTAAAAAAAAAAAAAAAAAAAAACACTGTCTTAGAATAATTATTGTCTCCTCCAATATATGCATCCCAGTTAAGCATAGCACCCTTATCATAGGGACAGTGTGCCTTCACATGCCTGAAGATTGTGATCAAATATATATTCTCTTATTTTTCTAGTTCTCAAGTTCCTTACGAGACCAGGTATTTTGCTGACATTCTAAAAGTTTCTGATTTTCCTTAGCAAGCAAGAATGTGAACAAATCATAACTTTTGAGATACAAGAACAATGCTAAACTTTTTAGGTTGCTTTTCTAAAAACTTCACCAAGCTAGTAACTTGAAATTTTTGTAAAGGAAAACACTCTTTCATATAAGTATGCAGTTACTTAGTCAAGAATAATACACTCACAATTTTTGTGTGTATCTTGGCAATTGATTGATTTCTATTTTATATCCATCATCAGACATCCTTCTTTAATTCTCTTAATACCAGCGTTATGAAGAAGGTTATTGGAAGTTTTTTGTAACTTCCAAAATTATTATTCTAATAATGATTACAATAATTTAAATTTAATATTTAAATTATTGTGTAATTTATCAAGAATTTATTATATTAATAAATATAATATTTACAATTTCTAGAAACATATTACGATGTCCCATTGTCATCGGAAATAATTTTCTGAATCCTTCCAGAAGACATGCTTTCTTTTTGACCGGTTCCTTTCGATCAACTTCTTTCGATTGGATAATTCCGAAATGGTTCTTTCCAATGGGATCATTCTGAAAGTGTTCCTTCTGAAATGGTTCCTTCCGGCCATCATCTGAGAAGTTAACTATCGAGAAGTACATTTGGACTTCTCAGAAAGTGACCTTTCGGTCTAACTTCTCAAAATTAAGAATAATTATCCAACATTCTTGATCAATCAAATGAATCATAAACTTCCTACTAGATAAATAATATTTTTAACATCACAACACCAAAATTAAATACAGAGTATTATTTATGCTACATGTTGATTTTATAACTATTGGGTAGTCAACGGCTGGCCAACACAACCGTTAACATAATGAGTATATGCGAAAAATATGACGAAAATATATGGAGAGAATAAATATGTTGTATTGCTCGAAATTGCTTTTGAATAGTGTAAATTACTTCTCTCTTTCCATGTATGGGGATATATTTATACATATACAAAAAAAAATTCCTTTAATGATAATGATGATGATGTTGATGACGACGACGATGATGATGATGGATGATGATGAATAAGCCCCTAAATTTTACCTAAAAAGTCAATTAAGTCTCTAAACTTTTAAAAATTACAATTACACCTTTTAATATGCTATATCGAGGCAATGAAGTCCAATAGCCGATAATTGAACTGCTATTACAGGTCAATCTCATTCCGACATCATCTCAGGCGGAAGGCAGTGGTCGACCAGAACTCTGGTCGCCTCTCATGGAGAAGGCGACCACTGCCTTCTGCCGGAGAATGCGATCGGCGGTGGTTCGGTCGTCGGACTCTCACCTCAGATGATGTCGGAATGGGATTGACTTGTAATAGCAGGTCAATTACCGGCTATTGGACTTCAATGCCCCGATATACAATGTTAAAGGGTGTAATTGTACTTTTTAAAAGTTTTGAAACCTAATTGACTTTTCAGGTAAAGTTTAGGGGCTTATTTGACCCTTTTCCCTAATAATAATAATAATAATAATAATAATAATAATAATAACAGTAACAGTAACAGTAACAGTAACAACAACAACAATAATAATAATAATAATAGTTTGGATCAAATGAAACTTAATTGAGTTTATTTCTTTGGACAAAAGTCATTAGTTTGGATCAATATTCTTGGATTGCAAACTAATTAACTTAAGCATTCAAATTTCAAACTCGGCCTCAATGGGTCGAGTGTATATAATCCCCGGCCGGAATATTGTTTCTAGCATTCGTATATATGCCCAGTACTAATAGGGTTTAAGGTGCCTAAGCCTTAGTGGTCGAATGGCATAGCTCTGCCTTTTCAAATGACAAGATTGAGAAAGTATATAAGTCAATTGTACTAAAAACACAAAAGGGTTTAAGGTTTATTAGTTTAGTGGTAAGTTATGATTTTTTCCAAGACGATAGGTCTTAGATATAAATTTCAGTATCTACATGCCTCTATTATGTCAAATTCCTTAAAAAGAGAGAATTTTAAGCAATATGGAATGACAATTAGAACCTTCAAAAAATGGAATGACAATTAGACACTTGATTGAGGAAGATGCATGTTTTCATGGCATTTGTGTGAAAATTAAGATCCATAAAATTAAGCCGTATAGCATATGATGAGGGCGCTATGCTTAGCTGGGATGTATTGAAGAAGGAGATGATAACTAATCTAAGGACAATGCTATTTATTTATTTTTATGATTGATGAGGGAAACATGTAGACACTACTCAAGGATATATATGCGCTGAATAAATTTTGTTATTGCGTAATATCTCGCTAATCACAAAGAAGAATTGAACATCACTCCTATGTGACAATGTTACTTCTTTAAAGGAATTATTGTGTAGTTATAATATGCTCCCTATATTTTTCTACCAAGAGTAAGGTGTAATATTTATTTATTTATTTTTAATCAAAGGGAGGAGTAACCTAGACGTACAATTGGTTAATGACGCCTCTCGAGAATTCATTTTGAGCAAGGGATGCCGATCCGATCCCCATAAAGAACATGCTGGCCTGGGAAAGTTCCACTACCGGCTAGTTCATTTCCTTCGGATAGCTCTCCTGCTCCTCCAAGTTGATGGTCTTGTTTTTTGCTCTCGGTAGATATACAGGAGTATGATTTCCAAATTTTTACATGCCTCAAGGATATTACCAATTGTTTTACGCAAATTATATTGTGGACCATGATCATAGCTGATACTGCAGTTGTGTTGAACAGATACTGCAGTTGTGTTGAAAAGATCAGTTTCCTAAATTGCAGTTGCACGGAACAGAGGCCATTCATTCGTTCAACACAACTGCAGTTCCAGATGAATGACACGACCTCTGTTCCGCGCAACTGCAATTCCCTTTCAACGCAACTGCAATTCCCTTTCAACTCAACTGCAGTATTCTTTCAACATAACTGCAGTATCAACCATGACCCATAGTCCACAATGCATTGTGGACCGTGGTCCACAGTAACAACTGATTTCATACAAAACTTCAAATCTATGCATCGAAGTTATAAAAATCATTTAAAACAAATAGAAAGGTATATAAAAGCTAAGCAAGGAACTGATTTAAGATTATTATTAGCAAATATAATTGTACCAAATGCATTCCTCAAGTATCCAAGACATAGTTACCAACAGAAGAAAAAAACTTAAAATAGTACTTAAAATAAATACGTTCTGAAATAGAATAAAGATAGACAATTATTGTTCCTTGCTCATCATGCATGGTAACCTCATGGACGCTTCGAATCTTTATCTTTGCTTATATATATGTTGCATTATAAGAGTTAACATCCTTTCATTCTGAAAACCAAAAAAAAAAAAAAATGTACAAGAAAACAATTAGTCAATAAAAAAATAAAATAATTTTTCCTCTTATTAAAACTTATTTAAAGAGCAATATAAATGAAGAAAAGAACCTCTTGCTTAAGCTTGAAGTTTTGAGCGAGCAGATCATTGATCATTTTACAATCAGAGCAGATTAGAGGGGTTATGTTTTCTTTCAGTTGGATGTTCTCCATCACCAGCTTTTGATTCTTTATTAGAAGATCGATATACTCTTTTTCTTCATTAACACTCTAAAAATCAATCAATGAATTAAAATAGTTATCTTTTATGGTTTAAATTGACCAAATTTTAAATCAATTATATGTCTAAAAATAAAAAAATAAAAGAAGAAATTCAAATAACATACGCAGTCTTTGAAAATTTACCATCAGACTACATACTTAGAGCTTCATTTTTTTTGGTGACACAAAAAGAAATCAAACAACATAAACAACATACCTCAATGGTCAAATCCTCAGTTGGATTCTTGCCTTCTCTGATAAAATCACAAAATTAAGGAGAATCAATAAATTAATCTCATAAAAAAGCATTTAAAGATATCATCATATCTTATATTCAATCAAAATAGAAATTTCGACATTAAATCTCCCTCCCCCACACATACATATAGAGGAATGTTTGGCTTATATGCATATTGAAAAAATTGTTAGGTGCTCCTCGGTCATCCAAGGGGCGCCTAGGCGCTCGTGTATCTTTTTATTATTATTATTTTATTTTTTAAAAATTTGTTTAAATTTGTTGTATTTTTTTAAAATTTTTAAAAACTTGATAATTATAAACTATTTAATACTTTAATAGTTGTTCTAAAAAAAATACTTTAATAGTTAATACTAAAATATTACAGAGTAAATATTAACCTAAAAAACATCTAAGGGTTTGAACGATTTAGAATTATTTCCTCAAAAAAACAACATCGTTTTGTGTAAAATAACCCATTTAAAAAAACAAACAAAAAAGGAACAATATCTAATCGGCCGACAAGGCGACCTAGTCGGTAGCCAAGCAGCCTAGGCAGTCGGCCCCTTAGACCACCGATTATGGTGATACGCTAGATGGCTGGCCTGTGCTTAGATGTGATTTTTGCAACACTAATTATATGTGAAAGATACGATCAATGGTTGTTTCACTAAGTTTCAACTATGTTTGATCAGATATATCCCAGTAAAGATTTTATTCTTATAAAAATTAAAACAAAAATAAAAATAAAAAGAAAAAGGAAGAACAAAGTATTTTTGAACTCACAGGTTGATTTGCAACTCTTTCTGGGAATCATCGGAAGTATCATTCCTTTTCTTATCAGACATTTCAGAGCACCTTGTTGAGGAGAAATTAGAATTGAAGAAAAAATAAAATTGGTTGAATGTAATTCTGAATACGACTTGGTTCTAATCTATTATTCACAAATAATTTAGTATGAGACAGTTGTAATTAATTATTCTTTTTTTTTTATGTGAGAAATCATAAATGTAATTAATCATTATTCACACAATATTACAATATGTTTTAAATAACAATAAATGTTTAAACCAGGATAAAATTTCAAGGTGAGTTGGATAAAATTATTGAATAGTGTATTCTCAATTTTTTTTTGAGTACTACGACTTTGTTACAATATAATATCTGTTCATAACTACATTTTCAACATACTGAAGCACCAAGAGTCACTATTGACCCACTGAGACTCGAACCCATGACTTTCCACCGTGTATCCTTTAATTTGATTATACCTTATTTTTATTATAATAAGAGTTTTGTTATGGCGGTGCATTAGATATTATTTTTATTAAAATTTAATTAATTTTCTTTTTTAAATGAATTTATTTGTAGGTTTTGTACTCCGTATCATATTTTTATTAAAAGTTCGAATAATAAATAATTTACTTTATTTATGTATTTATTTGAACTTTGGTTTTTAATATGATAACAACAATAATATATCATCAAAATATATTTTAAAAACAGACTACAGAATTGAACAAGGTACACTTAATAAAAATAATATCTATATAATTTATTACTCTTTTTGGTTATACATTTTATTGATTAATTATATATTATTTGGTTATATTATAGTTGCATAAATAATATCTAGATAATAAGTAGAACGAGGTTAATCATTATAAATAATTATAAATAAAAATAATATCTCCCCAATTAGATTATTACTTTATGCCAAAAAGACTCTTACAAAAGTAATAAATTAGAATATGAATAAATTAACAGAATTTAATAGTAATTATCTTATTTCCTCAAAAAAGGTAGACATTATCTTATTATTTTTTAAATGCATAAAATAATATAGTGATATATAATTAGTATGGATCATTGACAATGAATAAATTGATATTGATAACAAAAAATAAACATTACTAAATGATAAATGCCAAAGATACCATATTTTATAGGGTGTTTTGGAGGCATTTTGTGTCTTAATTGTATCCTTTGGAGCTTATTATGTGGTTATATAATGGTTTAATTTGATTAAAGATGGAGGTCAGGACTAATTGTGGTTGTATTTGTATATTTTAGGAAAATTGAGCTTTGTCAAGGGCATTTTAGCCATTTTCTAAATAAAAATGGAGAAGAGTCCAAAACAGAATGCAATACGAACGAAGTGCGCTAGTACTTCGATTGTATAAGCACATGAAAAGAGTTATATGCCAGGAAGTGCACTTGTACTTGTCTTCGTACGCATACATCCAGAAAGTTATACGAGTGGCAATACGAAAGTACACAAGAAATGCTGACCAAAGAAATTCGCGTAAGTGCGTACTCCAGCTCGCACCAACTCTGCAACCTTGGTGTATAAATAGCTTTGTTGATGGAGAGTTAAAGGAGTGAGCTAGACTTTATTTTACAATTCTTTCAATGTGTATTACTTGTGCTTTTAGAGAGAGAATCCCCTCTAGGTTCTTAGAACAAATGGACAACTTACTCTAAGGATCCTAGGGGGAATTCCATCACCATTGTTGAAAGACTACGTGATTTCCATTGAAGATTTTAATCAAGCAAAGTGATTTTACTCCAATAGCAATTTTTTAATTGTTCCATAATGTGCTTTAATGCTAGCAATGCATATGTGACAATGTGTGGTTAGATCCTTAGGAAATTAGATTAGGTTTATTTATGAGGATGCACAAATGATTTGAGTTGCAATTAGGAAATAATGTGATGCATTGATAGATAGGAGTCCTTGTTGGAAGTGAAATTTGTATAGATTCTTGAAAGATGATGGTCACATTGTTCAAGAGGTCTTAGAAGTTGTACTATGTAGCTTTCATGAGATTGAGACTACACCATAACCTTTTCCACTTGCAATTCTCACCTTTTACGTTAAGTGGCAGAGCCTAGAAGAAAATGTTGACACAATGTGTTTGATAAAATAACTCAAGTAGTTAAAGGTTCTACAAAAGAAGAACTTGAATTATTACTTGAAAGTCCAATGATTAGGTTTATGGATTTGGCAATAGGCAAAATATCTTCCAAGGATCACGTTTAATGCATTATACTACTCCCTACCTCTATTTCATTTATTACAGTTTAATTAACTTACTTGTTCTCATTATTGATTTCTTAAACATGAACTACTCAAATATCTTTAGGTTAGTTTTCAAACACTGCATGAACCCGTGCTTAACCCCTTATTACTCAAACTCCCATTAAGTCATTCCTTGATGACGATACTCTTAATTTTTAATCACCACTAAAATTAACTTTCAGGCATATGCGGTTTGGGCATTTTCATTTCTCAGGATTAAATTATCTAGCAAGAAAGAAACTTGTCTCTGATTTGCCGATTATTAATGTTATTAACAAAATTTGTGAGAGTTGTTTGATTGGGAAGAAGCATAGAGAACCTTTTCCTGTAGGCAAGTCAAAAAGAGCCACAAAGCAGTTGGAGATTGTTCACTCAGATCTGCGTTCAGTGGAAGTCCCTTCAAATGGAGGTTGTAACTACTTTGTTAGCTTCATTAATGATTTCATTAGGAAAACATGGGTTTATTGTCTAAAACAAAAGTCAGATGCATGTGATGTTTTCTAACAATTTAAGGTGTTTGTTGAAAAACAAAGTGGTTATAAGATTAAAATTTTGAGAACTGATAGAGGTACCGAATATATTGCTTGTGATGAAATTTTAAAGAAAAATGATATTCAGCATCAGATGACAGCTAGGTACACTCCACAACAAAACGGAGTGGTTGAGAGGAAGAATATGTCTACAATGGATATGGTGAGATGCATGATGAAGTCTAAGAATCTGCCTAAACCTTTTTGGGTAAAAGTTGTTGCTTGTGTTGTTTATGTGTTGAACAGGTGTCCAACAAAACGTGTTCGTCATAAGACACCTGAGGAAGCTTGGAGTGGGAATAAACCCTCTATCAGACATCTCAAGGTTTTTGGTTGTTTGGCATATGCACATGTGCCAGATAAATTGAGAAAGAAGTTGGATGATAAAGGTGAGAAGTGTATTTTTATTGGTTATAGTGACACTTCAAAGGCTTATAAATTGTATAATCTTGAAACTCATAAGGTTGTTATAAGTCATGATGTCACTTTTAATGAATATGGTGCATGGGATTGGTCAACTAAAGAAGAAAGGTCAGTTGTTGTTCCCATTATTCCTAATAATGAGCAATTGGTTCCAGATAATGTTCAGTGTTCTTTACAGTAGAGTCATCAGTTCGAAGATCTCAACGCGAGCGTCACTTACCAGCGTGCTTGCAAGATTATGTTTTGAGTAATGATAATGACTTGACTGATGAAGATATTGTTCAGTTTGCCCTTTTTGCAGATTGTGACCCTATATCATTTGAGGAGGTTGCTACAGAAAATCATTGGCTTAAGGCAATGGATGAGGAGATTTGTTCCATTGAAAAGAATGGTACTTGGGAGTTAACAAAATTACCGCCTGAAAAGAAGCCAATTGGAGTAAAGTGGGTTTATAAAACCAAATACAAGTCAAATGGCGAGGTTGACCGTTTTAAGGCACAGTTGGTAGCAAAGGGTTACAAGCAAAAATTAGGTATTGATTATTTTGAGGTTTTTGCTCCAGTAAGTAGACTTGATACAGTTCGAATGCTTATTTCTCTTGCTGCTCAAAATAATTGGAAATTGTATCAAATGGATGTCAAGTATGCTTTTTTTGAATGGTTTTCTTGAAGTAGAAATATATGTTGAGCAACGTGCAGGGTATGTGAAGAAAGGGGAAGAAAATAAGGTTTACAAGTTGAGAAAAGCTTTGTATGGCTTAAAACAAGCACCCAGAGCATGGTATGGTTGTATTGATTCCTATTTTGTTGAGAATGGTTTTATGAGATGTCCATATGAGCATACCCTATATGTCAAAAACACAGATTCTGGAGATATTGTTATAATCTGTCTATATGTTGACGATTTGATTTTTACTGGAAACAACTTAAAACTAATCTTAGAATTCAAGGAGACACTCATTAACAGATTTGAAATAACTGATATGGGTCTTATGTGTTACTTTCTTGGTCTTGAAGTTGTTCAGATGAATGGTGGAATCTTTATTTCACAGAAGAAATATGTTGCTGATATTTTGAGAAAGATCAAAATGGAAAACTCCAAACCAGTTTCAACTCCAGTAGCTAAAAAGTTGAAGGTGTCCAAAGATGAGTGTGGCAAGAATGTGAATGTTACAGCTTATAAAAGTTTAATTGGGAGTTTGAGGTATTTGGTAGCTACAAGGCCAGATATTTCTTTTGGAGTTGGAATACTCAGTAGATTCATGGAGGAACCAAAAGAATCACACTAGGTNGTTTTCTAACAATTTAAGGTGTTTGTTGAAAAACAAAGTGGTTATAAGATTAAAATTTTGAGAACTGATAGAGGTACCGAATATATTGCTTGTGATGAAATTTTAAAGAAAAATGATATTCAGCATCAGATGACAGCTAGGTACACTCCACAACAAAACGGAGTGGTTGAGAGGAAGAATATGTCTACAATGGATATGGTGAGATGCATGATGAAGTCTAAGAATCTGCCTAAACCTTTTTGGGTAAAAGTTGTTGCTTGTGTTGTTTATGTGTTGAACAGGTGTCCAACAAAACGTGTTCGTCATAAGACACCTGAGGAAGCTTGGAGTGGGAATAAACCCTCTATCAGACATCTCAAGGTTTTTGGTTGTTTGGCATATGCACATGTGCCAGATAAATTGAGAAAGAAGTTGGATGATAAAGGTGAGAAGTGTATTTTTATTGGTTATAGTGACACTTCAAAGGCTTATAAATTGTATAATCTTGAAACTCATAAGGTTGTTATAAGTCATGATGTCACTTTTAATGAATATGGTGCATGGGATTGGTCAACTAAAGAAGAAAGGTCAGTTGTTGTTCCCATTATTCCTAATAATGAGCAATTGGTTCCAGATAATGTTCAGTGTTCTTTACAGTAGAGTCATCAGTTCGAAGATCTCAACGCGAGCGTCACTTACCAGCGTGCTTGCAAGATTATGTTTTGAGTAATGATAATGACTTGACTGATGAAGATATTGTTCAGTTTGCCCTTTTTGCAGATTGTGACCCTATATCATTTGAGGAGGTTGCTACAGAAAATCATTGGCTTAAGGCAATGGATGAGGAGATTTGTTCCATTGAAAAGAATGGTACTTGGGAGTTAACAAAATTACCGCCTGAAAAGAAGCCAATTGGAGTAAAGTGGGTTTATAAAACCAAATACAAGTCAAATGGCGAGGTTGACCGTTTTAAGGCACAGTTGGTAGCAAAGGGTTACAAGCAAAAATTAGGTATTGATTATTTTGAGGTTTTTGCTCCAGTAAGTAGACTTGATACAGTTCGAATGCTTATTTCTCTTGCTGCTCAAAATAATTGGAAATTGTATCAAATGGATGTCAAGTATGCTTTTTTTGAATGGTTTTCTTGAAGTAGAAATATATGTTGAGCAACGTGCAGGGTATGTGAAGAAAGGGGAAGAAAATAAGGTTTACAAGTTGAGAAAAGCTTTGTATGGCTTAAAACAAGCACCCAGAGCATGGTATGGTTGTATTGATTCCTATTTTGTTGAGAATGGTTTTATGAGATGTCCATATGAGCATACCCTATATGTCAAAAACACAGATTCTGGAGATATTGTTATAATCTGTCTATATGTTGACGATTTGATTTTTACTGGAAACAACTTAAAACTAATCTTAGAATTCAAGGAGACACTCATTAACAGATTTGAAATAACTGATATGGGTCTTATGTGTTACTTTCTTGGTCTTGAAGTTGTTCAGATGAATGGTGGAATCTTTATTTCACAGAAGAAATATGTTGCTGATATTTTGAGAAAGATCAAAATGGAAAACTCCAAACCAGTTTCAACTCCAGTAGCTAAAAAGTTGAAGGTGTCCAAAGATGAGTGTGGCAAGAATGTGAATGTTACAGCTTATAAAAGTTTAATTGGGAGTTTGAGGTATTTGGTAGCTACAAGGCCAGATATTTCTTTTGGAGTTGGAATACTCAGTAGATTCATGGAGGAACCAAAAGAATCACACTAGGTTGCAGCAAAGCGAATTCTGAGATATGTCAAAGGTACGAGTAATGATGGAATTTTTTACTCTACTAATAATGATGTGAAACTTGTTGGATATATAGACAATGATTGGGCTGGAGATGTTGAGACAAGAAAAAGCACATCGGGATATGCCTTCTATCTTGGTTATGCTATATTTTCTTGGTCTTCAAAGAAGCAACAGATTGTAGCACTTTCAACCGCAGAAGCAGAATACATTGTAGCAGCAAATTGTGCTACTCAAGCAATTTGGCTTAGGAGAATTTTGGAGTTTTTGCAACAGAAGCAGGAAGCACCTACAACAATTTTTTGTGACAACAAGTCTGCCATTTCGTTGTCCAAAAATCCTGTTTTTCATGGTCGTAGTAAACACATTGATATCAAATATCACAAAATCAGAGAGTTGGTGGTTGCAAAACAAATCAACATTGAGTATTGTGCAAGTGAATGCCAAGTTGCTGATATTTTTACGAAGCCATTGAAGACAAAGACATTTCTCAAACTGAAGAAGGAAATTGGGATGACGAATATATCCAACTTGGTTTAACGGAGGCAATGTTATGATATTATTATTATTAAACCAAGTTGGTCATAATCTCTGAAAACATGGATGTATGGAGTTGATATATCCCTTAAAACATGAAAGCTTATATCATGGAATGTTTTAAAGGATGTGGGGTACAAAGCATCAGACATGGATTTGTGGTCTTTGATGTGTGATTTAATTATTGTCATCTTTGTTTGCTATGTTTATATATGTTGTTGTATTGCCGTAGGAAGTGTGAATGAAGTGTGAAGAAATAAAGCAAAGCAAAATTCAGAAAGTTTCCTAGCTATATTCCTTCGACCTTTCCCCTCTTTCTCTCAATTAAATACATAGATATATTTGATTAAATATATCTAACACTCCCTAATATGTAAACATAAATATGTATCCCAAGTATCATTTCAAAACTTTAAGGAACACCATCTATTATGATGAGAAAGAAAATTTTATTTGTTGATTGCATAGTCAATTTTCTGAATAATTTAGAAATGTCATGGCACACAAAATTTCAAAATGTTTCTTATTATGGATTAACTTATAGGTATTTAATTTATCGCATGGGTTTTTAACCGCCATAAACCTTAGCACTTAACACTGATTTGAAACTCATATCTAGAATGAAAAGAGAAAGTGACGTGATAAGGAATCAATTGCGACATTGGTGTATATTGGAGTAGTTTCCGTGGTAAGGTTTGTATATTGGACTAAATTAATTGTGTGCAAGTTAAGCATAAGGTATTATATGTCAAACATTAGAAGCTACTTCTCACAAATTGGCATAGGGATATCACAAAAACAATTAAATAACAAACAATGAAACAATAGAAGTAAAAGTAACAATCAAAGGTAAAGAAAGGGATTTTGACTATGGCAACCTTTGGATAAATGCTATGATGAGATGTCTTAGGATTGGTTTATCTAGCAAGAGTAATGAGAAATGCAATAATGGTGTTCATGCTATTTTCATAGCTATTGGACTAACCAACAAACCTGAACACCACTTTCACAATACTAATTGGGACATTTTGTTAAACACGTAAATAACATATAAGCCTTCTCTCTATCCTTGCTCGAGGCAAGTTTTGATTATCAAAATATTTTTAACCTTGTTAGTATTCAAATTGGGTCGTGTAGTCTTGTCTTTATGAATGTTGTGGGTCTTTGAATTATCTTTCTAATTGCACTTGAATCACTCAATTTCGACATTTATACACTAAAATATAACCAAACACTACAAGAAAAATTATGAATCGTGACGGAACGTAATCTATTACAGTTTCACAATGATTTTTTGCGGCAAAACGTGTCACATCACAATATTACGATTGAAATAGTTACGGAATTAAATTTTATAGCTATTTTTAGCAAAAAGTGAAGAAAAAAACTGCGAGTTCAACCCTCCTGGTATCTTCACAGTGGCCTTTTTCATTCTATAATAATTGTCAAAGGTTGATCACTTAAATGCTGATATATATACAGTGTTAGGCCGCTAAAGTGAATTGCCTTTATCATTCTTTGGCAAATATGAAATGAGACAAAATAAATTGATTTAAACCATCTATGGAACTAGTATGTAGACTTAATAATCTATGCTACCTTAATTAATGCTACCATGAGTACCATCAGACAATGCTAATTTTACAATGAATCAAGATAATATTAAGAATTTGAAAGCTTCTATGTTTCTTATTCAACAAAGATTACATGCTATTGAGAGTAAGAGAACTAGTTAGGACTTTATCATCATCACCTCATCGCAATCGGATTGATATTGATTTTTTTTTATGATTTATTATTATATTGTTGCTTAGACATAAATTTTGTATAAAGTACAACATTAAGTTTTTTGAAATATAAAATAGTATTACTTCTATATTACAAATTACATTGTATTTTAGTTTTAATAATGTTTCGTTTATAAATATAATTGCATATTAACATTTTAAATACTAACAATAGAATATTAACGAAATAATAATAATTATCAAAATATTAAAAATAATTAATAATCAGAATCGCGACAAAATAACTGGCAACGAAATCGCGACGACAATTATTTTCGTTGTTTTCTTATAACGAAATTTTGTGACGGATAATGAAATTTGCAAGTTTGCAACGAAAAGTTTAGCGACAGAATTGCGACAACAATTATTTCTATCGTTATATTTCACGACGAAAATAGGTAACGAAATCTGAGTTTCACGACGGATAATTTCTCAAGTGATGGCGATGGAAGAAAAGTTCCATCGCCAACGCTCTATAAGACTTTTCCCAATACAATATATTATATATATTGTGGACCTTAATAATGTGGTGCAAATGGACTAGGCCCATAGGTTGGATTAGACATCTAGGTTTAGTCCAATCCACCATTATGCCTATATAAGCCTGCATTGATGGGATGCAGGACTGACAATTATATAGCACCTAAATGAATGGTACTTATACTGCTCAGAATATACAGGACACCATCTAGGGTTCTGAGTTAACTGTGAGACAAAACGACTAACCCCTTGTAGATTTACAATTCAAGAGGCAACACAACAAGGCATCAACCATGGCTGGAGATCAACATGTTTCCGCTATTACGAGTTAAGTTTCTTGTATATTTATTCTGTATGTTTAGACAGATTTATGATCTAACATTTGGTATCAGAGCCCTGCCTGGTTGAAATTAATATCAAAATATGTTTCGAAATTTTTTTTTGTTGTTCTGAAAACTTTATGCATATTTCGAATTTATGGTGTTTGCCCTTTCGGAATTATTAACCTAATTTTGTTGCCGGAATATTATTGCCGATTAATTGCGATACGAGAAATTTTTTGGAATTTGCGATGCGATGCTCTTCTGCTATCGATCATGGGAGCTGTTGCGGAGCTAAAAGCAAGAAGCGAGAAGAAGAATTGACAATGTATCTTTTAGGAAGAAGGCTGTAATCTGTGTTTTATTACTTGAAGAAAGGAAAGAAGAGGATAGTATTTATACAGTGGTCTGAATACAGAGAGAGGGAAGGGGGGAATGATAACAAAAAGATAACAGATAACAAATATAACAGAATCTGGTTTGAACTGCTGCAACTACTGCTTGCAACGGCTGCTTCTTGTATCCCTGAAAGCCCCCCTCAAGCTGGATTGTACAAATTGAATAATCCAAGCTTGGAGACATAGCTGTAGAATGAGCCTGGACAGTGTGTTTTGGTGAAGATGTCTGCTAACTGACTTTTGGAGGTAACATGAAAAAGCTTAATTGTTCCTTTATGCAGCTTCTCCCTGATTAAGTGACAGTCGATCTCTATGTGTTTTGTTCTTTCATGAAACACAGGATTTTCAGAGATTGCTATAGCAGACTTACTATCACAATAAACAGCGGCAGGTGCACTATGATGCAGACCAAACTCAACAAGCAGGTAATGTAACCATTGTATTTCACAAGTGGTAGCAGCCAATGCCCTGTATTCTACTTCTGAGGAGGACCTAGACACTGTGGCTTGTTTCTTTGACTTCCAAGATATCAAGGCTTGACCAAGGAAGATGCAGAAACCAGTAACAGACTTTCTGGAGTCTACACAAGCACCCCAATCAGAGTCTGAAAAACCTTTCAACTGCAGGTCATTAGAAGCTGGGAAAAATAACCCTTGTCCTGGAGCACTCTTAATGTATCTTAGGACTCTATGAGCTGCCTGCAAATGCAAATGTGTAGGTTTATCTAAGAACTGGATAATTGTTGTGTAGCAAAGCTTATGTCAGGTCTTGTAATGTTTAGATACAAAAGCTTCCCAACAAGTTTTCTGTATTGAGTATTATCATCAAGGAATACACCATCTTCTTTACTTAACTTGTTTGATGGAACTGTAGGGCTGTAGACTAGCTTAGAATTTGTGAAACATGCTTCATCTAGTAATTCAAGAGCATACTTTCTTTGAGATACTGTAATCCCATCCTTTTGTCTAGCTACCTCCAAGCCAAGAAAATACCTCAAGGGTCCCAAATCCTTGATCTGAAATTGATCATTGAGCTGTGTTTTGATCTGCTGAATTAGACTTAGATCAAGGCTGGCCACTACTATGTCATCTACATATACCAACAGGGCCACAAATGATGATCCTTCCCCTTTTGTGAACAACGAATTGTCAGGAACAGACTGCCTGAAACCCATTGCCTGTAAAGCAGTACACAACTTTGTATTCCACTGTCTGCTTGCTTGTTTCAAACCGTACAACGATTTGTTTAACTTGCATACTTGACCAATTCTTCCTTCTGTATATCCAGGAGGAAGTTCCATGTATACTTCCTCTTCTAGTTCTCCATGAAGAAACGCATTGTTTACATCCATTTGGTGGAGGTGCCACCCTTTTGCTGCTGCAATTGCCAACATGGTCCTAATGGTGGTCATCTTGGCCACTGGACTAAAGGTATCCAAGTAGTCAATGCCAAGGGTTTGTGTGTACCCTTTGGCCACAAGTCTTGCTTTGTACCTCTCAACAGTTCCATCAGCCTTATGTTTTATTTTATATACCCATCTACATCCAATGGTATTCTTTGATGGTGGGAGATCCACCAATTCCCAAGTGCTGTTATTTCTTAGAGCATCAAGTTCATCTTTCATTGCTTTCCTCCAACAATCATGATTCACTGCCTCCTTGTAGTTCCTAGGCTCAGTGCAACAATCAATATTCATAACAAAGGAGTGAAATGAAGATGAAAGCTTAGCATAATTTACCACTCTGGAAATATGGTGAGGTGAGGTCCTCACTGCAGAATTGTGACACATGTAGTTTTCCAAGTAAGCTGGAGCACGTTTGTGTCTGGTGGACCTCCTGATCACAGGCTGTTGAGGCTCCTCAGGTGGAGGAATGTATTGCTGTCCAGATAGTTCCTCAGATGGATGAGTGTATGACTGCTCAAATGGCTGTTGAGGAGGAGCATATGGCTGATCAGATGAATGTTCACATATCTCAGTGGCCATAGGATTAACTGCATGCTCAAGGTTGTGTTCTTGGGGGTCATCTGACAAGCCTGTGAAAGTGTCAACTGGGAGAATAACTTGGGGCAACTCCCTCCCTAGATTAGGAGTATGTTGGAAAGGGAAATAGTCTTCATAGAACACCACATCTCTGGACAAAAACAGCACTCTTGAACCCAGATCATACAGCTTGTAGCCTTTGGTGCCATTACCATACCCAAGAAAGACACACTTCTTAGCTCTAGCATCAAACTTTGATTTGGGGCCTAGTGTAGCAGCATAAGCTAGACATCCAAATACTTTCAAATGTTGATAGTGAGGAACCTTTTTTAGTAAAACTTGATATGGTATTTGATGGTTAATGGCAGCAGATGGCAATCTGTTAATGATATAGGTAGCATGTAGAACACACTCACCCCAAAAACTTTCTGGTAAATGTGCCTGAAACTTGAGTGCCTTGGCAATGGATAAGAGATGCCCATGTTTCCTTTCCACCCTGCTATTTTGTTGAGGAGTGTATGTGCAAGAGGTCTGGTGCAATATTCCTTCTTGACCAAAGAAATCAGACATAGCAAATTCAAGACCATTGTCTAACCTTATACTCTTGACACTTACACCAAACTGTGTTTTAACCATCTTGCAGAATCCCATGATCAGGCCTCTAACCTCAGACTTCTTCTTCATTAAGTGTACCCAAACAGCCCTACTGTGATCATCTACTATGGTAAGAAAATAGAAGTGGCCATGGATGGTGGCAACCTTATAGGGACCCCAAATGTCCATGTGCAATAAGTCAAAGCAAGCAGCTGAAATGGAACTACTAGAATGAAAAGGAAGTCTCTTTTGTTTAGCAAAATGACAGCAATCGCAAATCAGATCTTTATTGACTTGTATTGTGGAATCAACCATATGCAACAATTGAAGTTTAGAGTGTGAAGCATGCCCTAACCTAGCATGCCATAGAGTACATTTATTCAGCTTTGACACAGTACTATTTACAGAAGAAAGTTTAACAGGGAAACTCAAATGATATAAACCATTCTGCAGCTCAGCCAGTCCAATCATCTTGCCATGGATAGCATCCTGTATTATGCATTGATTAAAGTGTAATTTCATGGTGCAGTTGGAACTCTTAATGAATGCACCCACAGATATCAGATTATATTGAAAACCAGGAACATAGAGGACATCATGTAGAATGAATTCCTTAGACAGATGTATAGATCCCATGCAAGTAATGGCAGCCTGTTGTCCATTAGGTAGACTAACATACATATTATGAACTTTCTTTTGATTTGTCAACAGACTTATGCAGCAAACAACATGATGAGTAGCACCGCTATCTAATATCCATTCATATTCTTTATAATCTGCAAGGTTAGGTGTGGAATTCATACCTTCAGTTTGAGCCCCAGGCATGAGATTAGCAGATATGGTGTTAGCATGTACTTCATGGACTGTATTATCCAGTGGTGTGCTTGGAGACCTTTCGCCATATGCCTTTTGCATCTGAACAAACTCAAGAAACTTCTTGACATCATCTTGAGTGAATGTGACATCTTCACCAGAGTTAACTTGTTGCTGAGTTGACAGTGGTCCTTGGGTATAGTTTACAGACCCTTGGTTCCTTGATCTTGTCTTCCAACCGGGTGGATACCCGTGTTTCTTATAACACTTGTCCTCTGTGTGTCCAGTAAAGCCACAAAATGTGCACATAGGCTTCTTGTTCCCTTGTATAAACTTCTTGTAATTCTGTTGAGCACCACCAGCTGTTCTGGCCATCAACACATTCCCTGTGGCACTACTTTCACCAGCTTGGTGCAGTTGACTAGCAAATCCATTGGAACCAAAGTCGAACTGTCTTTCCTATTGAGCTATCATCGAGTAGGCTTCACATACATCCGGTAAGGGCCTCATAAGCATAATTTGGTTCCTCGTACCAGTGTACTTCTCATGGAGACCAATGAGAAATATAGACAGTTTGTCCTTCTCAACTTGTTCATTTAATTCATCAATTTTCTTTCCACAATCGCATCTCGTTGTGCACTCACAGCCTATAGTGGGTCTGAGTACTTGCAATTCATCCCACAGCAGCTTCTGGTGTGTGAAATACTCATTCAATGTACTCTCATTCTGTTTTGTTTGGTATATTTCGCACTCATTCTGTTTTGTTTGGTATATTTCGCACTTAATTTCTACGATTCGGAACAAATCTTGTTTACTAAATCTGCGTTTGAGATCGTTCCATATCCCGTACGCCGTATCGATCCAGAGGACACTTTGACCAATCATCGGCGATAGAGATCGGACGATCCAAGAAACTACCATGTCATTGCATCGACTCCACACATCAAACTTCAGATCATCCTTGGCTGGCTTGAGAATGGAACCATCGACGAATTTGAGCTTATTTTTGCACGATAGGGCCATCGTGATTGCTCTCGCCCAGGGGTGATAGTTCGGACCATTCAACGGTATGGAAACCAATACGAGTGCCGGACTTTCATTAGGATGTAGAAAATAGGGATTTGATTGAGTTTCAGGTTCGAACCGTACGTCTGTCGCAGTTACCAGAGACGGAGCAGGTGCCTGACTTCCAATCGCCGGCGCCATTGCTTACCAGACTCCTCTCAATGCTTTGATACCATGTTGCGGAGCTAAAAGCAAGAATCGAGAAGAAGAGGCTGTAATCTGTGTTTTAGGAAAAAGGCTGTAATCTGTGTTTTATTACTTGAAGAAAGGAAAGAAGAGGATAGTATTTATACAGTGGTCTGAATACAGAGAGGGAAGGGGGGAAGGATAACAAAAAGATAACAGATAACAAATATAACAGAATCTGGTTTGAACTGCTGCAACTACTGCTTGCAACTGCTGCTTCTTGTATCCCTGAAAGGAGCTTACCGTTGCGGACTTTCAACGGAACAGTGTCCACCGGCTATGACGTAGCGGCGGCGTCGTGGGGCACTCTGGGGTTGTGATCGGCGCTTCACCGTCCATGGATGAACGGGCTACTCGACAGCGCTCCGGGTGGTTGGAGATGACCTATGTTTTTTGTTGCTGTCATTTATTCGCTGCTGAGAAGGTTGGGTGCCATTGATTCGGCGCTGCGGTGAGGAGAGAAGACGGAAGAAAACTGGGTTCCGGTGGAGGTGCTTCTCCTCCGTGCGGGTTCAGACCCCAGCGGTGTTGCTGCTGGCCTCTCTCTTCCTTGAGGCAGCCCCGCAGGATGGCTACCTTTCCAATGCAGTAACTGAATGGCTAAGGAGGTTACCAAATACCAACCATTACGGTGAATCTCGCAAGAAAGACGCATAAAGTTGGAAGGAAGTTTTAGCCATCATTAAGATAAGAAGAAAGGCAGGAGGCCGATTACTGGTGCAGCCTTCCTGGTACGCCTTTTATTAAAGAGCAATTTTACTTTTATTTTACCTTTATTTTTTACATATATTTTATTTGCCTTATTATATTATTACAAATTAATTTTGGTAAATCATAATTATTTAGTTTAATATTATCATATTAATTAATATTACCTTAATTAATTTGTATATCATTATGATGAGTTGTAGTTTTCATAATAATTATTACTTTCCATAATAATTATTACTTTGATAATCTATTATATTTGGTACATTGAATTATTGAAAAGATCACCTATTAAGTGATTATTCATAACGGTACTTGAGTATTACCAATAAAGTTACGTACCATTGGGCGTTGCATCGAGGGTATTATCAACGGCAAGTAGTTTAACTATTCGCGAAAATGGAGGAATTTTGGAGGTTTCTTCCCAATTGATGCCGACACTGTTGAGATATGTGATTTGCATCATTAAGGTACGCAAATCATTAATTACCGTTTATTATTATTGGTAATTACTGTTATAGTTGTTAACCGTTTTTTAGAAATAGTCACATTTTATCTTTAAGAATATGGAAACATTAAGATATGTATTACCATGTTATGGTTGTCATCATTAAATTTTAATAGAGATTATAATGCTCCTTATTACTATTAATATTTTAATTAATGATAACATTAGTTTTGTGGTATTAAGTCATAATTTGTTTCCAAATCGATTTATGTGGCATTGTTTCGGTTAAGAAAATATTACGGGCATTATTATTTTCTAGCCATTAATATTTTTTCGGACTTTAAGTTTTATTAAATTTTAAAGTATATATCCGGAAATGTTTTAACGGTTTAACTATTGTTTTTCTACAAATTAGTCTTCAAATTAACAATACTATTTATTAAGTTTTGGAGAGTGATTTTGAATCAATTCAGAATTTTAGAAAAACATATTTTCTGACTATTGTCATTATTGTACATCTATCACATAATTTATTTAGTATTTGAATTATGATTTTAGATGTTATTGCTCACATTTAGTAAGTATGAATAATTGATGTTTTTCATACTCTTTTAGATTGTTTTATGCATTCAATCACATTAAGTACATAATATTAAGTTTAATTATGTAATTAAAATTTGTGAGTTCAACCTATTTCTCATTAATTTGATTTTATGCATTAAAACATTTTCATGTGGGCTTATAGTCTTGGGTCTTTCAGAGTATATATCCATATTCAATTTTATTTTTTTTGGATTTCTTTTGGTTTGAAGCCATACTAGTTTTGAATATTAATTGTATACTTTGATGTTATTGCTCACATTAAAATTGTTTTCAGTTATGCAATTTATTTGTGACATATGAGTTTACTATTTAATTTTATGCATATATGTTCTAAGCATAATATTTTATTTTATGCAATTTCATTATGCCTTTAGAAAGGATAGTTTAAGAATGGATTTAGTTCCTTATTAATTAGAACTTTATGCATAAAATTAGTTGCGGTAGTGCCTGAATTATTTAAGCACATTTAGTCCGTTAATTTAGTTTACCAATTTAAGCCTAAACCATGAGTGAACCTCTATTTTGATCCAGAACTCTCAAACTACTATGCATTGAATGTGAAAACACATGAACCGGGAAAGTTTCATGGGGAGGAATACTAGTTCTCTAGCCCTGGCTTAAACGTCTTGCTGGCTTAACCCGCCATATTGCTACTAGTCCCCTTGAGACGCTACTCTGTCTAAGGAGTTGGTATTTAACTAAGCTTTGTCTTGACCAACTTTCCTGGGAGTATACTTGGAAATTGTCTATCACATGTCAGTATAGTTTGTTTGTTAGGTTTTAAATTTCTCTTTTGCCAAAGTGATTACAATTTTAGGTTTATTAAAGAGTAGCCACAGCATCTTTAATTTACTAAAAATTGTCTAAAGTTCAAATCACATAAAGATGGCAATGATAATTGTCTAGTGTTCTTATAATTTTAATTAGTTGGGGAGTAGCCACAACATCCTTAATAAGTTAAAATTATATATTGAGTTGCCGGATCACATAAAATTTTAGACATATCAGTTGTGATTAATTGTATGTAATATAATGGAATTTAGCCCACAGGCAATTTCGTTGTATTTGTATGATTAATCAGGATGAAATATTGGACTATGATCATAATTTAGCCCACAGGCAATTATGTTTCGGAATGTAGTTTAGCAGTTTTATCAGTGATGATAGAAATAAAGAATTTTATTTACTTTATGCTCATTTGTAGATAATTTTCATCCCTATCATGAAGCTTAATTTTATGGTGTAAACTTTGGATCATATTTCTTAATTTGCCCACAGGGATTAAGAAAAGGTACATGATTTCTCAAGTTTTTATCATAATGGTTGTAACGAATCTACTTGAATTAAAACTTTAGCCCACAGGCAAGTTTTATGTCACTTGATTCTTCAACTCATTTGATAATTGTTTCATCATAAAATTTCAGTTCGATCTAATTGAGTAAAACTTTAGCGCACAGGCAAGTTTTATGTCTCTAGATTCTTCTGTCTATTTAATAATTGAGATGAAATTTTATCATAAGGGTTTTAATTGGATTTAATAGAATTAAAACTTTAGCCCACATGCAAGTTTTATGTCAATAAATCCATCACCCATTAGATAATAATTTTATCACAAGTTCTTAGAATTTATAAATTTAGTTCAATTATACTTCTAAGTTTTTTCATGGTTTGCATTGGCAAAACATGTATTTAGTTACTTCCCAAAATTTAACCACCTTTATTAATTATTTCGCGAATCTTGCTTGGTTATTTGGACTAACTGTAGTAAGTTACGTAATATATTCGATATACCTCTTTTGGTTTCCAAGAATAAAATGTACCTCTTCAAGCCAAATTCGAACTTGGTTTTGAAAAGTGTATTGTATTATTTTAGTATGTCCAACTATGATGGGGGTTATGTCTTCATTATTTAGTTGGTCAAATCAATTTTGAGTACGTATATCATTAATTCTGCTGAATAATATTTTAATCAGTGGGAGTGATCATTTAGAAAAAGATCATTAAGATGTTCCACTAAAGATTCCACAAGTATCAATCTTGCATTTGTTCACATAAATTCATAAGTTCAAATTATTGAACATTTGATTGTGCAACATATTTATGAAAATGTTGTAACAATATTAAGGAGTTTATTAGAACAAAACATTTAACTTGTGATACGCTGTTATTTAAATAAATTCTTTAGCATGTAATAGAGTCTTTAGTTTCTTCAAAATTGATCTTGGGCCATTTTTTTGGTTTATAAGGCTCAAGACAATTTTGCAAGACATAAAAGTAAGATTCATAATATTCAGTTAATTATAAAGTGGACCTTGAAGTTATTTGGGAAGTTATGGTGTATATATAAAAACTCCACATTTATGGACTTAGAAATTTTAGTTTATTGTCTAAGTTGTTGGAATGCTTCTATGACTAAACTATCTTTTGGCTATTTTGATGAGTGGGAGTGACAGACTTGTCAATTCCAAGCTCTTGACCGTTAGAAATAATGCTTAAGTTAAGTTATAAAACTAGTCATGGAACATAGTTAGCATTATGCTAATATTAAGAGATATCTACTTAAGACATAGTTAACATTAAGGATCTTAGAGATCATGAAGTGTACTCTCTTGTACAATTTGGATGGTTTTCTCTTTTAAGTTGCGCATATATTATATTTATTTTGAGAAACATCCCTTAAGGTACCAAGAATAAACGTTTGTTTGTTCATAAAGGACTTAAGTTGGGGAATAAAAATGCATGTGATGCATAGAAGATATTACTCTGTCGAGCAGAGGACATATCGCTATGATTCATGTGTTTTGTTCTTTGATGAGAGTTGTGCTAGTACTTGCACCAAGTGGGAGACTATAAGACTTTTCCCAATACAATATATTTTATATATTGTGGACCTTAATAATGTGGTGCAAGTGGACTAGGCCCATAGGTTGGATTGGACATCTAGGTTTAGTCCAATCCACCATTATGCCTATATAAGCTTGCATTGATGGGATGCAGGACTGACAATTATATAGCACCTAAATGAATGGTACTCATACTGCTCAGAATATACAGGACACCATCTAGGGTTCTGAGTTAAGTGTGAGACAAAACGACTAACCCCTTGCAGATTTACAATTCAAGAGGCAACACAACAAGGCATCAACCATGGCTGGAGATCAACATGCTTCCGCTATTACGAGTTAAGTTTCTCGTATATTTATTCTGTATGTTCAGACAAATTTATGATCTAAAACGCTCGCGGTGAATTTTTTCATCGCAAAGTGAAATACGACAAGTCTGGAGCCTACGGAATGGATTTCGCCGCAAAACACGATTTGCAACGAAATTTCGCATTTTCTTTGGCAGAATCACAAATGGCAATTTTTCTTGTAGTGAAAGTATTGAGATATCTCTTGACAAAAGCTTTGTTCATGAAATCTGACTCTCTGCGTGCCGTGGTTTCAACTAGGAGAATGTGTAGCAGAGCCATTCTCTCCTAAAATCAGCTTTAAACCCTTTTTCTTACTATTTTAGGTTCATGAGTTATATCGTGGTACTTCCAACGCAATCTTTAAATTTTTTCCTTTCTTTAGCTTCAACTAGCTTTTTTTTTTTTTTTTTTGGGTTAACAGGAGGGACTGGAGGCCCCGTGATTAGATCGATACGTCTACAAGAAGCAAAATTCTAGGAGTCGCGAATCAGAAGCTCCCTCAAACCTTCCGGGGGATGATTCAGGATGGTGGTTCCTCGAGGATCCTAACCCAGGTTAACTAAATGGTCCGCACATTGGTTACCCTCCCGAAACACATGAGTGATATTGAAACCTTGAAAATGCTCAATGAGGGCCTTACAATCCAGGATTAACGTATTGACACCATTCCAACCACCTAATTGATAATCCAGCACTTGTATCATGGCCTTCGAGTCAGTTTCGGCAATGAGATTGACGAGACCTCTATTTTTTGCAATAATGAGATCTTCCGGAAGATCCCAAAGTTCCGTCACAAAGCTATTCGCATGATCAATGTTAGACGCAAAGCCTGTAACCCTACGCTTGCAAGACTGGAGCTCGACCTTTTCGCACCATGAGTTTAAAGAAACCAGGCTTAGTTTGGGACCAAGAAACCCATATTTGCTTTGCTGCCACAGGACCCTTGTGCTTGAAGGTGACCTTGTTCCTTGCAATCCAGATGTATCTTTGTACCAATATGACTTCAAACACATCTAATTGAGATCTAGTTTACATAATTTTATGTACAATCAATGCCTTTAAAAATCAACTCAAATAAGCACACACTTAACTTCATATTAGCACAAAACCATAGAAATCTGATGCAAAATATACATAGAATTATAGAAATAGTAAAAATAGACACTTATTAGTGTAAGAATTTTTTATTTTAATACGAGGGAGATAAGCTAAGAAAAAGAAAATAAACGAAACAACATCATGCGACTTTAATACAATTTGTAATTTGTAATACCATCTAGAGCCAGAGGAGTGAGAAATTTGAAGGCCAATAACTGTAACTGGAATAAAAGAAGATGCAAAAAAATAAAAATAAAAATAAAGTTGTAACTTAGTATCATTATAATAAATACAAAAATTGGTAAATGTAATAACTTTTAACTAAAGAATTTGGAGGAAAACGAAAACCTTACATACTTTTTAAATTGTGGACTGGGTTCGACAAAGATTTTTGTTTTTGTTTTGTTATGTCTAACTTGACCCAAATTGTAACCGAACTATTGAACTAACCCCTTCTAGTTAAAATAGTAACTTGACAGATGGGGTGTCAATCGTCCATTTCACACCACTTAGAGAGGAAGTAGTCTTGTTCCCCATGAGGGTTAGGATACAAGTCAAGAGGAGGGTGAATAGACTTATATATTTTTTTAAAAATTTTACGGCTTGTTAAATCAACCAAGAAGTAGATTTAATGTTTCGAGAGTATGCACAACGGAAATTATATTAAACCTTTTAAATGTCTTTGCACATGATTTTAATCTTATCAAAATTCTTAGGTTTGGTTGAATTTATGCAATGTAAATGTCTTTGCACGTGATTTTAATCTTATCAAAATTCTTAGGTTTGGTTGAATTTATGCAATGTAAAGCAGTAAATAATGTAAAGAGAGACAGATATTTTTATAGTGATTCGGCTAAAACCAGCCCTACTGCACTCTTCTCTTTATACAAGGTTTGTACTATCACCAGTACAACACCATGATGTTCACGTTTTGAACAAAAAGCTAGTTGTGAACACCTTCACCGGGTTTTTCAACTCAACGCAAGTTTACTCCGCCTCTTTCTACTTCTACCGAGTAGAGAATACAAAGGTTGAAGAAAAGGAGTTTTCTTCTTTCTCCAACTAGAGATCTTGGCTTGAATCTTGATCTTTACTTGAAAGCGGCACAAGTCTCCAAATCTGGATATGAATGTTTAAGTGTTTGTCTCTCTTTCTTAATCACTAGTTGCTTGAACTTGGAGTTTTGAACACTTAGATAATTTTAAAAATGACCAGCACCTTCTTCTAACTTTGAAGATGGTATTTTATAGGCACGTTGAAATAGTTATGTTGGAGGGAAAACCAATTTCAAATACTTGTGGACCAGCGTGTAGAGACCGGTGGGTAATTCAAAGAGTAGGTGAGCGTGTCAAATTTTTCAGCCATTAAAGACTTTTTTACGTTGAACATTGTTTTTTATTCTGCACAAATTGTCAGAGCATTAAAGGAAAAATCTGCATTTGGATATGTTCCTAGGACTTTTTATTCCTCGGACACATATACTCATCAAGCTTTAAGGTTTCGGATTCAGTAGCTCAAAGGATGTCTCAAGTAGTCCTTTCGAATAGTTAACTAGGTTAACACTTCGAGACCTTATACCTACTACGTCTCGAATTTGAATGGTTGACTTTACCATCCATCCCTTGTTACTCCTCGAAAGGTTGGTCCTTCCTACTCTTTGACCTTTTGCAACCTTTCGGTTACGAATGGTTGACATTATCATTTGTTCTTGCTAACACTTCAAAAGATTGGTCTTTCCACCACTTGGCATTTGCAACCTTTCGGTCTTGAATCTTCGACTCTTCGAATCTTCAGTCTTCGGTCTTCAATCTTGAACCATCCAAGAGTTAACCACTTAGGTTACTCTTTGACTTCTTGTTGTGACTGACCTCTCGAGTTAACATTCGGATAGATGGAATTGTTACAGCTCAAAGTACCATTCGGTTGGATTCGAATGTTTGAACAGAATAATCTTATGTCTAAAGTATAAAAAATAATTGAGATATAAAATTCCTATTATTTGGTATCATCAAAATCTAATAACAATAATGTCCTAACAGGGAGGGCGAGAAGCAAACATGAGTATGAGATTTAGAAAATTCCTTCGAAATAAAAATCTCAAAAGGCATTTTTCACCAAAATAAAAATTAAAAAAAAAAAAAGGTAATTTTTCTTTTAGTCATAATAAATAATTTTCATTTTATTTGTTAGTCAAACACAGGAAATTTCAAAAAATTATTTTCACCTTACTTCCAATCCAACACTCAACATAAAATGAATCACAAGTGAAAAACTCAATTGTTGGCAGTTATCATTTGCAATGTCAAGATGTCCCCTCATTTTTGGAACGTTGCGCTATTTAATAATTTTCCTTATATGGCTTATTTAGGTTTCAGAATGCCAATTAAGTAGTCTTAATTAAGGTTTCACATTCAAATATGTCTTCCCGACTAATGCATATGGAAAAAGGCATTTTGAAAGAATGAAGATTTCTAACCCTACTGATACTCTCAGGGCAACTAAATATATTTGATCATATAAAATACTACTTATACTGATATTAATAATACTCGATACAATCATATATATATTATATTAATAATACTTAATACAACCACTGAATATTCAATTCCATATATTTGTGAACACAGAAAAATTCAAGTGTACTATATTAACACTAAAAATCTGTAACAAGATAAAAATGTGTAAATGTGTAATGTGGGTAAAATAATCTCTAAAGAAATTCTCTAATTCTTTGCTTGATTAGAATATTTCACGAACACTTGATCATCTGCTTGAAATTTACTTGAAAATCAAACACTTCGTTACAAACAAATCTATCTTGAATGCAATTCAAAGAACTTATTCTATGAAATGCTTGAACTTGATTACCGAGCTTGAAATACTCGAGATACTCGAATTCTTTAAATTCAAATCCTTGAAACTTTATATTTGGATACTTCAAACTTGAACACTTCAACTTTGAAATACTTGAAAGACTTTGCTACAAACAAATTTTGCTTGAAGACATCGAGCTCAATTATATTCTTGAAATGCTTGAATTTTGAACACTCAAGCTTGAAATAATCGAGATTTTATACTTGACGTGCTTGAACCAAAGTACTTGAATTTGAAATACTTGGAGTTTGATACTCGAAACACTTAGGATCTGTTTACTAACAAATTAAAAAATGTTTTCTGTTTTCTAATTTTTCAGTTTTCATTCTCTGTTTTTCATTCTCTATTTTCTGTTTAGAAAACTTGTTTAGTAACACTTATTTTTCAAATTAATTTTTTTAGATTAACGTTATAAAATTAACATAAGTTTAATTTCGAGTGACTTTTAGACTTTATATTTAAAATATTTTAAAATATATTTGGTTTAAATAGAATAAATATAATTTTTACTTTTAAGTCCAATATATGTAAAATTTTTACATTTGATATCCGAACCAAATTTATTTTTGTATATAACATAACTAAAAATATATCCGAACCAAATAACCTATTAAGTTCACATAAAATTTAGTTTAGATAATATTAATATTTTTTGAGCTAATATTTAAAATATTTTTAGATATATTCATTTGAACGACATGTACATAATATATATTTTTTATTTTGAATTCTAATATAATAATATGTGTGGAATTTTGATATCCGATATCTGGACCAAACTTGTATCCGATATAAGATAATTAAAAATATTCGAACCAATAATCAATTGAGTTCAATCAAAATATAAAATGTGATATAGATTTCAATTTTTAATTTTGATAATGTGAATGATGAATAATTTTAAGCATAAGCAAATAAGTTATGTTTAAATAAGTAATGCAAGTAGAAAAGATAGAGAATGATGATAAGTAAAAGAAGATGATAATGAATGTAATCATAGTAATGAATAAATATGTAAATAGATAATAGTGAGAATGCGGTTATAGTGACATATAGTCTAATAGATGATAGATAATTATGTTTTCCATTTAGAAAACAGTTTTTAATAGTGTTTTAGTTTTCTAGAAAACTGAAAAATTGTTTCTTGTATTCAAAATGAAAAACTGTGCTAGTAAACATGTTTTCTGTTTTCTATTCTCTAATTTTCTAAATTTCCAGTTAGTAAACGGCCGGGCCCTTAAATTTTTGAATACTTCAAACTTGAACACTTGACAGGCCGTTTGGTTGGAGGGAAGGAATTAGGTGGGAAAAGAATTGCAATCTTATGGGAAAAGAATAATGTGGGAATGAATTGGAGTTTAAATTCCAGTGTTTGGTTGGAGGGAATAAAATTACTAGGAATTTCAATTCCAATGTTTGGTATACATGGGAATTGAAAGGGAATAAGTAGTATAAAGTCTAAAATGCCCATTGTTATTATTATTATTATTATTATTATTATTATTATTATTATTATTAAATGACAAGTACACAAAAATATAACATATTAAATTCAAATATCACCCATATACGAACTAGACATATTGTAAAAAAAAATATTTGAGAGTTTTGAGAAAACATACTTGATTAAGGTTGACCTAGAATGATTATTGCTTGCTCAATAACGGCTTTCTTGTTGATAGTTGTCGAAGATAATACACGGTATTAGCTAAAAGAGAAGGTCAGACATTAATTTTAGGTTAAAAAAGAGAAAGGTAATTTTGTCTCAGGAGTATTTTTTTTATTCCTAAAATACTTGGAATTAAAATCCCAAGGGAGAGGGGGGGGGGGGGAAGGGGCATGGCCGCATATGATTCTAATTCCATGAAACTGAGGGAATTGTAATTCCAATTCCCTCCCACCAAACAAAGGAATTTAGTTGTCTTCGAAATTAGGTGAAAATTAAGTGGGAATGAAATTTAAATTCCTTACAACCAAACGCCCCGTGAGACTTTAATGCTTGAACGATTCCGAGGTTGAACACTTATAGCATGAAAAACACCATCTACACCACACATTTGAAATTTGAAATCAAAAGAATTTGACTTTTAAATTCAAAAATATCGAAAATTTCTAACTTAACCAAATTATATTATCTAAACTATTCAAATATATTTCATTAAGTAATTTGTTTTATAAAATCAATTATAAATCTTGTGCCAAACATGTGATCTTGGGGCTATTAAAAATGTAATTAAACCCATCAACATTTTATTAGTCAATCCATGGTCGAATTTTAAGACGTGCAAGGTGGGCAACAACACAGGGCCTCAATTTCTAGAGGACCCAATATTTATTTTTGAGCTAGCTACTTAAGAAATTTTTTTTAAAAAATCTACAATTAATCCTAAAACACATCAGTGTTATCCCAAATCACTTCTCTCTCCTAATAATTAGGATGTAATTAATTGAATATGGCAAAATCATTTTGTTTCTCCAACCGCACAGATGATGTCTCAAGCCCTGAATCTGCAAAAATAATTTGGAGTAAAAACCATATATTTGATGTATTAATTTTAAAGATAGTACTTATACTTTTGATATGACCTCATTCATTTATAAGAACGAGAACACAAAAATTTAAAAATCAACCCTGAGTCAGTTGGTCCAATCATTCAACGTCGAATCAATTTTAATGGGGGGAAAATTTAAATAATCACAAACTACCCCTTCGAAATGTGCTCAATCATGCTATTGCAAGATGCTATGACTCAACATGTGATTTATAGCATCAAAAACACCATCCAAATAACACATTTGAAATTTAAATTCAAAAGAATCAAATATATTCAAAATTTTAATTTCAGAAATATTTCAATTTTCTAACTTATCCAAATTATCTAAAATATTTAAATATATTTCATTAAGTTATTTGTTTTATAAAATTAATTATAAATCATGTGCCAAATGTGACAGTTGTTATACAATGGACCATGTGATCCACACAGTTGTGTGAACCATGGTCCAAAAACAGCGCAGTTTATTTAAGTAAAGAAATAGCAACCGTTATATTTAACAAAAAATTTGTAGTTGTTATGTGCTCAAAATAAAATGAAATTACAGTGTATCTAAAATGAAACTGGATAATATGTTTCACATATTGAGTATATATTATCAAATGAAACTGTAGTTGAATTGAAATGATACTTTAGTTGTGATGAAATGAAACTACAATACGTATCAAATGAAACTGAATAACATATCTCATATATTGAGTGTATATTGTCAAATGAAATTGTAGTTGAATTGAAATGATACTTTAGTTGTGCTAAAATAAAACTATGGTATGTATATCTTCAAAAAAAAAAAGAAAAATTATAATTTTTGCCCCTTCATAATATGTCAATTATCAATGTCACTCCTGAATTATTAGTGGTGTAAATGTTGCCCCTCAATTTTCAAAAATGGTACATATATTGCCAAGCCGTACCAAAGAATGAGCAATATTTACACCACGAGCTATCAAGACTCTTGTCCTATAGCTATAAATGTGAGCTCTATTTTCTATGTAAACATCCTAGGAAAATCATATTTTCTATGTAAACATCCTAGGAAGTGAACTTCCTGAAAATAGAAGCCCTATGATCTTGAAAATAAAAAGCCTCTGTATGAAGATCATGCCTATCATGTTGATCCATTTAAACCCGGAGGCCCTTCAGAAAAAATTCGAAGGCCCTTCAATAGAGTATTCAAGACATCAATTGAAGAATCAGTGAACAACACAGAGATCTTGTATCCACACAATATTGATATTCCGTGTAACTAGAAGTTTGGCACAATATTCATATTCCGTGTACCTAGAAGTTTGGAGTTTAATATATAAAAACTCTCAATTTTCTTTGTTCATGGTGACATCCTTCTTCGAAACTCTAACCACAAAAAGAAGGTTGGACTCTTTTTTTTTAGTCCCTTTTTTCCAATTTTTTCATTATATTCTACATTCTTTGATTCTTATTTTCAAAATGTAACGGTACAGGTTTAATTATTTTGTTTTCTTCCACTAATTTTTCATTTTTCAAAAAAAAAATATAGTTCTCTAGTCAATAAGACATCATAAATTATTGTTATCTGTGAGTGATTTACCTGTAATCTTGCCAGATATCAAGTACAGCCAAATGAACCGCTATTATATTTAATTAGTTGTACCAGATACTATTAATTAGTGTCGATGTAAATAATACAACCAAATGTAATATACATTCAATCATATTATATTGGAGACTCCGATCCCACAAATTTTGTATACATTTGTTGGTTGACATGTTTTGTTGTGTCATGTGTGTTATGTTTTAGGATGAAGAGGGAGTCAAGCTATCATAGGTAGGGAGTGCCTCTTTCGGATGAAGAGGAATTTTTTAATTTGTTTCGTGTTTTTAACTGTATAAGCATACTGTTTTAGGTATAAACCCTACTGTAAAATGAATCACAAGTGGCTTACTACATTGTAACAGAGTCAGTAGTACTCAAAAAAAAAAAAAAAAAAAAAAAAAAAAAAAAAAAAAAAAAAAAAAANAAAAAAAAAAAAAAAAAAAAAAAAAAAAAAAAAAAAAACTCAATGTTTGGCTATTACCATTTGCATTGTCAAGTTATGCTCTCATTTTTGGAAGGCTATTTAATAGTTTTCTATATATGGTTATATTCAAATTATTTACTTATAATTAACATAGCTTCAATTAACCATTTAATGGATTATGTACATATAAATAAATAATTTTAACATGTAAATAATTTGTTAACGTACATAATTTGGAAAGTGTCTACCATGATCATGATAGACACTGGTCCACAATATAACAATTATGATTCTGGTCCACGATATACGAATTAGGATTCAGATTACCTGCAGCCTATTTAAGAAGTGCATACAAGTGTGACAGTCATTACAATTAAGTTTTTCTGATCTGAAAAAGGTTTCACATTCAAGCTAGCATGTCTTCCCATCCCACATATGCATATGCAATACGTCCTTCCAAAAAAATGGAGCTTTCTCACCCTAGTGATGGAGAGGTAAGCCTTACTTTTATCTTTTTGTGTGAATTTAATTATTTCATGCTTTGGAAGCTATGCTAAAATTGAATTTTATTGATCCATATATATGTTGTTTGGGACAATCATATTGATGATAAATAATTCGATGGTTCAAGAATGCTAGTACCCAAGATGTCCACAGGGAGGAAATTTTTGTTGTGCTTGAGGATTTGCGTTTGAAAGCAGAACCCAAACCTTTACTATGCTCTTATTGTGAAGCTAATTCGTTTATCTCAGAGCAGGATAAAATCAAATGTGATATCCTTCTTCGGAACTCTAACCACAAAAAGAAGGTTGGACTATTTTTTTATTTTTTATTTTTTTTATTTTTAATTTTGTCTCTTTTTTCCAAGATTTTCATTATATTATACATTCTTTAATTCTTATTTTCAAAATGTAACGGGCCGGGACAAGTTTAATTACTTTGTTTTCTTCTATTCATTTTTCTAAAAAAAAAACATAGAATTTCTCTAGTCAATAAACAATCATTAAATTATCGTTATCTGTGTTTGATTTACTTGTAATCCTGCCTGATAATATCAAGTACAGGTATTATATTTAATTAGCTATACCAAACACTATAAATTAATTAGTGTCTATGTAAATAATATTCGATACAGTCAAATGTAATATATATCCAATCATATTATATTTGAGACTCCCACAAATTTTGTATACATTTTTTGGTTGACGATGTTTTGTTGTGTGTTATGCTTTGCAGCATGCAAATGCGTTGGCCTTTCTGGGACGTGTATTTGCAGAAGAAGATTCAAACCGCAACCAGAACGGATAATGTGTATTTTGATGACTTTAATTTGAAGCCTTCTATTTATAATGCAGTTTGTATATTAGACTTATCCAGTCGTGAATTTTAATTTAAAGACTTCGATCTTTAATTTTAATATCAGATCCAGCGAGTTGTGAACTTCATTTTGAAACATTTATTCGATTAATAATAGCTACAAGTGATTTGGGTATGTTTGGAAATCATTTTTTGGGTTTTAGTGTTTGTCAAGAATTGAAAAATTAAAGTCATGAAAAATAATTTATGTTCAAAGGAGATCGAAAATGCATTTTTTTCTTCTGAAAAACAACTTCTTCTTTTTTTTTGAGGAGTCATTTTCCATACACGCAGCTTCTTCTTCTTCGTCATCTTCCACGCCTTCTTCCTCTACCTTCTTCTCCTATGCTTCTTCTTCCTCTGCCATATTTTTCCTTCTTTTACTTTTTTATAATTTTAGATTGTTTTTTTACCTCTGGTGGCGGACTTTGGCCATCATAGAAGGTTTCCAGCTATGGGGATGAAAACCCACAACCGGAAGCATGCTTAAACCAGCCCTCATCTCTAGTTTCCGCCGAAAATCAGTGCTCTAATTTTCCTTAAAAATCAGTCCAGTGTTATTTTTTATTTATTTTTTATATATGAATATATTGTGTACTTTGACTCATTTTCTGAAAAATGAACCAAACACACCAAAGATAATTTTTTGAAATATAACCAAACAAGGAAAATAAAAATATTTTCTGTGATTCATTAGAGCATTTTTTGAAAATATTTTTCAAAAAATATGAAAAATATTTTTTGAAAATGATTTTTCAAATTTCCAAACACACCAAATCAATCTCTTCCATTATAGGGATGTTATTAAGTCTTCATTATATATATCCCTTCATAAGTACGTTTACATATGAGGATTTGCATTTTAATCCATCCACTTCCCTTAAACAAAAGTATGATACCAACAACAAGGTAATTAGAAGGTTTCATGTCTAAGCTAGTTTGGCTGACACTCTACGAGGGCCATTTATTTATCTCTTTGAGCATATATATAATATATAAGCATACATTTGTAGTCCAACCATTAACTTAAATTTTTAATTTCGACATAACACATCTTTCAGTTTAGTATTAAAGCTCATACATGAGATTTTTATCGCCTAGTAAAAAAAAAAAAGAAAAGTTACCGTTCATATATTGCTTGGATCCGTTAAAAAGCATATACTCCCTAATATATAAACATAAGTATGTATCCCAACTATCATTTCAAGACTTTAAGGAAAACAATCTATTATGGGAAAGAAAATTTTATTTGGTGATTGCCTAGTCAATTTTCTGAATAATTTAGAAATGTCATGGCACACAAAATTTCGAAATGTTTCTTAAAATGGATTAACTTATAACCCAATTAAGTAGTCCTGATTAAGATTTCACATTCAAACATGCCTTACCAAGCGACAAATTCATATGGAAAAAGGCCTTTCAAAAGAATGTAGATTTCTAACCCTACTGATAGAGTGATAGTATCAGTGCAACTAAATACAGTATATTATTATAATGGTGTTAATAGTATTCGATACAATCATATATATTGTAATTAAATTCTTTCCCCTGGAATAATATTTTTATTAGGGTCTTAAATTGAGTGGTGTAAATTGACTATGTTTATTAAGTAGTTTGGTTAGATCGAATAACTACAAATTGTTAGTTAACCAGACCTTAAGCCTAACTGCCTTATATAAAGCCTATATAGGATATAAATTATATAGCACCTTTAGTTTAGGGTACTCATGTTGTTCATAATAATACAAATACATCATCTAGAGTTCGATCTGAGTCAAGTATGAGACAAAACGACCAACATTATTTTGTAGGTCTACCGTTCAAAAGGCAATAGAACTAAAAACACATCAATTATGGTTGGGGATAGGGGTGTAAATGAGCCGAGCGGTTCACGAGCAGCTCACGAACCGCTCGATCAAAGCTCGGCTCGAGCTCGATCAAATTCGAGCTCGAGTCGATCTCGAGCGGCTCGTTTAACAAACGAGCCGAGCTCGAGCTCTAATATCTTAGGCTCGTGGCTCGACGAGCCACTCGCGAGCCATATATATATATAATAATAATAACATTATTTTAATACTAATATATATATATATATATATATATACATACATACATACACACACATACACACATATATATGACATTATAATTTATAAAATTAAAATTTGAAATACTAAAAATTTAAAATCAAACAGGTTAAATTGGAGCTCAAAATTCGAGCTTGAATTCAAGCTCGAACTCGAGCTGCTCACGAGCTACTCCAAAATTGTCGAGCTTGAACTCGAGCATCAGTTCTCTAGCTCGATCGAGCTCGAGCTCGAGCAGGGCCTTCATTAACGAGCTCGAGCTTGAGCCACTCAAAGCTCGAGCTCGGCTCGACTCGTTTACACCCCTAGTTGGGGATTAACACAACCTCCGCTAATATAAAGTTGGGTTCCTCATATTTAAGTTTGTTCAGTTAATCGTTAGACTACAGATATATCTACCAAAAACTAGTTGACCACTCATGTGTTTATTCTCTTCTCACCTTTCGTCAAATTTTCCCTTGATCTCTTTGTCTCCCGATGTTAACCATAAGATTGGTCTCAGATATCTCTTTGATATGTTTTTAGTCATGATATATGAAATTATGAATTTAGATTTAAGTGATCAATATAATTATCCAAATATCTAAATATACAAGTGGCCCCATGTAATATAGATCCTTTTGATATAATTTAATGAAATTTGGTAAATATATTAAATATTTTATCAAATGTTAGTATGATATGGGAACTTTTTTTTTTTTTTACAAAAATGCATCAATACGGGTATAGTCAATTTCGAGATTTCGTACATAGAGTCACATACTTGTCTTACTTGATTAGGAATGTCCCTTTTAAATTGCCTAATAGTAACATAATACATTAGTATTTGTCAAATTTCAAGATAATGCATGATTTTATAGCTTCTTCTTTTTTGTCACATTTCTGGGTATCACATCTTCTCAATTCTTATGTAATATTTAAGGGGTGTAATTACTCAAACAATTTAATAACACAAATCAAATTCATAACTAATAAAAAGTTTAAATAGTACACGAGGAGTATTCATCCAACTTTTATCCATCACAAGTCAATCTGATCTAATTCACAAGTTATCAAAATACAAGGATTATTAACTTTTGTATCACAAATAATGCCACCAATTCCTAAAAAATTCACTATATTGAATTTGAAATAAATTAAACTTAAAAAATTTATTTAATAATATTAACCCTAATTTAAAATAATGTCTAAATATTGTAAAAATATTCTAAGAATCAGCAATAATTTCTGACTATGCACAACAATATCTAAGTATTTAGGATAACTCACAATACTACTTAAATTTCACAATAATTTCTAAATATCCTTAACTATAATAAAGTCACAACTTTTTATAATAAAAAAATATTTTCCGTTCTCCTGCCAATGGGAACGGTGTCGTTTTAATAAGGTTTTGTAGTTGTTGCATAATTGAGTGAAGTTTTAGGGTTGTAAGCGTGTTAAATACATTACGACAAAAGGGTCAAATAGGCCCATGTACTATCACTGATTGTTCATCCAGCACCATGAACTAAAATATGGTCCATTTAGGTTATTATACTCCTAATTATTTTTCATCTAGCATTTTTAGCCCATTTCTAACAAGTAACCCATCTAATTTGATGACATGGAAAAACAAAATAAAAAAAATGGTGACATGTTATTTATATGGATGTTTTGGATTATTTATACCCTATTTCATTAATGAAGAAAATGATTTCTTGCAATGAAATAGGGTGGAAATTAAAATTGCTATATAAAATTTTAACTTAGTGTACTGCTCTACTATGTATGTATAGCGTGATATTCATTGTTGTTCGGCAGTGAGATTTCATGGAAATCAATATATGTTTTATTGGGTAAATTTTATTTTATTTTAAAAATAAATTAATATTTTGGATTTTCGGGTAATTGAATAACTTAAGATATTGTATTTTTGGATGATTTCTTGCAATGAAATATGGCATAATTCAAAGTTGCTATATAAAGTTTCAACTACAATGTACTGTATATGTATAGCGGAGTATTCGGTGTCCTTCGGCAATGAGATTCCATGAAAATCGATATATGAAAATTAAATTTTAATTTTTTTTAAAAATAAAATTTACCCAATACAATATCTTAAGTTATTATAAAAATAATTTAATTTTCATATATCAATTTTCATAAAATTTTATTGCCGAACGACACTAAATGCCCCGTTATACATACATAGTAGTTGCCGAACGACACTAAATGCCCCGTTATACATACATAGTAGTGCAATACACTGTAATTAAAACTTTATATACATACATAGTAGTGCAATACACTGTAATTAAAACTTTATATAGCAACTTTGATTTCTACCCTATTTCATTGCAAGAAATCACTTTTTTCATTAATAAAATAGGGTAAAAATCATCCAAAACATCCATATAAATAACATGTCATCATTTTTTATTATTTTATTTTTCCATGTCATCAAATTAGATGGGTTCCTTGTTAGAAATAGGCTAAAAATGCTAGATGAAAAATAATTAAGGGTATAATAACCTAAATGGACCATATTTTAGTTCATGGTGCTGGATGAACAATCAGTGATAGTACATGGGTCTATTTGACCCTTTTGCCAATACATTACTTAAAGAATCCTTTCGCATCTCGATTAAACGTCATTTACATTTGCTTTTATAATTTCGACTCGACGCATCGTTTCTATAAACCTAGGGTCTTGAAGGATAATGCATTAGACGACTGTATAAATACATCCCAGTGAAAAGATTTTAGTTCATATCAAACACTTTAACTCCAGATTTGTGTTCTTGTATAATCATCATGGCTCCAATGTACATTTTTGCACGAGACATTTCTCCACTGAAAACTTCATGTGCAATGAAAGTGCAATTGGTTCTTACCTATGACATTGCAGAAAGAAGAGGGAGCCAAGCTACCATATGCTGGGAGTGCCTCTTTTAGGATGAAGAGGTAGTTTTTTTATTGGTTTCCTTTTTTTTTTTTTTAAGGTATAAATATGGTTGAAAGAATCGCTAGACGCTCTTCGAGCGCTCAGGGAGTACCTGGCGCCTAGGCGGGGATTAATCGATGCCCAGATGCCCGTGTATTTTTTTTATTTTATTTTTATTTTTTAAAAAAAAGTTTAAGCATTTTTAGTTTTTTTAAAGACTAATAATTATAAACTATATAATAGTTTAATAGTTAATACTAAAATAGTAAATATTATCTAAAGAAATATCAAGCGTTTGAACAATTTAGGGTTATTTCGCTCAAAATGATGTTATTTTGAGTAAAATAAACTCTTTTTTTTTAAAGAACAATAGTTAATCGACCGATTATGCAGCCTAGCCGGTGCTAGGAGGTCTAGTCGGCGCCTAAGGGGCCTAGGCGGCCGCCTAAACCACCGATTAAGGTGATATGCTAGACGATCGGCCGGCACCTAGGCAGGATTTTTGCAACCCTGAGTATAAACCCTACTGTAAAATGAATCACAAGTGGATTAACTCAATATTTGGCTATTACCATTTGCATTGTCAAGTTATCCTCTCATTTTTGGAAGGCTATTTAATAGTTTTCTATTTATGGTTTATTTAGGATTGAAACACAAAGTATATCATAGATCAACTCTACCTTTCATTATGAACCTTGATCTAAAATGATATTTAAATTATTTACGTGTAATAATCCTAGTTTTAATTAACGGATTAATGGATTATATACATGTAAATAAATTGAAAAAAATAATATGTTAGTTGCAAGTATATAATTTATTAATTTTAATATGTACATAATTTGTTAACGTACATAATTTTAACAAGGTTTATCATGATCACGATGGACCCTAGTCCACAATATAACACATACAATTAGGATTAAGATTACCTACACGTTATTTAAGTAGTACAAGTGTGACAACCAGTACAGTTAAGCTGTCCCTGATCTGATAAAGGTTTCACATTCAAACTAGCATGTCTACCCAGCCCACATATGAATATGGAATACGACCTTCCAAAAATATGGAGCTTTCTCACCCTAGGGATGGAGAGGTAAGTCTTACTTTATCTTCTTGTGTAAATTTATTTATTTCATATATGCATTCAAAGCTATGCTAAAATTGAATTTTATTGATCCATATATATGTGATTTGGGACAATCATATCGATGATGATAAATAATTTGATGGTTCAAGAGTGCTAGTGCCCAAAATGTTCAAAGGGAGGAAAATTTTGTTGTGATTGAGGATTTGCGTTTGAGAGCAGAACCCAAACCCTACTATGCTCTCATTTTGAAGCTAAGTCGTTTATCTCAAAGTATATGAAAATCAAATGTGATATCCTTCTTCGGAACTCTAACCGCAAAAAGAAGATTAGTTAGACTCTTTTTTTTTTTAAATCCTAATTTTTCATTATATTCTACCTTCTTTAATTACTTTGTTTTCAAAATGTAACGGTACACCTTACATAATTACTTCAAAATGTAACGGTACACCTTTGATATCCCTCTTTAATTACTTTGTTTTCAAAAAAAAAAAAAAAAAAAAACCTAATTTTCAAAATGTAACGGTACACCTTTAATTACTTTGTTTTCTTCCACTACTTTTTCATTTTCTATAGTCAATAAGACATTATAAATTATTATTATTTGTGCGTAATTTACCCATAATCCCTGTCGGATGATATCAAATACAACGTACTGTTATATTTAATTAGTTGTACCAGATACTACTAATTAGTGTTTATGTAAATAATATTCAATACAACCAAATGTAATATTCAATCATATTATATTGGAGACTCCCACAAAATTTGTATACATTTTTTGGTTGACATGTTTTGTTGTGTGTTATGTTTTGCAGCATGCAAATGCGTTTGGCCTTTTTGGGACGTGTATTTGCAGAAGAAGATTCAAACCGCAATCAGACCTCATAATGTATTCTGATGACTTTATTTAAGTGAACTTTAATTTGAAGCTAAGCCTTCTATTTATAATACAGTTTGTTTATTAGACTTGGCCAGTGTCGTGAATTTTAATTTAAAGACTTCTATCTATAATTTTAATATCAGATCCAGCGAGTTGTTCCAAAATAAAGTTCACAAGTGATTTTAATCAATCTCTTCCTTTATAGGGATGTTATTAAGTATTAGCATGTGTTTGATTTGACATGAGAATCAGAATCAAAATGGGAATTAAATACATGGTAATGATAATGGGTGTTAGTGAAAGTATTCTGTATATTTGAATTGGTATGTATGGTAGTAGATGGAATTGGAATAATTACCAATAGTGATGTTTGGTTACGTTGTGTATGCTCTTTTAATGGGAATAATTGTTTTAAAAATACAAAAAAAAAAAACCAAAAAAAAAATCAAGGCAATTGATCCTAATATAATGACATCCAAAGTATTAAAATGAACAAAAATAGTCAAAACAAGAATTTAAAAGTACTAATTCAAACTTAAAAATTAGATTACCAATATGATGGAATGATACCCTTTTAATCAAGGAATGAGATTTTTAATTGAAGGGGTAATCAAGTATCATAGATGTGTTTTAAAAAGTTGTCAACCAAACACTAATTATAATTTTGATTCTCATTCCTAGTGTGTAAACCCATGAACCAAACACACCCTTAATTATATATATACATTCATCAATGCGTATACATATGAGGATTTGCCTTTTAATCCACTTTCCTAAACAAAAGTATCATACCAACCAGAGGAAGCTCAGTTGGTCACAGGGATGAAGTTTGGTAAGCGTATATATCTACACTTATAATAAGAGCTAATATATCTACTCTTATAATACCTAATATAGTCCTCGATTATAGTGGTTTTACTCGATTTAGTCCTAAATGACTTTTTGTCCTTAATTTAGTCCTCGGCTTTGATGGTTTTACTCAATTTAGTCCTCTATTAACAATTTCGTTTGTTGATTGTTAAAACAAAGGTCAACATGGTAATTTCTTCTTCCTCCTTTTTGGTCAAATTACCCTCATCTCCATAAAATTTATGAAATTACAAAACACTAATACTAATATACTAGCTGCTAATGTAAGATATAATAAGAGTAAATGTTTCTTAAGCAAACACTTGTTTTGGTAAATTAATCTTGGGATTCTATATCCCTTGAAAATGAATGGGGTTTTGAACATGAATCTCCATAGACCGGAATACAGCTTTGACCATTACACAAATATTATATATGAACCATTTTAACAACTTCAACAAGTTAAACAGAACTATATAAGAAAATAGGAAGGCATGCCTATACCCTAGTTTGGTGGTGGAGGAGCAAGTTTTTTGAGGAGGCATTTTTCATCTGATAATCCACCCAATTTTTCCAGCCTTCTCTGTGCCTATCAAAGTTGCCGCATTTCTTAATTTTAAAATCCTTATTTTTCTTGGAGCTTCTTTGCAGTTCATCCAGCTTCTCTTCCACATCCTCAATCTCTTCCTCTAGAATGACATTGCCATTCTTTCATTCATATATTTTCTTCTTTCCCAGTAAATCAAGATTAGTTAAGCAATTAAACGCAAATTCACATCAAATTAAAGAAAGAATAAAAAAATATTGTCAATTTAAGGTGAAGGGGGCTAACACAAATAAGGGTCTGAACGGTCGATCTGAGAGTGGTTTCCATTTAAACTCAGATCTGCCAATCTGACTGTTTATATATTGAAGAAACTACATCCAGTTCTTCATCTTGCATCCCCCATCGATAATCTATGCCAATTTATCAATGGTTGGGTAAGGTAAATTTTTGGATTTCTAGAGCTTGAGGAATAATGGAAGGGAATTGGGGATTTTACCATCGATGAAGAAGAGGGAGTGATAATTATGGAGATGAGGGTAATCTGATCAAGGGATGAGAAATTACCATGTTGACCCTTCTTTTAATTGTCAATAAATGGAATCGATAGCATAGGACTAAATTGAGTAAAATCATCAAAGTCGAGGACTAAATTACGTACAAAAAGTCATTTATGACTAAATCGAGTAAAACCACTATAGTCAAGGACTATATTGGGTATTAACTCAGCCAATAATGTTAGACCCTTAACTGGAACTAAAAAATGTTGGTGTAATAATCTGCTATAACATATTGTACTTTGCGTTCTTCTTATTGTGCAACTTCCAATCAAATTCCTAATATATCCTAATCTTTTATAATTTTACCAAATTTTTCTGTTAAATATAACGGAAGTTTAACATTAAATTCTTTAGGCAATTTGTTTCTTTATTGCAGTTTTCAAACAAATTGGTAATATTTTATAATACAATTCTGTATAGATTCCTAACTTAAAATTATAATATTGAAGTCTTAATAAGATTCTATAATACAATTTTGTATAGAATCATAACTAAACCATTATTCTACCCAAAACAACAGTATATAAACCCTTCCCCGGTATTCACCCAAAACTAAACCTAACATATTCACCCTTCCCCGGTATTTGTATTTGTACTCATAATGATTACAGTTTTTTTTAAAAAAAAATCAAATGATGGTATATTCATTAATTAGTATAACTTCAATATCGTTATGTAAATATATCTATTGTATAATCTGTTCATTTATACTTGTATCCTTGTATGTAATATTGTGGTTCTCATTATATTCCTCTATAATCTACACATTTTAGTTACTCCTAACTTCCTAATCCATGGTACTATGGCCTGGAGTTTGTACAGTTCATGTCATTAAGAAAAACGAACCAAAGAATACTATTGGAACGTCTGAGAAAAAGTATATTTTCATCGTACTTGAGGATGAAACAGTAAGTAAATAGTAAAAATTTTCTTTTTTAAAAAAAAAATCAATGATGGTATACTCATTAATTAGTATAACTTCAATATCGTTATGTAAATATATCTATTGTATAATTTGTTCATCTATACTTGTATCCTTGTTCAGTTTATGTCATTAAGAAAAACGAACCAAAAAACACTATTGGAACGTCTAAGAAAAAGTATATGCTCATCGTACTTGAGGATGATCGAAACAGTAAGTAAATAGTAAAATTTTTCTCCTTTATTATTATTATTATTATTATTATTATTATTATTATTGTTATTTTATTTTTATCATTATTAGTATTATTATTATTATGAAGATGCTCTCATTCACCACCAACATCATTGTAAATGTTATATCTAAATGCTAGGAACTCGGGTTCAATCAATAGTATTTGATAATGACATTGGAATGTACGATATCACTTTACAAACCAACAAATGGTACATCATCTCAAATGTCATTGTCAAACCTGTCCGGACGAACTATAAAGTACTTGATCACAAATACAATTACGCATGGATTTTAAATGGTTGGACCGGTGTCCAAACAAGTGACAATGATGACACGCCATTTGCTCCCATGTAAGTGGTTTATTCGTTTCTACTTATTTTAGTTGCAATTTAGCTATTTACAATTTCGATATGTTTTATTAAAATATATAACTATTTCTTTGATTTTTATTAATTTATCATTTTTGATAACTAGTAAAAGCATAAATGTAAAGTCTAACTATCAACTTAAATTTTTAATTGAGACGTAACATCTTTTTAATTTAGTATATTAAAGTTGACTCGATTAAGTCCAATTATCAATTTAAACCTTGGAATACATATTTTAATTCAGTATTAAAGTTGACCCAATTTTTATCGCCTGATATAAATAAAGAAGGCAAAAACTTATATGAGACCGTCTCACGGATCTCAATTCGTGAGACGGGTCGGGTCATTGTTTAATGGGTCAGCCAAGATGTTTCACGCTTCTACCGAATCTGTTTCTCTCTTTGTTTCTCTATCACATGATTTATTCTCCACTCTCACATTTCCCATCTTATCCGCCTCCTACGACCTCATCTCCTCCACCTCGATCTCCACCACTGTTGCGACTCTAGTGATCATCGCAACTTACGAAAAATTTCTGTATAGCCATACAGAAGCATACACACTGCTGAGACTACTAGGAACAAAAGTGATCTTTTGCCTACAGTATAATTGGAAAATCCAAAGCTGGAACCTAAAACTGCTTCTTTTTAGGGGTATTTAAGGCGTGAGATTAAGAATTTATGTTACCAACCAACATCAAGTAGAATCATGGAATCCTAATTGAAGAGATTAGCACCTCAAGCTACAAATATGGGGGTTTTCGATATCGAATATTTTTTTTTTAAAGAGAACTCAAATTTGTTCTTATAGTTTTGACCTGATGCTGCAGCAGGGAGCGCAAGAATTATTACTCAAAAAGAGAGTTTAGACATACATTAGTTACTAACTGCTCATGTAGCAGCATGACCTTTCAAATTATGAAATATTTTGGACAAAAGTATAATACTTTGTAGCACAAATCTAAAACATATATAATTAATACTTTAAGTCTTAAACACAATACTTTATAACTTAAATGTAATACTTCATAGCACAAATCTAAAACATATATAATGAATACTTTAAGCCGTAAACACAATACTTTATACCCTAAATGCAATACTTCATATCACAAATCTAAAACACAGTTTAAGGTAAATATATTTAATACTTTAATCCTTAAACACAATACTTTATAGCCTAAATGTAATACTTCGTAAAACAAATCTAATACACAGTTTAAAGTAAATATACTCAATACTTTAAGTCTTAAACACAATACTTTATAGCCTAAATATAATACTTAATAGCACAAATCGAATACACAGTTTAAGGTAGATATATTTAATACTTTAAGCCTTAAACACAATACTTTATACCCTAAATGTAATACTTTATAACACAAATCTAAAACACAATTTAAGGTACATATATTTAATACTTTGAATACAACTGACCATATTACATTGTAGTATACTTGATATCTCCTCAATTGAGGCTCGAACTCATGACCTTTCATTTGAGGGAGGCTATTACATGCCATTTGAGCACAACGTGCTTGGCTAAGGTAGATATATTTAATAAGTCTTAAACGCAATATTTTTTAGTTTAAATGTAAAATGTAATAAAAATGTATGAATATGATCAAGTTTACTATATTTTTAAAAATTTAATAAAAATTTACATTTGTATTTTGAGGATAGTGAGAAGAGTTTTAATTGCCTATTAATTTGGGAAAAGTCTCGCCTTAAGCCCAATATATACGCGTATAAATGCTCAGTATAGTTGGGTTGATTCTTTTGAATTCCGCAGCGATCAGTTAGCCTAATTAAAATACTATGACCCAAATTATATAGATCCGACCCGTCTCACGAATGGTGACCCGTGAGACGGTCTCACATAAGTGTTACCCAATAAATAAACTACCATCCATATGATACCTGAAGCCCTTAAACGTAAAACGTATACTCTGTAGTATATAAGTATAAATATGTATCACAACTATCATCTCAAGACTTTAAGGAACACCATCAATTATTGGAAAGAAAATTTTGTTCAGTGATTGCCTAGTAGATTTTCTGAAGATTTTATAAATGCCATGTCACACAAAATTTTGAAATGTTGCCTATGATGGATTAACTTATAGGTATTTTTGGTACTCAAAAAAAAAAAAAAAACTTAGGTATTTAATTTATTGCTTGTAGGGGTGGACGTCAGTTCGGTTTGGGTGATACCCAAATTTTATTCGAATATATAAAAATTTCGAGTGATGTTTTTGACACCTGATATTCAAACCAAATTTAATTCGGAAATGTTCAGCTCGGGTGAAATTATTTCGGGTTAGTTTGGATATACCCTATGAACAAGAAAATATGAAAAGTATATATATTTGAATTTCAAAGTGCGCGGATACAAGATCTCTATCAAGAAAATCCTCTGATTCTTCACTTGCTTTACTTGACTTGAAACTTTGACTGAAGGGCCTCCGGAATACGGCTTTGTTCTTCAAAGAAGGGCTTTGTTGCTTGATCTTCGTTGAAGGGCCTCCGAACTCAAATGGCTTGATCTTCAGTTCGCTTTAACTTAGCTTGAACACTTGAATATTTGGTCTTCAATCAACTTTAGCTTGGCTTGATTCCTTCAATTCAGAGCTTCTTCAGGTTCTTCAATTCCTCAAGTGTGTTTTGGGGTGTGAAATGAGGGCTCTATTTATAGTGGAGTGTCTAACCACTATCCCTCAACAAACTCCTTAATTAATTAATTAATTAAATTAATTAATTATCTAAGAAAATGAACCTTGCCAAAATCAAGTCTAAGTTCAAGATTCTATCACCTAATTCAAATTCAAATTAAATTATAATTATTAAATTCAAATATAATAAAATTATATTTAAATTATAATAATAATTATAATTAAATTCAAATATGAATTGAGTTTGGATCAATTAATTAATGTAATAATCCAAGATCAAATTTAATTGGACTAATCAAATTAATTTAATTATCATGGCCCAATTAATTAAATTGGTCCAATAATCCATTTCAAATTGTGCCCAATAATAATTTAATCGGTCCATTTTTCGGGCTCAAATTTTCTGTGTCTACATACCCAAAATTTTATTTTTATCAATTTTGAGTTTTTTGTAAATAATTATATTATTTATATTTTTTTCATATACTATCAAATTAAAAATAAGACAAATACTAATAATTAACCAATAGACTTTAAAAAATTAATATATTATTAATTATGAAATGCATTTAAAACTAAATATATAAACTATTTTTTTTAAATAACTAAATATATAAACTATATTATTATATTTATAATAAAATTTCAGTTAGTTTGGATTTCTGGTGGTGTGGATAAACTTTTAACACCCGATATTCGAACTGAATTTATATTCCTATATACCAAAATTTAAATTATCTGAACCGATAACTAGTTGGGTTCACCCAAAATTTAAAATTCGATTTGGGTTTCAGGGGTTAGTTTGGATAATTCGAATTACGCCCACCCCTAATTGCATGATTTTTAAACCATAATAAACCTTAGCACTGATTCGAAGCTCATATCTAAAATGAAAAGAGAAAGTGTCATAATAAGGAAACAATCGAGACATTATTGGTGTATATAGAGTAGTTTTCGTTGTAAGATTTGTGTAGAATGATATCTTTATACTCGACATTGTTTTTAAGGAGTTGACCAAAAGAGAAGCTAATTGTGTGCAAGGTAAGCATAAAAGCATACTTATCAGTAGAATTATTTCGCGGTTTTTGAGGAGTTTTTGTAAGTGTGATTAGGAAAGAGAGAATGAGAGGGGATAAAAAAAACAAAACAAATAATTAAGAAAAAAAATTAAAAAAAAAAATAAATAAAAACAGGTTTTGTCAGGCCCGCTTGTTGCGCCTGACGCGCCAGGTTTATTAAATCTTTGGTACAGAATTACTGTACCATAAATCTCATTTTGCAGAAGTTTCTCCCTCTTCTCTCTCCTGGCCTCTCTCTCCTCCAACTAAGATTTTACTATTCCAATAACCCCAAAATATGCATGGTTATGGATGCTCTAAGGTATGTTAAACAATTAGAAGCTTGTTTTTACAAATTGACATAGGGATATCATAGAAACAATTAAATCACAAACAACGAAACAATAGAAGTAACAATCAAAAGTAAACAAAGAGTTCAGATTTGGACTACGCCAACCATTGCGCCTGATGCTCTTTTTCATAGTTATTGGACTAACCAACTAGCCTTGGACACCACTTTCATGGTAGCTCAATACTAATTGAGTCATTTTGTCAAACACATAACATTCAAGTCTCATTTATCATTTTCTTTCTCAAGGCAGGTTCTGACTATCAAGATATTTTTTAACCTTGTTAACATTCAAATTGGGGCTTTGTTGTCTTCATCATGAAAGTTATAAGTCTTTGAATTATCTTTCTAATTCCACTTGAATTACTCAATTTGAACATTTCTACAGTAAAATATGATCAAAATATTGAAACATCATATCGCTTGGCAAATCTTTGTTCGTGAAATTGGAGTCTCTGTAAGCTACTGTTGCAAGTAGGAACACGAGTGGCAGAGCCATTCACTGTACTGCATATTTGGGGTGGAGCCTCGGAGACAATCTGCTCAGATCGAAGAGGCTCTAACAGAATTGTATTGCATATCTGAAAACACTATTACCATAAAAAAATCTGACTCTGATACTAGATTAGAACTGTATTTCTAGAATATCATTCACAATAAAACTGTACATAACATACCTACAAAATGCATAACAAGTCTAACTACAATTACGACAATAGAGTCCTAACAATATCAACGACCACTTCCCCAAGAATCAAGGTTGCAAAAATCGTGTCTATGCGCTAGGCGGCGCCTAGCGGCGTCGAGGAAGGCTGAAAACGGCTTCTTTCGCAGCCGGCTGGCTGGGCAGTTTTTTTTTTTTTTTTTAAGTTTTAAATCTTAAACATTTAAACTATTAATATTATAATGTATTAACTAATTCTCTAATAGTCTAATAACTAATAAGTAATAACTAAATTAAACTAATAAGTGATGCACTAATAATTAATAAATAATAACTAATAACTTAATAAGTAATAACTATTAACTTATTAAGTATTAACTATTTAACTATTAAAGTGTAAAAACTTAAAATATTAAATACTTTATAATTATTAACACTTAAAATATTTTTAAAAATATTTAAAAAAAAAAAAAAAAAAACTAGACGCCTTCCAAGCGTCTAACGATTTATTCAACCTTGCAAAGAATTACGTATAAATTAAATGATCTCAAATGAGCTAGAGATAACAGAAAACTGTTTTCTATTTTCTGTTTTCTAATTTTTCAGTTTTCATTCTCTGTTTAGCATTCTCTATTTTCTGTTTAGAAAACTTGTTTACTAACACTTATTTTTTTTAGATTAACATTATAAAATTAACATAAGTTTAATTTCGAGTGATTTTTAGACCTTATATTTAAAATATTTTAAAATATATTTCGTTTAAATAGAATAAATATAATTTTTACTTTTAAGTCCAATATATGTAAAATTTTTACATTTGATATCCAAACCAAATTTATTTTTGTATATAACATAACTAAAAATATATTCGAACCAATAACCTATTAAGTTCACATAACATTTAGTTTAGATAATATTAATGTTTTTTGAGCTGATATTTATGATATTTTTGGATATATTCATTTGAATGACATGTATATAATTTTTATTTTGAATTCTAATATAATAATATATGTGAAATTTCGATATCTGATATCTGGACCAAACTTGTATCCGATATAACATAATTAAAAATATCCAAACCAATAATCAATTGAGTTAAATCAAAATATAAAACATGGTATAGATTTCAATTTTTTATTTTTATTATGTGAATGATGTATAATTTTAAGCATAAGCAAATAAGTTATGTTTAAATAAGTAATGCGAGTAGAAAAGATAGAAGATGATGATAAGTAAAAGAAGATGATAATGAATGTAATCATAGTAATGAATAAATATGTAAGTAGATAATGGTGAGAATGTTGTTATAGTGACATGTAGTTTAATAGATGATAGATGAGTCTGTTTTCAATTTAGAAACAGTTTTTAATAGTGTTTCAGTTTTCTGGAAAACTGAAAAATTGTTTCATGTTTTCAAAATGAAAAACTATGCTAGTAAACATGTTCCATGTTTTTTGTTCTTCAATTTTTTAAATTTCCAGAAAATTTAAGAAATTTTCGTAAACGAGCCCAAATATTCAAAGTTCGTAGCACTGAATTATGAACATTTTGACTTTTGAGGAAGATCCCATATAATGATCCGTGGCTAAACTGTAGGATCTGCTAATTTAGTAGTTCATGACTTCATGGGGAGAAGAAATTGGGCTTCAGTCCATAAAGTATGAACTTCGGATTAAGTCCATTCCCAGCCCATTTTTTAAAAAAAATTATAAAATATAATTAAAATTAGGAAAAAAATTAAATGTACCCAGAATATTACTCTTATCACACTCTCATATGATTGTAATATATATATATATATATATATATATATATATATATATTGGTTCAAATGCGGCTCACACACCACTCAATGTTACGAAATACACCACTCAATGTTAAGAAACACATCACAATGAAACACACCACAATGCCACAGTGCATATTTGTGTGGTGTGTTTCTTAACATTGAGTGGTGTATTTCGTAACATTGAGTGGTGTGAACCGCACGGCCGCACGGGAGAGCATGACCGCACCTGATATGACTATATATATATAACCCTGTTTTTACGATCCGGGTCAATTGGTACATGCCAATTAAATAATGGAGTAAAAATAAAAAGTAAATATAATATTACTCTAAAATTAAGCTTGAAGTTTCGAATATAAGGTCAGCTTAACAATATTTATAATCTTAACAATTTTAATCTATAATTGAGTCTCTGTGATTCTAACATGTTTTTAAAAGCGTAACATATATACATGTTCACCTTTTTATCATTTTTTAAGTAGGAAAAAAAAAAGGCACATTTCCCTATTAGTTTCAAATATTTTTTTTTGAATACTATTAGTTTCAAATTAGTTTGATTGAGATTATGTTTTTTTTTCCTCTCTTATGTTTTTTCAACATGAGACTCTTAACACTCCTTAGAATGGACAACTGACCATTTTAAATCTAAGACCACTTGAAATTGGATTGGACTTCCCCTAAAAGGAAAGCTTTGGACTCCACAAAAGTGGACCGAACAATCAGGTTTGGGATTGGATCCTTCTTTTGAAATAAAAGCTTGGGCGCCAACAAAATCATGTGTAGACAACTGGGTGAAACCAAAGTGGGCACCGCCAATACTATGTGTAGACAACTGAGTGAACACAAAGTGGACCGAACATGCTGTGATATTATGTGTTTAGAATCTAAGATTAGGTCAAAGTCACTCAATTGGGTTATAATGCACATGCGCCAAATCGATTGAGATTATCTATTTAATATTAAAATTGGGTAAGTAGGGGATACTGTAGAAGGAGACCGGAGAATAGAAGTTGGCAAGTTGGAAGAAGGAAGGCATGAATATATATATAATGGTGCGATATGCAGAGGGCGCACTATAAGTGAATCATATCTTCTTGGTAGCCAATAAGATAATTAATAATAAGTTCATTAGATCCCATAAATTTTTCTTTGGACCATAAATACAAGGTACGTTTTTAATATATTAAAAATATATTATTTAATAATATATAAAATAATATATTTTCAACACTCAAATAATATATTTTATGTACACAAATACTATACTTTTAATATATTAAAAAATGTACTTTTCATTTATAATTCAGTGGACCACGTAACATGGAATAATGATTTTGCGCCGTACATGCATCAACTACAATTCTGATTCCCCCAATCTGTATGTATATCATCTTCTTTGCTATTATATTGCTTCCCATCTTTTTTGCCTCCCCACTTTCTCCTGTTGCTTTTTACCTATTATTCTCTATTTCCTTATCTTTCTCATACTCAAATAATTAGATAAATATTATCACCCTAATTTTGAAAAATATGAGATTTGATACCACTTTTTGGTAATCAAAAACTTAAGATTTTTCATCAAAATTGTTTTTCCAACCTCTTCGAGGATCTGAAAAAATTTCTCTTTGCTATTACACTAACCACCTTCAAGAGTGGTATGTAAAACTAACAGCTAACAAAGGTCATTAAAAGACTTGATCGACTAAGTTGTGTAATTATTTTGTAATAAGATCAACTAATTCATGTATAAAAAGATGTTGATGAGGAGTTGAGGAATGTAGTATGTCTATAGACTAGTGCAACCACAATGTGTGTCTATACAATGTATGTTATCTATATATTCTATTTATAATATTTTTATTACTCCATCGGTCCTCTTTTATGTGTAACAATGCTTGATTGAAGTTATTTACAATTCAATTTTCATAATATTTAATTTAATATTAGTATATAAAATTTATATATTTAGAAACTATATCAAAAGTATTGTTAAACACACACACACAAAATTTAAAAAAAAAAATACTAAAGAAAGTAAGTAGCAAAGAAGGAAAAACGGATTTGATAAATAGTAAATGAGGCAGGTAAAATGTGATAGATAAAGTATTATTTATATACATTATTGTTGCACTTTATTTATTATTTAATTTTAAGTCTTATATGTATTACTAATATTTAAGAATGAGCCTTTTTTTAATGTTCATCAATACAAAACATTTATATTTTAAATAAATTTTAAAATATAATAAAGATGACAAGTATTAATTAAATAAAAGTAAACAATATTTGTCATGCAAGTAGATGGAATATGATTCTCGTACCTAAATATTACGAATTTGATTTTTGACAACACCTTCTTAGCTAGTTAAGTCCGTCGCATAGAATTTTCTTTGTGCGGTTTACATCTACAATGTGATTTGCCTTGATTCATCAATATTTTAGAAATGTTTTGAAGTATTCAAATACAATTACAAATGTAATATGATATTTATAAAAAGAATTTGATTTGTCATCCTATTTAATACAAAAGTGCACTACACTTGCATGATTATGTCACTTTTTGTGCAATACAGAGTAATCCATGACACTATATAAAACTATAATAAATTCATATTTTATAATAATGTACTTCAACTAGAGTTTGACCTGTAATTTGTAAATGACATTTAAGATTTGATTATTTTTAGATCTAATCACGTATATGTTTAATAGACCCAAAAAAAAGTATATATATATAGTCATTAAATTAAAATTTATTGAGTTATTGAGTTAGTTTCATTTTTCATTCATTAATTATTGTATTTTTTCAATTTAAATTTCGAGTTTAAAATTAATTATATTTTTTTTACTATTAATTAAAAATGTATCATTTTTAGTTTGACCTGCGAACTAAAAGTGATAACTAAAACCTCTGAATTTGTAATATAGCATAGTTGAACTTTATGATTATTTTTTAGTATAGTTGAATTTTATTATGATATGATCTTTTTAGCCTAGTTGAACTTTATTAATATGATTTTTTTGGGTGAATTATTAGTGATGACGTTCAAAAGGATGATAATATTACTGTCGGTTGCCCAAAGCGACTAACATTATACGTGTCTTTCACGCGAAATGATACCAACTTAATATGTCGTGTTTTTTTTTTTGTTTTTTTTTGAAAATAACATAATATGTCGTGTTAATTTTAGGATTAACAAGGCATTCAGTTTTCAGGCACGTGCTATAATTTATGTTCATCTTTTCATTCATATTCACATTTTCGTTAATCATTACCCTTTATAGACGTACTGTATGTATTTATTTCACAGTTTCTTTAAAAAAAAAATTCCTTAAACGTTTAGTGGGATAGAATTACAATTCTATTCCACTTAATTTCAAAAGCTACTAAAGGAAAGAAGGATCAAATATGTTATTCAATTACACAGCAAATTATAACGAGGCAAATGAACTCAAAAAAAATTACAATTAAGTCTCCGAACGATGCAACAATTCAACTTAAAATGACATGTTAACCTGGTAACATGTTGATGTAACAGTTACTGAATTTTAAAATTTTTATTTTAATAACTTTAAATTAAATAATTATTTAGAAATTTAAACACTTAAAAAAATAAAATAGAATACTTGCGGAGAAGGCAGTCTCAGGTCACCTTCTCACCAAAGAAGGCAACTGGGTTGTGGGTTGCCTTCTCCTATGAGAAGGCAACCTAGGTCGCCTTCTCTAGTGAGAAGGCGACCCGAGCTACTAGGTTGCCTTCTCAACGAAGAAGGCAATCCAATTGCCCTCTCTAATGAGAAGACAGTCTTGCCTTTTCACCGGAGAAGGCAAGTGATTTTTTTTTTTTAAATAGTTATTTAATTTAAATTTATTAGAATAAAATTAAAAAATATTTTAAAATTCGATAACTGCTACATCAGCATGTTACTAGGTTAACAGGTCATTTTCGATTGAATTGCATTATTTTGTCGTGTTTAGGGATTTAATTGTAATTTTTTGAGTTTGATGGCCCAATTGTTATTTGCTAGGTAGTTGGATGTCTTATTTGACTCTTATTTCTTTCTTAAATAAATGAGGTAGCAGGTCTATTACACCGGTCTATGATTTCAAAATAATACATTATAAAATATAATGAAAACGTATACAAAAATGATTATAAATGTTATGCATATAACATATATAAAATATAAATGTGTAGTCTAACTATTAATTTAAATTTTTAGTTTAAAATATTTTTTTTTAAATTTAGTATAAAACCTAACTCATGTGAAATGGGAAAATTATTGTGTGGACAATGAATGCAATATACATTTTAATATACTAAAAGTACATTATTTATGTACTAATATACATTATTTGGTAATAATAAAAAAATCATGTAATTATATATACAAATAATGTATTTTTAGTATATTAAAAGTGTACATTTTTTGAAGATATAAAAATGTACTTTTTATTCATGGTTCACACAAATGTGTGGACCAGGTGTACATGTGAAATCAATCATTATTGGGTGGATCATGGTCCACACAACTGTGTGGACCATACTATCAAATAACGTACATTGTATAAAAATAATGTACTTTTGTTATATTAAAAATGTGCATTGTATTCAGGAGATGTACATTATATATATACTGAATGTACATTATATAAAAATAATGTACTTTTGTTATATTAAAAATGTGCATTGTATTCAGGAGATGTACATTATATATATACTGAATGTACATTATATTGCATAATGTACATTCTGTACACAAATAATGTACATTTAATATTTTAAAAATGTATATTTTATTATGGTCCACACAATTTAATATTTTAAAAATGTATATTTTATTATGGTCCACACAGCTGTGTGGACCATATTATCAAATAATGTACATTCAATATAAAAATAATGCACATTCAGTACAAAAATAATGTACATTATATTCAGNACACAATAAGCAATCATTATTGCGTGGACCATGGTCCACACAGCTGTGTGGACCATATTATCAAATAATGTACATTCAATATAAAAATAATGCACATTCAGTACAAAAATAATGTACATTATATTCAGGGGATGTACATTATTTGTGTACTGAATGTGCATTATTTTTATAGTATAAAAATAATGTACATTTAATATTTTAAAAATGTATATTTTATTATGGTCCACACAACACTATGTGGATCATGGTCCACACAATAATTTGCCCACAATAAGTTGCCCGTGCCATGTTATTAATTAAAAAACCAATTCTAATAAATGGGCTTTCATTGCCCAACAATANATTAAAAATGTACATTTTATTATGGTCCACACAGCTGTGTGAACCATGGTCCACACAATAATTTGCCCACAATAAGTTGCCCGTGCCATGTTATTAATTAAAAAACCAATTCTAATAAATGGGCTTTCATTGCCCAACAANACACAATAAGCAATCATTATTGCGTGGACCATGGTCCACACAATAATTTGCCCACAATAAGTTGCCCGTGCCATGTTATTAATTAAAAAACCAATTCTAATAAATGGGCTTTCATTGCCCAACAATATCCTTGCATAGTTTACCAGGACCATTGTATATATGTTTTGTTGATTTGCTGTTCATGTTTTTCAGATGACAGAATATTAGGGGCTCGTTTATTATTAACTGAAAAATTTCTTCTTCTTTAAAAAATTAAAGAATTGAAGAACAGAGAGCATGTTTACTACTTATTAGAATTCTACAANAAAAAACCAATTCTAATAAATGGGCTTTCATTGCCCAACAATATCCTTGCATAGTTTACCAGGACCATTGTATATATGTTTTGTTGATTTGCTGTTCATGTTTTTCAGATGACAGAATATTAGGGGCTCGTTTATTATTAACTGAAAAATTTCTTCTTCTTTAAAAAATTAAAGAATTGAAGAACAGAGAGCATGTTTACTACTTATTAGAATTCTACAATCTTTATGCCAGTTAAGAATAGGGTACCTGTAGACATCTAGTTGATAGAACCTTATTCCACACCAAATTAATTTCTTCAATAAGAAAAAAAAAACAAAAAAAAAAAAAGGAAAAAGCTAAGGAATGCATGTGATCTATGATTCTATTCAACCACCAATAGGAGTGCTGTGTGCGGTTCACCACTTGGTATACTTAATTCATGATGTAACTTAAACCATAAACAATCATTTGTGATTTGGACAGGGTACACAATTTTCTTTACTACTTAATACGGAGTAATTTCTAACTCTTTAGATATTCCATTACTTTTGTATACAATTACTAATTACTATATAATATTGATGGAATAAATATAAATATGAAAGTGAAAAGTGTTAACTAACTTTTGAAATATAATACATTTTTTTTTATATAAAGTTTCACTCTAGTATTATAATTGCGTTATATATAAGTTAATTACAATGTGTAAGAGTGACAACCAAGCGAATCTGTTAAATTTAATTTATTATTAGGTAATAATATTTTTTAAAATTTTAAATCATTGTAGCGTACCTCTAAATGGTCTTGATTTTTAGATACCAATGAGCTTCATTATTGAAAAGAGTCGAGGGCATTTCATCTTGCGATTATTTTATTTGCACTTTTGGTCTATTCGACTAAATTATTTAATCAAATGCATTACAATATTTTGTATAGATCAATCTCATGTCAATAACATGTTATTTTTCTCAATTTTATAAGAGCATCCACAAGGACCACAATAGAGGTTTTTAGAGATTTTTTTTGTAAGTTTTTGGTGGTGTGGAGGAGGGAGGAGAGATGTGATATGAGAGAAAACGTTGACGAGCTCATGAAATGTATGATTTTTTGTGTGCCCAACAATAACAACAAAAGGAAAAATGCAGGCGGCTTGTGCACGAAATGTTAGACTATCGCTAGAACAAGACTTTCATATTGATCCTTAAACCATTGGATTAAGTCTTGTAGGACTTTTTTCTTTTCTTCTTCTTCTCTCTCATTTCCCTCTTTCCTATTTGGCAAAAAAATCTAATGAAAAAACTCCACAATTGAGGTTGCTATTAGGATTTGATTAGAAAAATAATTAATTGATTAATCAAATGCTTAATTAAATTAAAAAAAAATTGAAAAGAAACAAAAAGGTAACACTTTGTTGATAGAGGATCTAAATACCTTTGTTTTTTGAGTTCTACATACTCGGTTACAATGTAGCACAAAGAGTCAACAGATGGCTCCATTAAGGCTCAAACCCACTCCCTTCCACATGGGAGTATACACCGGGTGCCGCTTGACCACAAGGTCTTTGGCGAGGATTTAAATACCTAATTATCTATACTTACTATATATGTGGCGCAAGCACATTCTGTTTGGGCACTAACGGCGTAACTTTTCGAACTAATCCACGTGTCCGAAGATGCCGGAATCACACATTGTGTAGAATCAGATCCCAAACGTAAATGAACTATATTTGATAACGTCGCGTCCGTCATTGACTCGGTTACCCGTCCGAGATTTTGCTTGAGTCATCCACGCGTCCTACACTGACACGTGCCGGTCATTCGGTCATCCTCCCGCTGACTAGCGATTCACCAATCAATTCCACAAACAGGGAGTGAAACTATTTGGGCGGCTTAGCTCGTAAGCCGCCGAGCTGGGTCCCTCGATCCTACAATCCCTCTCAATCAGGGCACAATTAATTTGAACATCAAATTAGGCTGTACTAGGAGGTTTCAAACAGGATCATTTTTGTTTTTAGTATATCACCATTTAATCAGTTGGAAAACAAATATTCTTGTTTTGGTTTCATCCAACCATATAATAATGCCTCAAATAATTAAGAATATGAAATTAAATAATTAATTATTGATTTTGACCATATTTGATAACATAGTTAGTTTATCAATTAAGTTTAGCTTATTTGATCACTATTTGCTATTTAACTTGATTAAATAATCAATATGAGTATTTGATTAATTAGCTTTTTATAATAGCTTATTGTTTCAAAATACTAAAGTTCAAAAAGTTGTTCAAAACAGCTTTTTCGATAAGTTTTTTGAGAAAGTCATTTTGCATGTAATCAGCTATCCGCTAACAACTAATTTACTTATTTACCAAACATTTTTCTACAATCAGCTAATGTTATTAAGTAGTCAAACTCACTAATCCAATTAGCTAAGACTCTAAGAGCAAGGCCATCAGCGGTTCATAGTGGATTATTGTCAGAAGTGATGGTGAGGTGGATGAGAGATAGAAGAAGAGAGAGATTAAAAAAAAGTTCATTCTGCAAGAAAGGGGATAATGGCAGAAAATGGGCCACACTAACATTAACATTCAGCCTCATCATGCGTGCGTGATGGGCAATTAGTGCGCCCAGCGGGCGCGTGCACTGCAGGCGCGCCTGACTTTTTTTTTTTTTTTTTTTTTTAATTCTGTTTTTTAAAAATCATATTTATTATTATTTTTTCCATCTCCCCCATTTTCTCTTTCCTAATCACACTTACAAAAACTCCTCAATAACCGCGAAATATCCCTACTGATAAGGATGCTCTAACAACTATTTACCAAATACCCTCATTGTCATCAACTATTATATATATATATATATATATATATATATATATATATATATATATATATATATATATTTAGTTTTTTTATCACCATAGAGACCTCCTTAACACTAAGCATTTTCGTCACATGTGATTCAAAAAATAAAAATAAAGAAAATGGAATAGAATTTCAAAGTAATGATTTTTTTTTATTTATAAAACCAAATGGAATAAGAAAGGAAATGAATATTATTCTGCTTGGTTCATAAAATGAAATAAACTTGAAATTATACGAGGAATCATATACACACACAAAATTAGGAGAAGAAAAATAAACACAAAAAAAAATAAAAAATTGTACCTTAAGGATGATGGAAGTTGAGAAATTAATCATAATAGTTTGAAGGAAACCTATGAATATATGCATTTATAAGGGTATTTTTGAATTAGTACAAATTAGTACAAAATAGTTATTTATTACGGGCTAAGAAAAGCTAATACCAAGGGAGCCTTGGGATCGGAATAACTATTTTCATGACAAAGAGAATAACTCATTCCGTAGAATTCTATTTCTTATTGTAAAAATCAAACCAAACAACGAAATACATTTATTTTTTTTAGTATTATTGACTCCGTTACAATATAATATATATTCATAATTACTTTCTTAACCTGAAACAAAAGAGTCAATACCACCCCATTGAAACAAATCTATTTTATGAAATTAATGTTTCATTCACAGTGTATTCCGCAAACCAAACTTTACTTTTGTGTTTGTCATTGAGCAACTCTTCAAGCACCGACGGACAGTTAAAGACATGCATTTCCGGTCTCCCATCCTTTTTTTTAACGGACTGTTTAGCCAGAGCATCAACAAACTTAATAGATTTTCTCCATTACTAATTGTTTATTTGACTTCTTTCAACAAACTTAAAACAATTTAATTAATGATGATTTGACTGTTGAGCATTGTGCATTAATAATATAGATGCAAAAGCAAAACCGATTATTTAGAGAAATTAACTTTAAACAAAAACTTGTGTAAGGTGTATGAAAATATAATATTTATACGGACAAATCTCATACTTATATGTTCAAATGCAATACTAATTAGGAATAAATATTTTGTTACTTATAAGGGAAAATGTAATATTTTCACATTTTGATTTAAAAGTATTATATTTTTTCCTTATAAGGGGTACTTGCTAACATCACTTATTGTGAAAAATGTAATACTTTTGATGGAAAATATAATACTTTTACATCAAAATGCAAAAATATTACATTTTTCCTCAAAAAGTATTACATTTTACCTTATAAGTAACAAAAATTTTATTTTTGATTAGTATTATTACATTTGAGTCTATAAGTATGACATTTACATGTTGATTCGACCCAATCCGACCGTCTCACGAATAAGGATCCGTGAGACAGTCTCACACAAATGTAACCCTAACTTTAACAATTCCATTATGACAAAGGCAAAAACTTATGTGAGACCGTCTCACCAAAAGACGGGTCGGGTCAAGATGCAAGTGTAACACTTATATGAACAAATGTTATACTTATATGCTCAAATGTAATACTAATCAGGAATAAAATTTTTGTTACTTATAAAGGTAAATGTAATACTTTTAAGGGAAAATACAATACTTTACATTTCGATTTAAAAGTATTACATTTTTCCTCAAAGTATTATATTTGCCTTTATAAGTAAGGAGCACTTGTCAACATTACTTATTATGAAAAACCTATTACTTTTTCTCTTATAAGTAACAAAAATTGTATTCTTGATTAGTGTTATATTTGAGCACATAAGTATGACCTTTGCACACATAAGTATGACATTTGCATGGTGCTTTGACCCGACTCGACCCGTCTCACGAATAAGGATCCGTGAGACGGTCTCGCACAAGTGTGGCCCTATAACAAAGTAATAATTTACTTTTTAATCCTTAAATTTTATGTGATTTAAATAGGATGAGCTTAAATTTTTAAAGTAAAAGTTCTTTGAATAAGTAAAATGAGCAAATGACGTTGAAACCCCCCCCCCCCCCCCCCCCCCCCCCCCCCCCCCCCCCCCCCCCCCCCCCCCCCCCCCCCCCCCCCCC